>NC_137805.1:14495485-14977065 GCF_963383645.1 Muscardinus avellanarius | reverse complement strand
GGTATGGTGGCACTCAGCTATAATCTCAGTATTTGGGAGACTGACATAGGCAGTTCTCAGGTTCAAGGCCAGCCTCAGCAGTATAATGAGACTCTCAGCAACCTATTTATATTCTATTTCAACACAAAAATAAATAAATAAATAAATAAATAAATAAAGCTGGGTGTGGTGATGTATGCTTTTAATCCTAGTACTTAGGAGGCAGAGACAGTGGAACCGCAGGTTGGTTTTTGTTTTGGTGGTACTGGGGTTCCTGGAAACCCTTCTACCTCTGGGCTACACTCCCAGACCTATTTTATATTTTTATTTGGAAACAGGGTCTCTTAAGCCAGCACGGCTGGCCTCGAACCTGCGCGATCCTCCTGTCTCCACCTCCCAAGCACGGGGATTACAAGCGTGCGCCACCACCACGCCCGGCCCAAACTGCAGGTTTATAATCAGCCTTTTCAACTTAGGCTTTCAGCAACCTGGTGAGACCCTATTTACAAATAAGAAATAAAATCGGACTGGGGATATAGCTTAGAGGTAGAATGCCTCTGGATTCAATACCCAGTATTGACGACGACGACAACAACAACAATAATAAAGTGTGATGGTATAGCTCTGAGATAGAATGCCCCTGGGTTCCATCCCCAGTACCCCCCAAAAAATTTTTTTTAAAGGAAAAGAAGTGAGAGACGCAGTCAGTGCCCAGAGGGGAGCCCAAGCAGAGCCCTCCAGCAGTCTGGCACACACCAAGTATTTTTGCTGCCTCCCCCGCATGCGCCAAATCCCCAAGCCACCTGCTCCTAACCTGATTTCCCGTCCAAACCCTGCGTTCTGCTGATGCCGAGCAAGCTGTAAGGTCTCATCTTTCAGGAGCTGCAGCAAAGGCCTTTGAAGTGGCAGCCCTGCTCTTAGCACCTGGAGTCCAGAGCTCAGCTATTTCAGAAGCGCCAGGCTGCATTTCAGCATGGATTGGGCAGCCGCGCGGTGACAGCTGGGATGTGCCTGAGCCGCCAGGCCCTGGGGAGCCCGGGATGCCCTTGCTCAAGGAACTGGGACATTGCCTCCAGGCCTGTGCCACCAAGTGCTTCCAGCCCTTGCTGGTAGCCACCAGGTGTGGAGGGCCCCAGCCGGTCCCCAAGGGCACATGTGTTGCTCTTGGTAGCTCTGGGTACAGAGAAGGGGTGGCTTGCCCAAGGTCACAAGTGTCTAGGGGAAGTACTGGCCTTAGGACCCCTCCTTTGACCCCACAGCTTCAGGACTCTCCCCACCTCTCCAGCCCAGAGATGACCGCTCGGCCCATCCAGAGCCCATCTCTGGGGAGTCAGGCCCTCTGCCTTCCGGCTCCCACACTTCCCCGCTGTGTAAACTTGAGCACACATCTTAATATCTCTACGTCAGCCTCCTCATGAATGGTGCCAAGGCCACGGTGACCCCGGAGAGTCACCGTGAAGATCCAAGGAGATGAACCAAGAAATGTAAAAATGGTGACTGTGAGCGTTCAAAGCCTGGTAGACCCGCTAGCGACAAGGACATTTATTTACTTATTTATTTATATTTATTTATTTGTGGTACTGGGGATGGAACCCAGGGGCATTCTACCTCCGAGCTACATCCCCAGCCCTATTTTTTATTCTTTATTTTGAAACAGGGTCTCACTGAGTTGCAAAGGGCCTCACTAAGTAGTAGCTGGGGCTGTCCTCGAACCTCAATCCTACTGTCTTAGCCTCCCAAATGCTGGGGTTACAAGTGTGTGCCACCACACCCAGGAGAAAGAGCTCTTTGGACTGGATGTGGGCGAGGCCAGCCCTACGGCTTGTGGGAACGCTCCGTGTACCCTCAACCCTCAGATCCACAAGTCTCAGTGTATTTGGAAATCTTGCAATCTGCAATTACAGATGCTAAGAGAAACCCCAGAGCCAGGGTAAGGCTAACAGGGCTGTTCCAGGCCTGTTTTTCCAGGGGGAGTCAGGGCGAGGCCTTAGGTACCCCAGAGCGGCCCAGCCTACCCCGATTCTCCCAACAGCAGAAACTTGGGTTCTCTTTGTTTATTCCCCGAAAACAAGTCTGTGCACTGGGGTGGGAGCGTGGTCAGGTCCCGAGGAAGTACCTGGGAAGGCCTTCTCCCACGCTCCTCCGGGAGCCAGGACCGGGGAAGCCTGTCCCTGAGCACTCGGGGGCTCCTTGGCCGCCCGTCTCTGATTTCCATCTCGGCGTCTCTGATCTCGGCGGTGTCCCTGGCTGTGGCCACCACCTGCCAGCCCAGGACCTCCTGGCTGCCGTTCTGCACCAGCCCTGCTGCCAGGGTTGCCTTCGCAAGCGTGACCTTTCTAAAGAACGCGTTTTCTTTTCATCCGGAGCCTCTGCGTCATCTGCGACAGCATCTAAGTGTAATTTTAGTTTCCCCCCCTCGCTTAGGGCTTCTGTATTCCATTTATTTGGGGGGAAGGGGAGCTAAGATCCAGAGCTTCCCAATGGGCAGGCAGAATCTCTTTTCCCTGTTGGTGTTGGGGAAGCTCTGACAATGGGCGTACGTTCTTCCCAGACTGACCTGGTGAGTTACTTAATCGAGAGAGGATTTTGCAGCAGAGCGCTTATTACTAGAGTAGGCCCTTCTGATCTGCAAGGGATGCATTCCAAGATGGCCAGCACCCTCCAGAGTCCCGAACCCTAGAGATATGTGGCTCCCCACCCCCCTATTTAGACATATTAGGTACAGGAAGAAATTTACACTAGTAACTATTAGTGAGAGAGGACAATGGGAGCGATAGGCTGTAATAAGTTGTGTGAAGGCGCTCTCTCTCTTGAAAGAATCAAAACAAACACGACAGGCATGACAGCGTATACCCGCAATCCCAGTACTCGGGAGGCCGAGACAGGACGATCACAGGTTCAAGACCAGCCTCAGCAAACCAGCAAGACTCTGTCTCAAAAGAACAATTTCCAATAGCCAAATTATGAAACCAACCTAGGTGTCCACCAACAGATGAATGGATTACAAAATTATGGGATATCCACAGAATGGATTACAAAATTATGGGGTATCCATGCAATGAAATTCAACTCAGTAATGAAGAACAAAATCATGTCATTTGCAAGAAAATGGAAGGACCTGGAGAATGTAAGTGAGATTATGTAAGTGAGATCAGCCAGTCACCGAAGTGAAGGTGTTTTCCCTATGGTCATGTGTTTTCCCTAACATGCTTAAGCTGAGGGGTAACTGAGATAGCAGAAGGCCTCCAGGTAACGGAGAGGAAACCTCAGTGGAGCCAGGGAGGAGGTCTAAGGGAAGGGGAGGAGGGAGACTGAGGTTCAGTAATGGAAACACTGCCATCGACCATGTGTACATAGGCCAACATTAATCTCAGTACTCTATACTGGGGGGGATGGGGCACCAAGTGCTGTGTGCATGTACGCCATTGTCAACGAGACTATAATGCACCAATAAAAGCACATTAAAAATAACAACAAAGGCTGAAGATGTAGCTCGGAGGCAGAATGTCTCTGGGTTCAATCCCCAGTACCCCCATCCCGCCAAAAATATTTTCAGACCACAGCTGACCTCAGGGGACTGAAACCATAGGAAGCAAAATCAGGGATTTGGAGTGGATTACAGAATCTTATCTTTTATGACAAATGACATTTGCTATGTTCCACATAGCAAAATAAATGAAGAGCAAACTTGGATTTGACACAAACAGTAATTATTATTAATTAACCGCTCAGGCGGTGCCAACAGCCAGGCTGGGCTCACTGTCTCTTTTTATTTTCTCAGCAACTCTATAAGGGCGGTAAGAGTTTTGTATACATTTTATAGCTGAGGAAATGGAGCCATCGAACATAAATATTACCTGTCTATTATCCCAAGTTAGAGGGCTGGCCAAGGGCGGAACTGGGGCGCAGTGCCCCTATCCCAGGGCCCTTCCTGTAGAACTGTGGTCTTCACCTGCCAGAGGCCCAGAGCTGGGTCCACTAGGCAAGCCCGAGCTGCCCTTCCCAGCATCCCTCATCGTATAGTTCTGGGCTGACGGTGGCCATGCTTGATATTTTGCTTGGGGTTTTGAAGGCGCCGCCATCTGTGATCGTGCACAAGGAAGGCCGGAGGGGCCGCTCATGCTGCTGTTGCTGCTCTGTGGTTTGTCTCCTGGCAAGGGCCAGGGCTCCCCCGGGGCCCCAGCGACCCCCACCCCAGCCCTGCCAGTGCGGTGTGGGGTGCGGCAGGTGGTGGGTGCCCCTGCGTGTCACCACGGCAGCACCCAGCGGTGGTGAAGTCAGACAGGTCGCACTCAACCTCCTCTTGGCCACACTCTCCTTCCCGGCTGATTGCAGGCCCATCCCATCCCCATCAGGGACAGAGGCCCAGCGTCCAAGGCTGCAGTCCCAGTGGGGCCCTGACTGCTGCACGGCGGCCTGAACTTTATTAGGAAGTGACTTGCCCCCTTCACCTGATTTGATGGTTTTAACAGATAAAAATACAGAACATTCAAGCCGGGCGCGGTGGCGCACGCTTGTAATCCCCGTGCTTGGGAGGCAGAGACAGGAGGATCGCGCAGGTTCGAAGCCAGCCGCGCGCGCTGGCTTAGGAGACCCTGCTTCCAAATAAAAATGTAAAAATAGGTCTAGGAGTGTAGCCCGGAGGTAGAAGGTGCTCCCAGGAACCCCAGTACCACCAAAAAAAAAAAAAAAAAAAAAAAAAAAAATAGAACATCCAATTAAAATCTAATTTCACAAAATTAATGAATACTTTTTTGGTGTGTGGTGCTAGCGATGGAACCCAGGGCTATTCTACCTTCAAGCTACACCCCCAGCCCTATTTCATTTATTTATTTTTTTATTTAGAAACAGGATCTTGTTAGGTTGCCAAGAGTCTTGCTACAATGTTGAGGCTGTCCTGAAACCAGTGATCCTCCTGTCTCAGCCTCCAAGTACCGGGATTATAGATGTGTGCCACCACGCCTGGCTATGAATACTTTTTTCTTTAGTCTATCTCATGCAATATTTGGTACATATACTTAAAAAGTCATGTGCTGTTTATCTGAAATTCAAATTTAGCTGAGCACGGGGCACCCTGTATTTATCTGACAATCTCTTCTCCGTCCTCCAGTGGACCTCCTTACAAAGAGAACTACCACACAGAGCGTGCTCCATTAGTCACCCACGACAGGAAGAACGTTCTAGTAGCCACTGAGTCACCATGCAGGGCCTTGGAGGGGGCCGCAGGACAACTGTGTTTGGTATGTGAAGGGCCTCAGTTTCCCCCTTAGGTGACACGGTGGAGTCCTCAAGGGGCCCCAATCAGATGATCTCCAGGATGGGGCCCAGTGTCTGGAGTGGGGTGCTCAAGGGCTCAGCTCACCCCCTGCCCAGCATGCTCCAGGAAGAGCGGGCTTGCTGGACTCTGCAGGAGACACCTGCCATCTCCAACTTGCGGCTCCAAAGGTGTGTCCAGGGAGCTTTGGTTACACTGGTTTCCACCCTCCACGCTGACTGCACCAAATAGTGCCTTCAGAGGACCATGCCTCTCAGGTAGGCCTGGCTTCAAATCCCCATCCTGAAACCAGGCTTGGTGGCCCATACCCCAATCATGGAGGATCGCAGGTTCAAGGCCAGCTTCAACAACTTGGTGAGGCCCTTAGCAACTTAGTAAGACTTTCAAAAAAAAAAAAAAAAAAAAGAAGAAGGAAAGAAGAAGGGCGGGGATGTAGCTTGGAGGCAGAACGTGCCTGGGGTCAGCCCCTAGTACCCCCCAAATTCCCACCCTGCCATTTCTAGTGTGGGTTCTCAAGCCGAGTCAGCTTGGCTTTGCCGTTTCACCTACTAACTAGGCAGACACACCTGCCTGGCGGGGTGTTAACATCTGTGCTGATTTGTGGTCGCTGCTGATATTTTTGACTCTTGTGAGGGAAACCTGCGCTCTAGACCTGCCCGCTACTCCTACTCTTAGCAAATCTCTGATCCCCTCTCTCCTCGGCTCAGCCCAGAGACATCCCCCGGCCCCAGCCTGGGGAGGCAGGTCTGAGGTTCAGGCCTCCCATCTCCCGGCTCCGGGCTGCTCCTGAATAAACAACTTCTTCTTTGCAAAAGTCAGCTGTATCCGTGGCCGGCAAATCGGGTCTGTCACTTTGCTTCCTGTTCTGCACAGCCTGGGCTGCCCCTTGGCCGAGTCTGTACCCCAACCACCGGGGTATTCAAATTGCAGAAAGAGGAAGCAGGAGGGAGGCCGGCGTCAGCCATCCGTCTCTCCTTTGGCCTCGACTTATCTGACAAGAGGATCTGATCGGAGGAATGGATCAGTACCCCACTCCTTCCCCATCTCTCCCAGGAATCACAGCTTAGGTTTGTAGCTGTCTAATTTATTATTATATGGTGCAGCGCGGGGTAATTATACGCTGTGGTATAATTTGTTATAACTTGGGCTGAGGCCTATAACTGTATAATTTATTATTATACAGTACGGGGCTGAATAATATGAGGAGTATATAATTTATTTCAGGCTCACAAGTCTAACCTGTAATCCAAATGCAATGCGGAGCCCGTGTGGATGAGTTAAAGCTTCTACGGTAACCTCACTTTCCATATTTCTTCATTTCTAACTTCTTTCCTTGGGCTTCTTGGAACACTGTTACCAAGTTCCTGGTACTTTTTTTTTTTTTTTTTAAGTGAAGCAACCTGAAATCTTGGGCAATCCTGGCCCGGGCTGAGTCATAGAGAAGGAAACCCCAAAGATGACACACTGTCCAGTGATAGTCCTCGTGACACAGTGGTCACCCTTGCCCACGGCGAGGCCCACAGCAGGCATGGCGTTGGGATGAGCACCCCGCTCCTGGGCCCCGCGGCTTCTCCATCCATTCATATAAGAGGTTCCAGTTCTCAGCACTGGAAATAAGTCATTGAACCAGAAAATTCTTCCCCTCAGGTGACTTGCTTGCTAGGAGCTCAGAGCTTAAACCTTTCTGGTTTCCCATTTCTCAAAGTGCGGGGCCCTGGGCCAGCTGGACAGAAGCTGGTGAGATAGTGCAGGATGCCAGCCACCTTGACTGGCTGACTCCATCTACCTGTAACAGGGCCCTAGGAACCACAGGATCCAGTGCTGCAGTGTCTACGGGACGTAGGAAAAGCCAGCCCCTGTCTCCTTCTCCCCCAAACACACCCTCTCACTGGGGTTTAAAGCAGAGTTCTTTCAAGCCGGGTGAGCGGTGCATGCTTGCATCCCAGTACTTGGGAGGCTGAGACAGAAGGTTCTAAGGTTCGTGGCTAGCCTCAGCTACTGAGTGAGGCCCTCTGCAACTTACTGACACCCTGTTTCAAAATAAAGAATAAAAAAAAAAAATAGGACTAGGGGTATAGCTCGGAGGTAGAATGCCCCTGGGCTCAATCTTCGGTACTGCCAAAAAAAAAAAAAAAAAAAAGCAGGGTTTCTTCTTTCTTCTTCTCTCCTTCCTTCCTTCATTCCTTCTTTTACTTCCTCTCTTCCTTTCTCACTCCCTTTCTTTCTTATATTTGGGACTAAAACCAGGAAACCAGGAGCATTCTACCTCTGAGCTACACCCCCCCAGCCCAATTTTATTTTTTATTTTGAAATAGGGTCACACTAAATTGCTGAGGCTGGCCATGAACCTGTGATCCTCCTGTCTCAGCCTCCCAAGTACTGGGGTTACAGGCATGCACCACCACACTAGGCTTTATTTTATTTTTCATTTGGAAACAGGGTCTCCCTAAATTGCTGAGTCTGGTCTTGAGCCTAGGATCCTTCTGTCTTACCCTCCCAAGTACTGGGATAGAGGCATGTGCTGTATGGATGAAGCCTGTCATGGCCTCACTTTGGTCCTACAATGCCACCATAGCCTGCTGGGAACTGGCATTTCTAGCAAGTTCCAGATGGTGTGGAGCTGGGGTTACCACGTTTTGGGAGCCGCAGGACTCTGGGCCTGAGGGTCAGGGTTGGAACCAGCCCCGCCACCTGCTGCCTGCGGCCGGGGGTCAGTGCGCTCTCCGAGCTGCCGCTGCTGCGCCCACAGGTCCAGCTCCCACCTCTTAAGATTATCACAAGGGCAACATGAGCTAATTAAATTAGCCAGGCTCAAAGGAAATATTAATGAATGAATATGCATCTAGTCTGATAATCGGTGTTTCTTAGCAATTGTTCACAAACATCTCTCATGTCCGTCTGCTCTGATGTGTTTGCTTTTGGAGGCTGCAGGGCCGTCCCTCATATTGATGCGTTTATCTAATCCCCGCCTCTGACTAAAGAGCCCGGCGGGGAGCATTCTCGTGGATAAATCACTGTGCACCTGTCTGCATCTCCCCTAAGGACAGAATGTGCTAAAAGTGAAATTGCCGAGAAAAATCCTAGTGCCATATCGAAGGCTTTTGATAAGTTTTGCAAATGGCCTTCCAGAAAAATGGAATTGGGAAACCGTATCGACGGCCTCACAGGATCAGCTTTCCCTCCTGTCTCACTTGGTCCCATGAATTGCTTTTGCTTGTTTGTTTGTTTGTTTTGTGGCACTGGGGATTGAACACAGGGGTGGGTGGTCTGCCTCCGAGCTATACTCCTAGCCCTATTTTATTTTTTTATTCAGAAACAGGGTCTCAGTAAGTTGCTGAGAGCCTCCCTAGGTGCTGAGGCTGGCCTTGAACCTACAATCCTCCTGTCTCATTCTCCCAAGTACTGGGGTCATAGGTGTGCGCCACCATGCCTGATGTTGTTGCTGCTGCTGCTGCTGCTGCTGCTGCTGCTCCTCCTCCTCCTCTTTTCCTCTTCCTCCTCCTCCCTCTTTCCTCCTCCCCCTCCTTCTCCTCCTCCTCCCCCTCCTTTCCTCCTTCTCCTCCTCCTCCTCCTTCTCCTCCTCCTTCCTCTTTCCTCCTCCTCCTCCTCCTCCTCCTCTTCTTCTTCTTCTTCTTCTTTAAATTTTTTATTGGTGCATTATTTTCAAACATCATATTGGGGTAAAAAAAACTTGTGTGTACAAATATGTACACATCACTGATTTAACCCCTACCCAATTCCCACCCCATGCCCTCCCCATCTCTCCCTCCCTTGCTTGGCTTAGTGATTGACTTCGATATGTTTAAGTACATTGTGTGTTTTAGAGAATTTCCTCTTCCCCCCTCCTTTCTCCTCCTTTAGGTTGTCTTGTTTGCTCCTCCATAGGATTTCCTTTTTCAAGAGTTCCTCCTATGACCCATTTCTCCCTAACTCTCACATATCAGGGAAAGCATCTGATTTCTTATTTTTTGTGACTGACTAATCTCACTTAGCATAATGTCCTCCAGTTCCACCCATTTCCCTGAAAATGATGTGATTGAGTTTTTTTTTAAAGGCTGAGTAAAATTCCATTGTGTACATATCCCACAGTTTTGTAATCTATTCATCTGTTGATGGACATCTTGGCTGGTTCCATAGTTTGGCTATGGTGAATTGTGCAGCTATGAACATAGATACACATGCATTCGTTTGGTAGTTTGGCTTCCTATCTTTTGGGTAGATACCCAGAAGTGGTATTGCTGGATCAAATGTTCTTCTTCTTCTTGATGCAAATATTTTGTTAATTTGAATTTCTTCGACAACTACAGAAATGGGACATCTCCCCTTCAATAGCTTCAGGTCTTAAATTTAAAAAAAATTTTTTAAAATCCCTCCAAGGCTATGATCGCGTGGTTAGCCCACCCTCCCCTCTCTCCTGAACCGGCTCTGTCTTGGCTTCGCTCCGCGCTCCTCGCCCAGTGGGCGCAGAGGCGTCACCTCACAGGTAACAGCTGCCTGATTGGAATCCCACCTGAGCGGCGGGTAACAAACCTCCCACTTAATAGATGGGTGTGGATCAGAGGAGACAGGCAACCGGGAGAGGCAGGCGGGAAGAGAGGAGGCATCTGTTCAACCAAATTCCTCTCCTCCGCTGAACACAGAGGAACCAAAGCCCTAGGAGGCTCCACTTCGGGTGGGGCTGGCAAGCAGAATCAGCACAGTAGACCCCCGGGACCATGGGAAAGCAGAGGCACCGACGAGATGGAGACGTGGGCCACTCAGGAAAGAGGGCTGCCCTCTCTGAAGATGGAGAGGACCTAGGTTCTAATCCTGTCTCCTCCAGCTCCTAACTTTGGGCAGTAAAAATAGATCATTCTGAAGCTGATTTTAGGCTTAAACTAGTTAAAAATAACAAGTGGGAAAAAAAAAAATCTGGAAGCAGGTAAGGTGTGAATCTCGAAACATCTGCTCAAGGGCCAGATATTGTTTGCCTCAGCCAGTGTTTTGGAAAAAAAATTATATAGGAGAAGAATTAGGGTGGTTTAGATGAATAGTCTCCATCCTGGTTACTTAACAAAAATGCTGGGAATATATTGGTTCTTTATTTTATTTTATCTATTCAATGGTACTGGGGATCGAACCCCAGGGCATTCTATCTCCAATCTACATCCCCGGCCCTCTTAAATTTTTTATTTTTTTAGCCGGGCGTGGTGGCACACGCTTGTAATCTCAACAGTTGGGAGGCTGAGACAGGAGGATCTTCGTTCTCAGCCAGCCTCAGCTACTTAGGGAGGCCTTTTGCAACTCATTGAGACCCTGTTTCAAAATAGAAAAAAAAAAATAGGTCAAGGGATGTAGCTCAAAGGTTGAGTGCTCCTAGATTTTTTTTTTTTTTTGAAACGATATCTTGCTAAGTTTCTGAGGGCCTCAATAAGTGGCTGAGGTTGGCCTTGAACCTGAAACCCTCCGGTCTCAGCCTCCCAAGTACGCGGATTACTGGCGTGCACCGCCACACTAGCGTTCACGCACTAACTTCTACCGGATGAGATGGGGTGAGTGTAGCCTCCTATGTGGAACAGAAAAATGGGGGAAATGTGAAGTAAGAGTTTTCAAGACATCCCACATCCGGCAACAAAGGAGAGCGACTCCTGAGAGACGCAGAGCAGAAGGGAGGCGTGCTCGAGCCAGGCCGGGGTGCCCGGCGGGCTCGGCGCTGTGAGATACGTAGGGCAAAGAAAGCAATGCAACAGCGGGGAACAGGCTTTATTTAGGAATAAAACCTGGACGGAGGCATCTGTCCCAGCAGAGACCCAGAGAGGCAGGAGCCGGCCTCCCTGCAGCCTAGGGGCTTTTATGGGGAAGAGTAGGGAGGAAGATTCAGGAATAATCGTGTGGGCCACTGGTTGGTGATCTAGTGGCCAGGTCATCTCGGGCAGGACCGTGGTCAGGGGCGTTTCTCTTTGTCCTTGGTCCTCCTCCGGCATGATCTCTTGGCCAGATCTCACAGTCAGGCCTCACAGTGCCCACAAGGGGCCCCCTGTGTTGAGCTCAGGGCTAGCCTCGGCAGTTTAGCCAGACTCTCAGCAGTCTAGCCAGGCCCTGTTTCCAAACAAGAAATAAAAAGGACACAGGGTAGTTTGGGAGGCCGAGACAGAAGGATCACACGTGGGGGGGCAGCCTCGGCTATGAAGCAAGGCTCTCAAGCAACCTAGAGACCCTGTTTCCAAACAAGCAGTAAAAAGGGCTGGTGGTGCAGCTTGGAGGTGGAACCCATTCACCTGGGTCCAACCCCAGTACCAAAAATAAAAACAAACAAAAATGAATCTCGGGTGTCCTGCGTTAGCAACACAAATGCGCTAAGAGAGGCCAGGGGGGCTTAGAGGTCACAGGGCGGGCGGGCGTCCTCCAGAAGAGAGATGGAGAATCAGTGAGCGTGTGCAGGGGTGAGAGTGAGCTCGAGGTGTGCAAAGGTGCATGTGTGTGCAGGAAAGAGACCCCGAGGAGATGAAAGGAGCCGGGACAGACGCCCTTGTAACTCCGGGGCGAGAGGGAGGGTGCTCACGGGGCGTCGCCTCTGGAACAGGGTAAAAAAGAGCTCTAAACAGTGCCGTGGTTCTATCTAAAAACTTTTAAAAGCAAAGATTAAACTCATTTCAAGTAACGTCACTGTGTTCCACGGACGGGGATTAAAAAAAAAAAAAAGCTCAAAATTATGTACGGAAATAACAAATCCAGCACCCAACAGGTAAAAATGCACAATGTCTAGTACCCATTAAAAACCGCCAGATACGAAGGAGCGGGGAAATTCAATTCATTAACAAAGAAAATCCAATCACTGGACACTGACCCAGAAATGACACCGGTGATGGGCTGCTGGACAAAGACGCCGAGACGGTGGCTGTATCTGTGTGTGAGGAAGCTGGAGGGAAGATTAAACACACTAAGTTGTTAACACGGAAGACAGTACAAGAACTCAAATAAAAGAGATTAGTGAACCTAAAGACAGAGTGATAAAACGATCCGAAAGGAAGCGCAAAGGAGGAGAGAGAGAGAGAGAGAAGCGCAAAGGAGGAGAGAGAGAGAGAGAGGGAGGGGGGGTTCAGTGAGGACGGGACAATTGCAAGTATCTATACATTAGATAGCTGGACAGACAGAAGTCATTTCTCTCTCTTTTTTTTTTCAGTACTGGGGATGGAACCCAGGGGCATTCTACCTCCAAGCTACACCCTCAGCTCTCTTTTTTAGTCTTTATTTTGAAACAGGGTCTCATTAAGTTGCGGAGGGCCTCACTAAGTAGCTGAGCCTGGGATCCTCCTGTCTCAGCCTCCCAGATGCTGGGATGACAAGTGTGCGCCACCACGCCCGGCCGAGATTGGCTTTTTAGAGTTTACCTCCTACCTCCAAATGACACGAAATGACACGAGGCCACGTCACCTTACAGGATCGTGCTTGGAAACCTTGCGACGTTATACTCCCACTTCTCCACTCCTGGTCTTAAGAAACATTCAGAAAATTATACAAGACCCATTATAACGAAGTTTCTCAAAACTGCATATAAAGAAAAGATCTTAAAAACAACCATAGAACAAGAAAAACCTCTATATTGCATACAAAAGAACAAATATAAGGCTTGCCTCGGATGTCTTAAAAGAAACAACGCAAGTAAGAAGACACTGCGGTAGCATCTTTCAAAGTGATGACAGGGGAGGGAGGAAAACAACCTAGGATTTTACATCCACAAAAAAATCGTCCAAAAAATGAAGGTGAAATGCAGATATCTTCAGATATGCAAAGGCAGAAGGAATTCGTCTCCAACATACCAATATATGAGAAATGTTAATTAAGTCCTTTGAGCAGAAAGAAAATGACACCAGATGGGAGTCTGGATCTACAGAAAGAAGCGCAGAGAACTGAAAACCTTAACTACTTAGGTGCATAAAAATCCTTTTCCTCTTATTTTAAAAATCACTTTAAAAATAAGATTGACTGTTTAGTGCAAAATCATAATAGGCCGTGGGCTTAAAATATATGCAGTAATAGTACGCCTCACAATAATACAGCGTGAAAGCCAGGAAAGAGAGCTGGGTGCTAAATGCCAAGTGGTGTAGGATCACTTAAAGATAGACTGGTCAGTTCAAGATGTGTGTCATAAACTCCAAAACAACTGAAAATGTAACTCAATGGAGGCGCGCTCCTGTAGTCCCAGTTCTTGGGACTCTTGGGATCTTGGGAGGATCCCAGGTTCGAGGCCAGCCTTAGCAACTTAGCAAGACTCTCAACAACTTATTTAGACCTTGTTTTAATTAATTAATTAACTAACTAACTAATTTTAGTTTATTATTATTTTTTATGGTACTGGGGATGGAACCCAGGGGCATTATACCTCTGAGCTACACTCCCAGCCCTATTTTTTCTTCTTTCTTTCTTTCTTTAGTTTTTGTGGTACTGGGGGTGGAACCCAGAGGCTTTCTACCTCCAGGCTATACTCCCAGACCTATTTTATATTTTATTTGGAAACAGGGTCTCACTAAGTTGCTGAGAGCCTCACTAAGTAGTTGAGGCTGGCTTCGAACCCGTGCGATCCTCCTGTCTCAGCCTCCCAAGCGCGGGGATGACAAGCATGCGCCACCACGCCCGGCTTTTTCTTTATTTTGAAACAAGGTGTTGCTAGGTTTCAGAGGGCCTCACTAAGTAGCTGAGGCTAGCTGGGAACTTGCGATCCTCCTGTCTCAGCCTCCCAAATACCGGGATCACAAGTGTGCATCACCATGCCCGGCCAGACCCTGTTTTAAATAGGGTCCAGCTATTTATGCTCCTGGCTTTAATCAGTACCAAAAAAGAAGACAAATAAAAATAAATAAAATAACTCAATGAAGAGTTATAGCAGGACTGGAAGTATAGCCTCGTGATAGAACACTTGCCTAGTTTATATGATGCTTTGCTTTCTATCACCAAAAAGAAAAAAAATAAATGTAATAAGATAACAAAGATGATAAAGAGAATCATAAAAGTACTTTGCTGAGCCGAAAGAAAGAGAACAAAAAAGGAAAAAGGGGACTATCAGCAAATAGAACAAATAGAAAACAAACAGTAGCCGGTGGGTTTAAAACCAGTCGTTTCAATATCACGCCAAATCCAAATTAGCAGAAATTGTCAGGCTGGATTAAAAATCAAACACCCATGATAGGCTTTCTACAAGGAAACTAATGTAACTGCAGGCAGGTCAAATGTAGAAAAAGATGGGAAAAAATACACCATACTATTTCTAATCCAAGGAAAGCACGCGTTGCCATATTAATAGCAGATAAAATAGATTTCAGGGCAAAGAACATTGTCTGGGAGAGTCACTTCATAATGATGAAGGGCTCACGTCACCAAGATACTAACTGACGCCTTGGTCTCACCCTGTAATGGTTTGCATTCAGAAGGTTCCCCTAGCCTTCACGGAAACCAAGCAGCTATTTTGGAAGCAGGGCTTGGTTGCTAAGGAGGGGTCCTTGGGGGTGTGGCCCTGGGGATTATATATCCTTCCTCCGCCCCCTGCTTGTCTGGTGTGGGAGCAGAACCCTTGCTCTCCTCTCTGTGCTTCCCACTGCCGTGCGCTGGGCTCTGCAAACCTGGCCTAACATGGACTGAACGCTGGAATCTCCAAGGACTGTGAGTAGATAAATTTTCCTGCCTCTAAATCGTGTGGTCGGTCATTTTGGATTACAACAGTGAGAATGTCGACCCAGACGCACCCGCTAGAGATTCTGACTTGATTGGTGGAGGCTCCTTAATTACTTAGTTGGTAGAGACTGCAGCTGTGTTGTGGTATCTTCCGACTCCTTCCCAGGCGCCGAGGATGGAACCCACGGGTATTCTATCTCGGAACTAGATTCCCAGCCCTATATTTTATTTTTATTTTGAAACAGGATCTCTCTAGGTTGAGTCTTACTACTTGCTGAGGCTGTCCTCAAACCTGTGACCCTTCGGTCTCAGCCTCCCAAGTACTAGGAATACTGGTGCGCACCACTGCACGCCTGGCAACAGCTAACTCTTACTGAACATTTCCTGGGGCCTGGCCATCTGAGGGTTTGAGGCACAATCTGCCATCTTATCCTTCCAATGGCCTCTAATGAGTCGACGCTGACCGTACCGCAGCTTTATGGCTGACGTTAAGAACTGAGACAGGAACGTGTGCCGGCCACCCCTCGCAGAGACAGCCGCGTCTCACCCTGCTGCCTGCGCACTGTGCTTCTTTGCCTGTGGGGCCAGGTGGAGGGCGGACCGTCGGTCTCAGGGCCTGGGTTGGGGCTTCCTGGCTGTGCTGCAGGAGCGTCAGAGCCAAGCGGCAGCGAGTGAGCTTGGGGAGGCACTTGCCGGTGCCTCTGGGAAGATCATCACCCACCACCACTCTCTCCAGGGGTCGTTGGCTCTGACCCCAGGGTCCGCCTGTCAGCTGAGGAGCTAGGCAGCCTCTGGGCGGCCTGTCCCACACTCAGGACAGGGTCTAGCTTATCAGCACTAGAGACAGGCTCTCTCTGTGGAGACAAACCCGCCCCACATGCTAAGCAGCCGCAGTGTTCTCCAGGTACTGCTGTCTGGAGAGTTGCTTCCACGGCAGGATAAATGCTCAGGCTGGATGCACAGCCTCAGAGGGCCAAGGGAGAGCTGCTGCTATTCCGATCCAAGTCCTGGCATCCATGGAGATATTTTGTCCATCCATCCATCCATCCATCCATCCATCCATCCATCCACGGAGTGTTTATTGAGAGCCACGCGTGGTGGTGCACGCTTGTAATCCCAGTCCTTGACAGGCTGAGACAGGAGGATCACAGGTTCGAGGTAAGTAGTGAGACTCTCATCAACCTACTGAAACCCTGTTTCCAAATAAAAATAAAATAGGGATGGAGGGAGAATGCCCCTGGGTTCAATCCCCAGTACCACCTCCCCCCCAAAATTTATTGTGTGCCATCTGTGCAGCCAGTACCAGTCTGGACACAGGGCACAGGACACAGTGAGCACTGGGAAGAGACACCACGTGCCCCACAGCGCGAGGACCGGTGCAGAGGCAGCCACGACTGGGCATGGGACTGGGAATGGAGCCGGGCGCATTCTGCCTGCTCTGGGGCCGCCCAGCCCTTCATCAGAGCTCAGTCCCCGCGGCGTGGTGACGGTCCTTCATGTCACTCACCGCTATTGGATCGTGGGTGCCTTGGAGGTTGGAACTGGGCTTTATCTATTTTTGTTTATTTTTTTTAAAAAATTTGGTGGTGCTGGGGTTCCGGGAAACCCTTCTGCCTCCGGGCTACACTCCCAGACCTATTTTATATTTTTATTTGGAAACAGGGTCTCTTAAGCCAGCGCGGCTGGCTTCGAACCTGCGCGCGATCCTCCTGTCTCCGCCTCCCAATTTTTGTTTTTTGGGGCCAGTGTGAGGACTGAATGGATGGATGAGAGGATGGAGGGAGAGAGAGATTTATGCAAGAATGGATGAAGGAGGAAGGATGACTGGGGGAGGGAGCCAGCAGGGAGGGCGGGAAGGAAGACAGTGAGGCAGTGATGACCGGGGGAGTGCGTGGACTCATGAGGATGAGTAAGTGGACTGGTAATTGCTTGACTGAGAAAATAAGAAAATGAGGAATTAAGTGACTGAGAGAATGAGGGAATACTTTAAGTCTTCGCCTAAATAAAATGGAGCTCGGGGGTGAATGAGTTGGTGCACTGAGGGGTAAGTGGGGTGACCTTGAGTAACCAGGACCCCACCCAAACCACAGCGGGAGCCCTCATCTCTTTGGCCACCGTATACACATGGCAGCCCCAATGTCTGGGGCACAGCAGGTGCTCCATAAACATTTCAGCAATAAATGCAGATCCCACGCTATAGCAAACAGGCTCTCTGGTATTAAGAGACTGAAATCTAATGCCAGCCCTTTGGTTTGAATTATATCTTTTTTCTTTTTCTTTTGTGCTACTGGGGATGGAACCTACGGGCATTCTACCTATGAGCTATACCCCCAGCCATATTTTTTATTCTTTATTTTGAAACAGGGTCTCAGGGTCTCACGGAGTTGCAAAGGACCTCACTAAAGTAGCTGAGGCTGGCTGCAAACCAGAGGCTGGCTGCACACCCGGATCCTACCGTCTCAGCCTCCCAAATGCTGGGATTACAAGCATGTGCCACCATGCTTGGCTGAATTATGTCTTTTTGTGTGCGTGTGGTACTGGGGGTGGAAACCAGGGGCTTTTTACCTCCAGGCTATACTCCCAGACTTATTTTATAATTTATTTGGAAACAGGGTCTCACTAAGTTGCTGAGAGCCTCACTAAGTAGCTGAGGCTGGCTTCGAACCTGTGCGATCCTCCTGTCTCAGCCTCCCAAGCGCGGGGATGACAAGCGTGCGCCACCGTACCCAGGTGAATTACATTGTTTTGAGCTCCACCTCTTCCTTCTCTGAGCCTCTGTTCCCCCATCTCTAAATGGGCCCATTGTCTTTACTTGTCAATGCTATTATTAAGATGCAGAGTAAAGAGTCCTAAGACAACCACAAGGGCTCGCAACTGTCAGTTCTCTCTAGTCTCACCCCACCCACTTTTAGTACTACTTAAATGACTTCTAGATTTTAAAAATTGTTGTGAAACCCCTTCTCTGTTTCCTCTCTCAAAGAAGAAGCCCTCTCTCTCTCCCTCTCCCTCTCCCTCTCCCCCTCCCCCTCCTCCCTCCCTCCCTCCCTCCCTCCCTCCCTCCCTCTCTCTCTCTCTCTCTCTCTCTCTCTCTCTCTCTCTCTCTCTCTCTCTCTCTCGGGTGGTACTGAGGACTGAACCCAGGGGTGTTCTACCTCCAAGCTCTACCCCCAGCCTGTTTTATTTTTTGTTTTGGAACGGTCTTGCAAGGCTGCTGCGTCTTGCTAAATTGCAGACGCTGGCCTTGCGAACCTTCAGCCCTCCCGCCTCAGCCCCCCAAGCGCTGGGCTCGCAGGCCCACACTTTCTCATTCGCACACCTAAGCCGCTGAATTCAACCCAAGTCCACCTCCCCAGGCTTGGTGAAAGTGGACGGAGACTCTCCTTTGACCAAAACTCCAGCCCAGCTCCTGAGTCCTCTGCTCGATGGGCCTCTGTCCTTTAGAGTCCCGTTTAAGCAAGAACGTAGGTCAGTTTATAGAAAACTCCACCCTTGGTGTCTGACCACCCTAGATATCTTAGCACGCTGGCCGACCTTTAGCAGTAATCCCATCAAGCCAGTCTGGTCAGAAGCCCGCCATCTTTAATATTTCTGTTAATGCCTTTTCATCCGCTGACCCCATCTTGCTCCTTGGTTATAAATCCCTGCTTTACTTTACTTAAGTAAAATAAAATACTTAAGCATTCCCTTTTTCTGTATGTGTGTAGGTCTCCATCTTTGTTTGTTGGAGTTGAATTTTCCTTCACTCTCTCTCCCCACTATAAGACCCGTTGACAGCCGTCCTCCTACCCATCACCGTGGCCCCTTTGGATAGCCCACCTCGCCATCGTTATTTCTTTTAAACACTGTCACTGGTGCATGAGTCCCGCATCGTAACGTGGTTCATAGCGCTGGTGACGCACACAGCGCTTGGTGGCTTCCAGGTCCCTCCCCGCTGCCCCCTCCCCCGGTGGATAGACACTAGCATTCTCGCATATGTACAGATGTTGACGGGGCGATTCCTTCTTTGGTCCTCACCATCCCCTTCCTCTTCCCTTAGACCACCTCCCGGCTCCACTGGAGCGTCCTCTCCACTATCTGGAGGCCCTCTGCTATCCCAGTTACTCCGTAGCTTCCACATATGAAAGAAAGCTGAAGACCCTTCACTTGCTGAGTCTGGCTAATCTCCCTAACATAATGTCCTCCGGGCCCATCCATTTCCCTGAAAATGACGTTATTTCGTCCTGTAGAATCCCATTGTGTGGATGGCGCGTGACTTGCCATCCATCCGTCTGCTGATGGACACCTACGTTGGTGCCATAATTTGGCTATTGTGTTTCGTGGTGCCATGAACATGGATATACATATATTACTGTAATTCTGATTTCAGTCCCTTTGGAAAGACCCCCGGGAGTGGCCTGGCCGGCTGCCTCGCCATCCTTTTTCTGTAACAGGTCTGTGCTCAGGAAACGCCCTTCCACAGGGTGTTCCCATCTTAGAGTCCTCAGCATTGTGGTTTATTATATTTGCTTTATCATTGTTATTATTTAAAATTTCCCCCGGAGCCTCCTTTTGGCCAGAGCTAAGTAGACAAAACAGTTTGGGCCTGTATTTATCTTCATATTTAATTTTAAGTGGAAAAAGATGGATGGGTAAATGGAAAAGTAAAGTGTTTCACACCTGAGGGAGGCTGAAATCTCCCAACGCCGGCCCTCCAAGGTCACCTTAGAGCTCTGGTAGGCCTCTTCCCTTTTCTTTGCAGAGAGGAAATGACTTAATCATCTGCAGCCAAAGAGAAAAGACAGCCCTGCAGAACAGGATATTTAGTAGGGAATATCCTGTTAAATATAAAAAGCGCCCAGACTTTTCATCGTAATGCTAATGACCATCCATTTATATTCAATGGGCTCCCGGTTCCTTGCTTAAACCCTTCCTTCTTTTTGTCCTCTGGAATTTGAACCATCATCACCACCTGTGCATGGGGGGGGAACCTTCCTCCAACTTGTATTGCTCCGTGTCGCCACGCGGGGGCGCTCCCAGACCAGACACAGGCAGCTGCGGCCACCCGCCTCGCTGCCGCCACCTCCCGGCGGCTTTTATCTTCCTAGCCCTGCCAGGAAGGGTGGAACCGGGCTCTCCTCCCCATGGAGACCCCCCATAAAGTCCAGATGCAGCCGAAGGGTTGAGCAAGGTCACTACAGTTGAGGTCTGGAGGCGTCTCAGGACCACTGCAAGGCAGACCAGACCTTTGGGGTTGCAGGAGCCACACTGAAGGCCTACTATGTGCTGGGCTTCATATAACGTCTTCCCTCCAGGAACACTGGGTTGCTAGGCACCAAGTCCCAGCTGCGGCCCAGCTTGGCCAGATCCCCGGGGAGGCTCTGCAGTGCCACCACAAGGGGGACTGGCCATTGGTGCCCCAGATCTGCAGTGGGGAGGCTGGTGAGCGCCCAACTCCAAGCAACAGGAGCCAGCTGTCAGCAGGAATGGTCCTGGGGTTGCGATGGGTCCAGGATCTGCCCCTTCTTGGGTGCAGTGAAGATGGCTCTTGAAGGTCCTTCTGTTCCAGGCTCCCCTGAGGACCTTGGGGAACCCGACCCTCTCATGAGCACCTCCTAGGCCCCCAAAGGAAAGTCTCCTGTGAAGGGCTCGGTGTGGCCCCGGAGGCTGAGGGAGGGAGACCCGCCTCCTGGACTGAGCATGCGCGCCTGTGCCTGACCCCCGGACCTCTCCCCAGCCAGCCAGGCGCCATGTTGCCCATCCCATCTCCGGAAGGTCTCCACCCAGGCTGGCGTTTGCTGTGTCAAAGGGAAAAAACACCTGCTGAGTTCCAGAGTGGGCTCATAAGTGTCAAAGTGGGAGAGATTTTTTTTTTTTTTGCATGTAGAAAATTGTGGTTTAATTAATATTCAGTGTGTTACAATGGCCTAAAAAATAAGTCATTCATAAGCCTTTAAGTTCAATTTACAAAACTTATTCTATTTCTCTGCAGTCACTTTCAAGGGGCTTTTGATTAATGGTCATTCGCCTCACTAAACCATCTGTCCCATTTGCCCACTCGGTTAATTAAATTATCTTTAACATTTTACACAGGACTCACTAATTTAACATATTCAATTTCCTTTTCTTAAATACTTCCCTCACCTGACCCGACAAGCAAAACTTTACAGTTAAACCACTCCAGAAAAAAATCTAATTTAAACACTTAAACAATAGTGAATCTCAAGATCTCTCACACATTCCGGGACCACTTATACGTTTGGTGTAAGATTCATATGCTTCTTGACAGAAGAATCACAAGTTGAAAATCAATTACACATTTTAAATTGGAGTCACAAGGCTAATTTGTTCATACTCTGCGAAAAGAACTATGTTCAGTGTTATGAACACTTTAAAGAGCCCATACGTAACAATACGGATTGGACTTCTAGCCCTTTGCGAGGTAAAAGGCATTGGCCCGGTGTTAGTTTGGATCCGGGCCGTCCCCCAAAGGCCCAGGCGTTGAAGGCTCGGTGCCGCTGGTAGTTCTTTGGGGAGTGGGGAACCTTCAGAAGTCAGGGCCTAGATGGAGGTGTGGGTCCCTGGGCGTGCCTTGGGGGGGATGTGTGCTCCTTCCTCTCCCTTCTTGCTTCCCTTCGGCCCCGAGGTGAGTAGCTCTGCGCCACCAGGGGCATCTGCCATGATGTTCTGCCTCAACCCTGGCCCAGGGACTGAGGTCGAGTGTCTGTGGAATAAAACCTCTCAAACATTGAGCCAAAATCAATCTTCCTCCTCTTAGGTTACCTCAGGTATTTTGTCACAGTCGTGGAAAGCTGACTTACACACCAGTGAAGGAAAATCCTCCAACCCAAGGAAATTGGGGTGACCTCTTCCAGGAAGCCGTACCTCCTCAGGGGCAGAAGTTCCGTATTGTGACAGGAACCAATATCCATGCGCCCCTTCCTCCTCAGAAACACGCCCTCACGTTCTGAGTGAGCCCCCTGGAATGAAGTTGGTATTTTCCAGCCTCCCTTGCAGCTAGGCGTCATCCCACTCAGCATAGCCACGCCCCCACCATCTGGCCAGTGAGACAGATATAAGCAGAAGAGCTCAATGGCTACTTCCAGGAGTCCCAGGGCCCCGCTCTGGGGTGCAGTGCTGAGCTCGGGGGATCCTGGGAGCCTGGTCACTTCAGGGAGCAGGACGCCCACGTCAGGCTGGGCTGTGTTGCTGGGAGGTCCCTCCCATCCCAAGCTTCGTGGAGTTTCTCATCTTCTCCCTCCCTGGAATCTGGACCTGCCTTGGTCAGTTACACACCACAAACCTGGCATTGGGCGACTGCTGGGACTCGGCCTTACGGGGCCAAGCCGTTTCCACATGCGCCCACCTGAGTGCTGACCGGACCCCCATGTGAAGGAGGCTGCCTGACCTCCAGGAGGAGGAGGGTGCTCCAGCTGTGACCACAGCTGCGGGAGGGAGTCCAGGCGAGACCCGTAGGGGCGTGCTCCGCCGAAGCCCAGAACAGGAGACCATACACTGTTTTTTCCAGCCACTGAATTCCGGGGTGGTTTGTTGTTCATGCAGCAAAAGCTCAATAAAACACAGCCCTCAGCTGCCCAGGTCTAGCTCTTTCTCGAGAAGAAACTGATCTCATTTGGGCCATAATTGCTGTGGGTCTTGAGTGAACGGAACCCCGTGTGCCTGCGGGCCAGGCAGTTCTGCGGGGCTGATACCTCTGCGTCCATCCAGGGTTGTTCCCTCTGGCCACAGAGACGTGCAGAGCCCTTTTTAACCGGTTGCTATGACAACACGGGACTCTATTTCCTCTGAAGAGGTTGATTTTGTGGGCAATTAGATTCCGGCCATACGTTACCTAATTCCTCTGTCTGATCTGCACCTACAAGCCCCCCACCCCCGCTTTGTCCTCCCCCACCCAGAGGTCAAAGCCGGCTTCCTTCGCTAATCTCCTTACAGCCTAATTGAATTCCGAAGCTGCCTTCCCAGGCTGTTTTTGGATTCTTCATCTCTCTCTCTGGGCTGTGGGTTATAATATCCCCAAAGTCAGCCGGGCGTGGTGGCGCACACCTGTAATCCCAGTACTTGGGAGGCTGAGACAGGAGGATCGCAGGTTTACAGCCAGCCTCCGCAATTTAGCGAGGCCCTTCGGAAGGAGACTGTCCCTGGGTTCAGTTCTCAGTAACACACACACACACACACACACACACACACACACACACACACACACACGTCAAGCTCGACAGGGATGTGAGCCTGCCGTCGTCCACAGTCACAGCTTCCCCCCTCTTTCTGCAAGAGGGAGGCTGTGTCCTGACCTCGTGGGGCTGGCCTCCAACCTGCCTCAGCCTCCAGGGTCCCTGGGATCGCAGGTGTGCGAGGCAGTACCCAGCAGAAAGCTTTCAGTGTTCTTTGAAACCTTCCGGTCTGCTATAGAGAACGGCTCCTTTAATGTTGGAGGTCTGTAACTGCTCTGATGCGTGCAGTGTCCTTGTCCCGCCCGTAGCGGCTGAAGAGCGGAGCTCTCCTGTATTACATTCCTTTAATACATTGTCCTGCTACGTTTTTGTGTGTGTGGTACGGAGCTACACCCCCAGCCCAACTTTTTAATTCTTTATTTAGAAACAGGGCCTCGGCTGGGCATGGTGGCGCATGCTTGTAATCCCCGCACTTGGGAGGCAGAGACAGGAGGATCGCGCAGGTTCGAAGCCAGCCGTGCGCGCTGGCTTAGGAGACCCTGTTTCCAAATAAAAAAATGTAAAAATAGGTCTGGGAGTGTAGCCCGGAGGTAGAAGGGCTTCCAGGAACCCCAGTACCACCACCAAAAAAAAAAAAAAAAAAGAAAGAAACAGGGCCTCATTAAGTTGCAGAGGGCCTAAGTAGCTGAGGCTGTCCATGAACCTGTGATCCTCCTGTCTCAGCCTCCCAAGTACTGGGATTACAAGCGTGCACCACCACGCCCGGCTTGTCCTACTACGTTTATTAATAGAAAATACTTGTTTTTCATTTTTTATAGCATTAAGTTGCTCTCTTAAATCAACATACTCAAAAAATTTTTACTATTTATTTATTTATTTACTCATTTTTGTTTTGCAGGTCTGGGGATGGAACCCAAGGGCATTCAACCTCTGAGCTACATACACCCCCTGTCCTATATTTTTTATTCTTTATTTTGAAACAGGGACTCATTAAGTTGCAGAGGGCCTCACTAAGCTGAGGCTGTCTACGAGCCGTGATCCTCTGGCCTCAGCCTCCCGAATGCTGGGATTACAGGTGTGCGCCACCACGCCCAACTCTCAGAAAATTTTTAAAAGTCTCTTCTACGCTGAGCTTGGTGGCAAGCACCTCTAATACCAGTGCTTGGAAAGCTGAGACAGGAGGATCACAGGTTCAAGGCCAGCCTCAACAGTTTAGTGAGACCCTCAGTAATCTAGCAAGACTCTGTTTAAAAAAAACAAATAGCTGGGCGTGGTGGCGCACACTTATAATCCCCGCACTTGGGAGGCTGCGACAAGAGGATCGCACAGGTTCGAAGCCAGCCTCAGCTACTTAGTGAGGCTCTCAGCAACTTAGTGAGACCCTGTTTCCAAATAAAATATAAAATAGGTCTGGGAGTATAGCCCGGAGGTAGAAAGCCCCTGGGTTCTACCCCTAGTACCACAAAGTAAATAAATAAATAAATAAATAAATAAATAAATAAATAAAATAGCTGGGCACGGTGGTGCACACTTGTAATCCCAGCATTTGGGAGGCTGAGACAGGAGGATCGTGGTTCGGGGACAGCCTTAGTTACTTAGTGAGGTCCTTTGCAACTCAGTGAGACCCTGTTTCAAAATAAAGAATAAAAATAGGGCTGAGGGTGTAGCTCAGAGGTAGAATGCCCTTGGGTTCCATCCCCAGTACCTTAAAAAATAAAATAAAATAGGATTAGGGATATAGCTCAGTGGTAAAACCTGGGTTCAATCCCCAGTGCCCAAAACCCCCAAAAGTCTGTTCTTGTAAAGAAGAATGTTAATGAGGAGTGAGGCGGGCAGCGGGCAGCTGCGGCAGGTGCACCCGGCCGTTGGCGTCTGAGAAACACGACATGAATCCCGGGCCGCTTAGCAGTGACTGGCTGTGACTCGGGCTCGTTTAAGCTGGCCGACGGGATACATTTATCACAGGGTTATTTACAGCAACAGCAGCAGCAATAATAATCATCATTATGCAGGCAACTTGGAAGTGACCGCATAATTTTTCACCTACGACTCTTTTAAAAGCAAAACAGGCGCCAGGCATGGTGGCACCTGCTTTTAACTCCAGTACTTGGGAGGCTGAGACAGGAGGATCACAGGTTCAAAGCCAGCCTTGGAAATTTAATGAAGCTTTCCACAACTTAGTGAGACCCTGTTTCCCAATAAAAAATAAAATCCAGCTAGAGGTATAGCTCAGAGGTAGAATGTCTCTGAGTTCAATCCCCAGTACTGAAAAAAATAAAAAATAAAAAATAAAGGGAACGAGGTATAAGCTTCTAATTTCAGTACATGGGAGGCTGAGACAGGAGGAGCTCAGGTTGGAGGTCAGCCTCAGCCAGTAGTGAGACTGTCATCAACCTAATGTGATATTGTTTCAAAATAAAAATAAAATAGGCAGCCGGGCGTTGTGGGCACGCTTGTCATCCCAGCATTTGGGAGGCTGAGACTGGAGGATCGCGGTTCGCGGCCAGCCTCAGCCTACTTAGTGAGGCCCTCTGCAACTCAGTGAGACCCGGTTTCAAAATAAAGAATAAAAAATTGGGCAGGGGGTGTAGCTCGGAGGTCAAACTCCTCCAGATTCCATCCCCAGACCCGCAAAAAAATAAAATAAAATAAAATAGGGCTCAGAGCTGGAATGTCACCGAGTTCAGTCTCCAATATGAATGAATATACACACTCACGCACACACACGCAAACACACTCACGCACACACACGCATACACACTCACGCACACACACGCACACACACACACACGCACAATGAAGGAAAAGAGGAGTGTTTTTTTGTTTTTTGTTTTTTTTGTTTTTTGGTACAGGGATTGAACCCAGGGGCATTTTACCTCCAAGCTCCACCCCTAGCCCTTTTTTATTTTTTGTTTTGGAACAGGGTCTCACTAGGTGGCTGAGAGTCCCGCTAAATTGATGAGGCTGTCCTTGAACCTGTGAGCCTCCTGTCAGCCTCCCCGGTACTGAGATTACAGGAGTGTGCCGCCGTGCTCAGGTACAACCTCAGAGCATTCTAGGCAAGCCAGATACACATTCCTTCCGCCCGTCAGAGAATACTTAAGGGGCTTGTGGTATGTCCAATTCGTGAACTATTATGATCGTACCAGTTCATAAGTGACACTTTATGAAGCATGTGTTCAAAACGCTCAGGACCTGTCAAGTCCAACAAGAAAAGCATCCATCACCCGGTGTGCAGAGACAAGCAGAGACGGCTCCTGGGAGGGGTGCGCTAAACACTCCCCATCACTCGCTGTCAGGAGGTGAGGTCAAAGCGCACAGCCGGGCTCTTGCCTGGCGGTCTCTGCGTGAGGGCTGGTGCCTGCAATTCTCGTGATCAAGCTCCACCTGTGTCTGTATGGCTCCCAGAGCCCGCCCCGCGCTCACGCCCACCTGCACAGCTGTCCCCTGCCGTCCTCTTCAAGGCTCAGCTTCAGAATCACTTCTTCACGATATGCTCGCGGCTCCCATCAGGCCGGGCCCTTACCCCCTCCCCATTGCTCCTCTCTGCGGTCACTCTTCATGTGTTTGCCCCAGGCCTCTGCCCTCCGGGGTCTTCCTGCTGCGCCGAGAACCTGGGCATGCAGCGGCCACACACGCTGACCACCACAGCGCTCGGCCCAGGCGGGGCTCCGTGAGCACTCGTCGTCTGAGTCCTGACCGTTGGCTAGTTTCGTGTGGATCCTCTCCACGCTCTCCTGGGTTTTCCCAGGGACCCTATAGGTCACTGTGAGATCGGGAAGGAGAGCGAACGCGATGTTCCCTGGCGCCTTCAAGCGCAGTATGATTTCACCAGTTTGATCTGCGGGCTCGCCAATGGTGCATCTTTTAGACCAGCAGGTCTCAATCCAGAGACCTTCTCCGCAGTGGTTCAACTCACGAGGCCACATTTTTCAAGACCGAGGTGGAGGGTGGGCGGCGGGGCTCCGTCCTGCCTTCTGCATGCTAAGTTTTCAAGTGCAGTTAATTTCCGCAGATGACACCCCGCGGCCACCCTGGGTGGCTTCTGTGAGCCGGTCCCACCAGGGTGTGGGCGGGTCCTGGCGCCTGTGGCTGCAGGTTAAGGGCAGAACACTGTGTCTGCGGCTCTGATCCCAAGAACGACAGAGTTCCCTGCTCTTCCTGGGTCCCTCCATCTTTGTGTGTGTGTGTGTGTATGTGTGTGTGTGTGTGTGTGTGTGTGTGTGTGTGTGTGTGCGCGCGCTGTGGGGATTGAACCCAGGGCCATTCCGCCTCGCTAAGTTGCTGAGGCTGACCTTGAACCTGCCATCTTCCTGTCTCTGCCTCCCAAGTACTGGGGTTGCTGGCGTGCGCAGTGCCCAGCCTGGTCTAGCTCGTGTATGCATCCTGGAGGGTGCCATTTTCTGGCAGGTTCCCCGGAACGTCCTCACAGCCAGTGCTCTCCACACAGCCGCTGGCACTGTTTTTCCTACGCTTCAAAGGCTCCCCAGCCGCCGGCTCAGCTCAAGTTCCAAGTCAAGGTCCTTTCCGGGCCCCAGATGTTGGGCAACAATGGTATAAATTGTCCAGAGCAAGCTACCTGGAGAATAAAAGGCCCCCTCCATCTCCAGGGAAACCGTGCAAACTGAGGCGCTGGGAGATGCTGCAGGAGGCCCTGCACCGGCTGCCTGCTCCAGGCCGCTCTGCGCCTGTGCCCTGGCTCACTCCCTTCACCCCCATGCTCCTCTGGACAAAATCGCAACCCCAGGGCCTTCGCAGTGCGGTTCCCTCTGGCTGGAATGCTCTTCCCCACCCATCATCCCGTTGCCCAGACAACCACAGGCTCCCGCTAGACCTCCATACCTTGGGTTGCCTGTTGTTCCTTCGGAGAGACCTTTGCGACCTCTCTGAGTAGCCCCCTCCCTCCTTCCTTTCCAACACTTGTAACCACCCGGCTCACCGGGACCCTTTGGTCTTCTATGGATCACTGGTCTCTCCCTGGGGAGGCGAACTCCGTGAAGTAGGACTTTGCTTGATCGCCGTGGAGTGCCCTGGCCTCGCCCAGTGCCACGCACACAACAGATGCTCAAAAAATGTTCGTCAAAGATCGGATGGTGCACAGAGAGTGTGTGTGTGGGGGGCACACCTGTGATTCTGAAGGCTGAGGCAGGAGGATTGCAGATTTGAGGCCAGCCTCAAAAATTTAGCAAGAAGCCAGGCATGGTGTTGCACACTTGTAATCCCAACATCTGGGAGGCTGAGACAGGAGGATCACGGTTCATGGACAGCCTTGGCTACTCAGGCCCTTTGCAACTCGGTGAGACCCTGTTTCAAAATAAAGAATAAAAAATAGGGCTAGATGTATAGCTTGGAGGTAGAACAGCCCTGGGTTTCATCTCCAGTACCATAAACACACACACATGCACACACGCGCACACACACACACACACACAATTAGCAAGGCCTGTTTGCAAATTAAAAATAAAACAGAACTGCGAAGAAGGCCCAGAGGTGTTATGTGTCAGCCCTAAAAGGATAAAAGGCCTTACGATGCTATCAACACCGTGTGTGTGTGTGTGTGTGTGTGTGTGTGTGTGTGTGTGTGTGGTACTGGGGATGGAACCCAGGGGCATTCTACCTCCAAGCTACACCCCCGGCCCTATTTTTTTATTTTTTATTTTGAAAGAGTGTCTCACTAAATTGTAGAGGACCTCACTGAGTAGCTGAGGCTGTCTGTCCACGAGCCGTGATCCTCCTGTCTCAGCCTCCCAAAGGCTGGGATTAATAGCATGTGCCACCACGCCCGGCCATCAATGCCATTTTACAGAAGAGAAACCTGTCCTGAAGAGGCCACGGCCACCTGCCACGGCTGATGAGAGTGGGGATGATTCTTGGGCCAGACCTGGACTCTCAGAACAGTGCTCCGGTCCAGCACAAGCACTGTGTGGCTCTTACCAACAAGCCGAGGGCACTCCCAGACCCCGGGACAGGTCCCGCAGGAGCCCAGAGGGTGTTTTGGGAAGGAGACGTGCACACAGTTAGAAGGTAAACTCGTGTCAAAGGCGATGAAGAATGAGGAGAATTCTGGAAACAAAAGAATGGGTTTGGCTAAGTTAGCGACAAGACAAACAGTCTAGGGTGCTCAGAGGTGCAAATTTACATACTGGAGGAGTCATTATAAATCTTTGTTATAAATCTGTACAGCTAATGGGCGGCGACAGGGCGGGCTCAGGAATCTAGAATGCGAGGTGACATTGTCCCTGACTGCCTCACGGAGGGGGGGTTGTTGTCTTCACTTTGGGCCTTTAATTAACAGACAAGCCCCATCGCTGAGCTGAGCTGTGAAGGGCTTGGAGCCCGAGGGCCCCGGGGCAGGGGAGGAGACCCAGATCCCCGCCATCATAATGACTGTCAGGGCCAGCCTCGCTGCTGATGCTGGCCGGCGTTGTCGTGGAAACCGCGCGCTTATTAGTAACGCGCAATTTTAAGGTTACTGGGATGGTGGCATCCTAGCCGGCGCCTGCTCTGTGATCACGCGGCATGGAGGCCTTTGAGGGGTGGACAGAGTCAGTATTTCAGAAGGCCCACGCGGTGCCGCCTTTATTCCAATCCTGCTGCTGACTTGCTCTGAGTTGCTATGAATAGCTCATTAAAATAATCTTGTTGGGCCCTTGGGGGGGCAGTAGAGATGTCCTGTATCCTGCCTCGAGTGGGGGCCACCCGGGTGGATGCATATGTAAGGCTTTTGGGGGCTACACACTCAGGAGGAGTATGCTTTATAGCCTACCTTGACTTTTTAAAAGAGTTTAACTGTCGCTCTCTTCTTACCGCCCACAGAATCTCTTTCCCGCCAGGTGTGTACTGCACTGGGGTGACGTAGAGGCGCCGCCCGGCAGCGGGGACCACCTGTGTCTCACCGCGCTTGTAGCAGGCGCACGGTGACTTGGTATTGCCGAATCGCCGTCTCCGCCCAGTGAAGTCAGGGCTTTTCTCTCCTGGTGACAAATTGTAAACGGAGGCTCTGCGCAGCGAGGTAGCCTTTCCCGCGGTCACTCGGGGAGTCTAGGTCCTCTGTGACCCCCACCACGCTCCGCCTACCCTGTGCCGACATTCCGCCTTGAGACCAAGTGAGGCGAGCCCAGAGAAGGGAAGCCGGGGCAATAGTATTTTGGAATCCAGGGCGTGTGGGGAGCTTTTTATATTAGTGAGGCCCTCTGCAACTTCCAGAGACCCTGTTTCAAAATAAAAAGAACTAAACTGGGCCAGGGGTGTAGCTCGGAGGTAGAATACCCCTAAGTTCCATCCTCAGTGCCACCAGAAAAGAAAAAGACAAAAGGCACCTGGGACTTGAACTTGCTTTTAAGTCTGGCTACTATGTTAAAATCCCATGGACCTCGCCAATGGCGAGGAGCCCAGTGGTGGAGAGACCCCGACGGCCTCAGCAGCCCCTTGATCAGGCTCTGCCGGAGCAAAGTACTGGTGGACTTTTCATTTATGTACGCCAAGAAAGAATGTGCCTGGTTTATTCATGTAGCCCGTTTGAGATAGTGAAGAGCCATTTATTTGCTAATAACAGAAAACCCTTCCCTAGGGAAGCTCGCAGGCTAGCAGACAGCGGGCAGACCCCGGGGGGTCACAGGGACAGACACAGACTTCAAACCCATGGGGTGCAGAGTCCTCCCATGTGGAGTCCGGGAGCAGCAGTATGCTGTGAAATACAAGTCAGTAAAAATGTCTAATCAGGCTCGAGTTTATATCCAAGTGTCCATTTTAGCTCAGGATCGGTGCTTAGAGGGGAGGAATCCAGACCCGCGGCTCCGCGGCTCCTTCCTGCTTTATCCCCCTGTGATTATCAAGGATGCGATGTCCCTGGGTACAGGATGTCCTGATCCCCCGGGCCGTGCTCCCCCTAGGACACCTGCTGTCCTTTACGTCAAGGCCCTGGTTCTTTTCTTACAGCCGTTACCACTGTTTTTAATTTCATATTTATTTATTTATTTATTTATTTATTTATTTATTTATTGGTGGTACCGGGGTTCCTGGAAGCCCTTCTACCTCCGGGCTACACTCCCAGACCTATTTTATATATATATTTTTTATTTGGAAACATGGTCTCTTAAGCCAGAGAGGCTGGCTTTGAACCAGCACAATCCTCCTGTCTCCACCTCCCAAGCGTGGGGATTACAAGCGTGCGCCACCACGCCCGGCTTCATATTTATATTTTGTTTGCTTCTTTATTCCTCTCTCTCCCGCTAATCTGGTAAGTTCCGTAAGAACAGCAACCCTGTACATTTTGTTTTCCTGTGCACGCGGCACCCAGAAAAAGACCTTCCGACAGCTGGCCTTCAGCTAGCACGAGAGCCGCCTGCGCCTGCTTCTGAAGCCGCTCAGACGCCGTGTGCAGTGGAGCCCGGGTGCTGGGGGTCTGGAGCCTCGAGTCCCGTTCATGACTTACCTTTTGGAGATGACACCTAGTTGCCGGACGTGGTGCTGCACGCTTGTAATCCCAGCACTTGGGAGGCTGAGACAGGAGGATGGCAGGTTTGCGGACAGCCTCGGCTACTTAGTGAGGTCCTTTGCAACTCAGTGAGACCCTGTTTCAAAATAAAGAATAAAAAATAGGGCTGGAGGTGTAACTCGGAGGTAGATGCCCCTGGGTTCCATCCCCAATACCGCAAAAAACAAAAAAAAAAAAGAAAGAAAAGAAAAAAGACATCACCTACATTACGATGAAGACTGTCATATTATGGAGGTCTGTTTTTTTTAACTCTTTGGGCCTCTTGCATGCCGGGCAAGTGCTAGCCACAGAGCTGCACCCACAGCCCTCTGTTGTTCTCGTAGAGGACATTATGCTGCCCATTGCTCAGGCGTCTGCCCAGCACACTGGTCTTCATTAGGAACGTCTCTCTCCTGGCCTGGTCTTTGCAGCATGGGACACAGTCCCTGGGGGCTGCGTGGGCTGCAGTCGCTCTGCCGCACCCACAGGCCCTCCCCCGTGTCTCTGATCACATCGCTTTGCTGCTGTTCCCTTAGACAATGTAGGAAAGGAAGCCCTCTTCGTAGGCACCCACTGTGTGCTAGGAGCCTGTGTCGACATCCCCTCTAGTCCTCAGAGCCACCCCGTGCAGCCAGCACGTGAGTCTTCATTACAGAAGGAAGAGCGGGGCTCAGAGAGGTCTGCGACTTGACCCAAGGCCACACAGGTCCAGTGTTGGCATTGAAGACGGGCGCTCTAAAGTGCTTGCTCTTTCTGTCTGTGGCACTGTGAGGTCTGGCCGTGAGGCCTGGCCAGAGGAGGTAGAGAACAAAGATCCCCAACAGTGGCGGGAAAACGGCCGTAACCATCCCGCTGCCCCGGCCCATAAATCTACCTGCCTGCCCCCCTCCCATCAAGACCACCAAGGGGGAAAAGCCCCGACTGTGTGACGATCCCTCCCTCCCAATGCCCCATAAAAAGCCCCTCATCTGTAAGACGGGGGCCCCTGATTCTCATGGACTCCCCCCGGTCAGCTGCCTCCTCCTAGATTTATCCCCAAATAAATCTGTTCCTGCTGTTGAGCTGTGTACACTTCGTCCCTATATTTACCAACATATGATATTTACCAACACTGTTGTCCCACACTTCATTTCCTAACATGACCCTGTGTGTGCATGTGTGTGTGTGTGTGTGTGTGTGTGTGTGTGTGCACTCATGGGTACAGGCATATGATGACTATGTGTGTGTGCAAATAGATGATATATATTCATTCCATGATGTTTCTTTCTGCAGTGATCTTTTTTTTCTCTCTGGGGACTGAGGTTCATGCAATGTGCACACACACACACACACACACACACAGTATTAGCATCTTTTATTTATTATACTGGAGGAGCAGGAAATTACACAGGCCTATTAAGGACTAAGCAAACTCCAAGTAAATTGCATAAATGGGATTTTTAAGAAGCACACAGAACAATCTATACATTTCAGAACACCCTGGGAGGCGCGGGGGCCGTGGGGAGTGTGCTCAGAGCACCTTATACAGATTACCCATGCTCAAAACTGTCTCTACTCCGCCCCGCTGCTGGACCCGGGACTCCAAATCTAGTGTCTGGGGAAGAGCGTGAGCGAGAGGACCGTGAATCCGAGGCACCAGGAGGTCTCTGCCTCTGCCTCTGAGTTATTTGAATCAAGGGAACTCACTTGGCCTCAAACACTCAATCATTTCGTCCCTCTCTCTGGCTTATTTGGAGACATTAAGCGCGAGCATCGCTGTGGGGCCGGGGAGGGCCGCTCTCGCCTTTAGCTCCAGCTTCTGGATTCCCTACTCAGTGCCCAGTGCATATGCTGAGCCAGATGGCTGGGGCTCCTGGCAGCCGACTCAGCTGCTCAAGAACGTGGCTGCGCTTAACCTCACGAGCTCGCCTCTGCCTCACTCGTCATGGGGCAGGAGTGTGATACCCATCAGTTTAATTAGTTTAATGAGGGCTGAGGGAACCGGTCCACATTCTGAATTTGTTGCACAGAACAAATTGGTTTGCCTCGCTCCCTCCTCGATCGTTTAAACATTCAGCGGGAGAAAAGCTCTCCAGAGTTGAGGAGGTCCCACTCCCTTCTTCTGCAGAGAGGAATTGGGCGCTGTCCAAGGTACCAAGAGAACCGGGCATTCAGGAGCCCCGCGGGTCAAGGAGTGCGTGTCTAGAGCGTAAAGAACTCAGAGTGCACAGACCTGACCGGACATTGAATCATCTGAAAAGACTGGACTCCCTGTCAGAATTCCTGCTCCAAAACATTGAAGCTTTTTATCTAATGCTTGTCCTCCACAGTGGGGCACGGAGGAGATCATTTATGGTTTGAAAACACACTGCATTCCTATGTATGTGTGTCTGTCTTTCATTCTAAATATAGTGGATTTCGATGCCTGTCTTAGTCTCTCTTTGTATGCCCTGTGGTGCATGTGTATCTGCACAGTTGGGGGCTGGCTCGTGTTTCTTCTGAGAGAGGCATGTGGTCAGTGATGCCAGGAGATCGCAGATACGAGCACAAAGCACAAGTCGCTTGATGCCTGGAGTTGGAGGCACAAGGACAGAGTGGTGGGGTTGCTATCGAGAGCTGCTGGTGGCGGTGTTTAGAGGTCAAGGGGTCCCAGCCAAGCACTGAGCCTGTTGGAGGGGGGCTGCCTCCCTTCCCCATCGCTGACCCCAGACAAAGGCTGCGCCCCCAAGCAGAAGGGAGAGGGGGTGTGGTATTTTGTAGGCAATGCTGAGCTGAGCATGGGAACGGGGTGCGTACAGGCGGGTGGGCGAGTGCTCTCCAACCTGGGAAGGTGCGGGGTGGGAGAGGCTCCTGTTTCAACTCCACGGTGGGGAGTGTTTACGCATTCAAAAGCTCTTCTGAGTAGGCATAGGGGTCTTCCTGAGACCGAGTCACCACCTTGAACTGGCGCCGGAGGAAGCCACCGTAGCGCTTCTGGTTGTCCCACTTGAGCTTGGGACGGATGCGCCTCAAGAAGCCCCCATAGCGCTTATATAGGTCCTCGTGGCCCACCTGGTCTCCCTCCCCGTTCCCCTCTCCAGCCACCTCTGAGCTCCTCTTGGGGTATTTGCGCAGAAAGCCCCCATAGCGTTTGACCTGCTCCCTGGTGTCGTCATTGAAATTGAGCACACCAGCTTCCCTGGCGCCATCGTTGAGCTGGGTATCTCTCATGGTCTCGGACTCCCCTCCCTCCCCGAACCCACCAGAGAGACCCCTGAGCTTCTCCTTTGAGACGCTGCCGGGGAGGAGCTGGCTGTTCTCCAGGTCCTTCAGGAAGGGCCCCACGAGCTTGGCCAGCTCGCTGTAGGCTTCCTCCAAAGCTGCTTTGCTCTCTGAGGCTTCCCTGCCAGGGAGCCTGAGGGCAGAGGGGGTGAAGAAAGACAGGAAGCCCCGACACCTCTCCCACTCCTCAGATGGCACCAGGGTGCCCTGGCATTCCAGGGAGCAAATCTGCAAAAGAACCACAAAGACCCCAGTGGTAAGGTCACCCCCACCAGATTATGGAAACACCGGCACTGCCCCGCCCTGGGAGCCCCTTGTCCAACGTCCGAGAAACTCCAGCGAGCGCTCTGGCTAAGTTCTTGGCTTCCCATCTGGATGCTCCCAATGGTGCATAAAAGTAGGTGGGTTTGTGCCCACGTGAGAGGAGAGAAAGGGGAACTGAGGAGGCAAAAGCGCTTTCCTGAGGACACAGGGCTGCAGGTGGCAAAGCCAGCGTCAGGCGTAGGTCATCCCACGGCGCTCTGCGCGCTCATCCTTCCTCTTCCACGGGGCGTAGCTGGTTCTCTCAGCCTTGCCCAGTGCAAAGGATGCTGGGAACACCGGCTAGGAGGGGCTGAGCAGTGTAGGCTGGCACATGCCAGGGGACACCAGGACTGATGAAGCCTGGGTGGGCTGTCGGGGAGCCTGCTCATGCCGGCACTCGGATGCTGACGCAAGGGTGTGTGTCTGGAACTTAAGCCCGTCAGCTTTGCACTACGAGACCTCATGAGTAGCCCCTCTGCTCTCCTGAGATCGCGGGCGGGTGGCTCCTGGCACGTTGTGAGCAGTAGCCATGGGCTAGAATCACAGATGAAACCCTCTCCGTCATTACTCCACGGGATCATCTGAGGCTCCCAGAGGGGCTCCCAGAGTCAGGGAGCTGGGAGGACAGGACAAAAACCCGTTGCTGGCCGCCACACCCTCGGCACCTCTGCCCCAGCCTTTCTTTTTTTTTTCTTTTTTCTTTCTTTCTTTTTTTTTGCAGTATTGGGAATGGAACTCAGGGGCATTCTACCTCTGAGCTACACCCCCAGCCCTATTTTTTTATCCTTTATTTTGAAACAAGGTCTCACTGAGTTGAAAAAGGGCCTCACTAAATAGTTGAGGCTGGCTGTGAACTGCCATCCTCCTCTCTCAGCCTCCCGAATGCTGGGATTACACACAAGAGGCACTAGAGGTTGGGGGGTGGGTCTGACTCAGAGGCTGAGTGATAGGGAGACTCAGGAGGGGAACCAACGCTTCGAGCCTGATGCCAGATCTTGGCAGGCAAGGGTGGTGGAGACAGTTCCTCCCACGGGAGTGACTGGATTAGGAGGTGCCCATCAGCCCAGGGGTGGGAAGCCCTAAAGAATTCGTCTAGAGCTGCTGCCTGTGAAGTCAGCACCTCATGATTGATGCTTCCCGTTGCCAGGCATCCGGCTCCCTGGAAACCTGAGTCTGTCCTACCCTGAGGGACCCTGCAGCGGGAGTCCTGGGGTGTGGACGGGAGCTGCAAGACAGCGCTCCTGGCGCCCAGCCTGTCACAGGGCAGGGCAAGCCCAGCAGAGTGGGACAAACCGGGTCATCACTGCCAGGCCAGCCACGCGCACGCCCCACACACAGTCAGACCTGGGCATCAGGGACCCTGACCGAAGGAGTGCCAACCTACCAGGGGGTTGACGGGCATGGGCCCATCCTGGGTCTTCGCAGCACACCAGGAGCACCGGGCCAGGCAGTCCGCAGCTGCGGCGGAGGGCAGGGCGAGGAGGCAGGCAGCCAGCATCAGCCTGGACCACCCCATTCTGTCTCAGCGACTCCTGCTGAGACAGGAGAAGAGGATGAGGGGTGATGGCAGAGCCATTTTTTTTTTTTTTTTGGCAGTACTGGGGGTGGAACCCAGGGGCATTCTACCGCCAAGCCACAACCCCAGCCCTATTTTTTATTCTTTATTTTGAAACCGGATCTGACTGAGTTGCAGAGGGCCTCACTAAGTAGCTGAGGCTGCCCGTGAACCACGATCCTCCGGTCTCAGCCTCCCGAATCCCGAGTACGACACCACGTCCAGCAGAACCGTCTTGCACGCCTGCAGGGAGCTCCAGAGGCAAGCGTGCTGGGTCCTGCGCAGGAAGGGGAAGCCGAGGCGGGGGCGGGAGGTCAGGCCAGCTGGGAGCTCAGCTGGAGCAAGGGAGCTCACGGTCAGTCTGTACAATAGCGCTTCCCACTGGGCTTTGCTGTCCTTGACAGATGGGGAGGTTGAGGCACAGGAGGAGAAGTGCTTACATACAGGCAGGAAGGGACAAGCCAGGGCTTGATGGGTCTGTCAGGTCTCCATCCCACTTCAATCACCCATCAAGTCAAAAGATAGCTCCGGCGTGCTGGTGCACACTTGGAATTCCAGCCTTCGGGAGGCTGAGACTGGAGGATCGCAGTTTGTGGGCAGCCTCAGCTACTTAGTGAGGCTCTTTGCAACTCAGTGAGACCCTGTTTCAAAATAAAGAATAAAAAGTAGGGGGTGTAGCTTGGAGGTCAAATGCCCCCCTGGGTTCCGTCCCCAGACTTGAAAAAAAAAAAAAAAGCAACACTATGCTTTTCTGGTTTGGTTTTGTTTTCTGTACTGGGGATCTAATCCAGGGACATTTTACCTCTGAGCTATAACCCCACCCAGCCCATTTTTCTATTTTATTTTATTTTATTGGGGATGGAACCCAGGGGCCTTCTACCTCCAGGCTACACTCCCAGACCTATTTTATATTTTATTTGGAAACAGGGTCTCACTAAGTTGCTGAGAGCCTCACTCAGTAGCTGAGGCTGGCTTTAAACCTGTGCGATCCTCCTCTCTCAGCCTCCCAAGCGCGGGGATTACAAGTGTGCACCACCACGCCTGGTTTCTCTTTTATTTTAAAACTGGGTCTCACTAAGTTGCTGAAGGTCTTGCTAAACTGCCGAGGCTGTCCTTGAACCTGGGATCCTTCTGTCTCAGCCTCCCAAGTACTGAGATCACAGGCATGCGCCACCACACCCAGCTCTCGTTTGGGTTTTTTAAGGCTTACCTCACCTGCCTCTGCCCCCTGCTCCCCAGGCCAGCCCTCTCTATTTTGGGGGGAGATCGGCCCTGTGTATGTGAGGCGAGCATGCCAGCACCAAGCAATAACTTGTCCTTCTGCCTCCATCGTGGGGTCCCTGGAGCTGCCCCTCCCCACCCTGGTGCCGCGCCCTCCCCTCCAGAGCTCGGCTTTAGCTCTTTGCGCGCACCCTTCCCAGCCCATCAGTCCTGTGGTCAGACCCACTGAACAGAGTGCGCCCGGCCCTTCTGCTTAAACACCAAGGACACCCCAGTCCCATTCTCCACCCCCAACCTCGGGCCCTGAGTGACCACATCCAGCCGCTTGAGGTTCCATCGAGGAAGGCTGCAAGCTGGTCCCACCTCTGGGCCTCCGCGATGCCCCGCTCCTCTTCCAGGACCTGCCACTTAGGTCCTACAGAGCAGCACCTCCTAGTAACACCTGCTCTTTGGTGTGAGCCTGGCTCTGGTCCTATGGAGGCAGGAGCCGTCTTGTCCTGTCTGTGGTCCTCACTCTCTGCCCCTCCCTCGGGTGGGCTTGCTCCTGCCCGGGCCTGGGCACCCTCTGCCCTCCGTCTGCCTGCTCTGACCCTGGCTCCCGTAAGGTGCGCACTTCCTTCTGTGAGGGAACTCGGTGTCCCGTGGCCAGCGGGATGCAAGCTGACCCTGCATCTAGCATGGCTCCTCCATGACCCTCCTTTGCACACACGCCCCACCTCCTGCTGTCCTGTCTGTGGGATGTTTGTTCACAGGGTGGTGGCGGGGGTCATCCGCCCCACCAGAATAATTCTGTGTCCTAGCGTCTAAAACCCTAGCCGGCATGTGGCAAGCCTTCAGGAATCCCTTAGAGATAAAGCTGGTGGCCAAGAGACCTGGTCCCTCCGAGAGCACACCACCTGTGTCTCCCTCCAGCCCTCCCGCTCCTCAGTGGCTGAGCGGATTAGGGTTCCAGGCCAGTGAGCCGCACCATTTATGTGGAGACACAGAGCAGGCGGCTTACGCGTTCCCTGATACCATGAGGGCCGGGCGGCCTGTTCTAAGATTAGCCGTGAATTCACCTCTGCAGCCGGGCAGCCCACACCATCTTCAAACTCCTGGCTGGGGGCTCGGCTGCTAAGGAAGGAGCCCCAATCTGGGCAAAAAAACAAAACAAAACAAAAAAACGGTGTGTGCCTCCTTTTCGTTCACCCATTAATTTCAAATTAATAACACACTCTGTCTGATGTGCCATGACTGGGATCCGGAGCGTCCCCCCAGGACTCACGTTTTAAAGGCCCGCTGCGTCCAGGAAGCAGCGGCGGGCTTGGGAAGGGACGGGTGTCTGAGCAACTCCCGCGGGTTAACTCCTGCCCGCCCAGTGACTCAGTGGCACGTGTGTGCTCATCACACCCACTTTACAGATGAGGAAACTGACACCTGGCCAGACTCCAGCGCTGGCACGCGGCCAGGGGGCACCGCTGAGTAACAGCCCGGCAGGTAAACCATGGGCCGAGGGGGTCTCCCCCAACAGATGGGAAGGGACCTCTGTGATCACACGAGTCCATCCTTACGACACGTCTCACGCAGCATCCAGACACGTCCCTTGGTTCTGTTTGTCTGCAGAACGCTGACTAACCCGCGCCCCAGCCCGAGCGTTGACGTCCACGTCTTTGGCTGTTTTTGTGCTATCAAAGCCTTGTAATGGTTGAAACAAGGATTGAAAGGTCCAGAAAGCCAGAAACATTTGCTACGTCTCCCTTTCCAGATAAAGCATGCTGAATCTGCCTCCTTAATTTCATAAGCATTTTATAATTCCATACATCAGCCGGTTTCCTCGGGCCTCCGGGTGCGTGAACGTATTATCAAATAACAAATCATTCCCGGGCTTTGTAACGTCGGCGTGCGCTGCCACGAGGTCAGGGGCTAGCTGGGGGCAGAAGCGGGTTGCCTGGCACCCCCACGGGCCCAGAGCCCTCTCTGCCAGGCTCGCTGCCGTCCAGGTCAGGACCGAGAGGGCTGAGGGAGCTCGCCCGGGCGTCTTGCTTTCCTTCGGGAGGGAAGGATACGGGCCTGGGACCAGACAGAGCCAGGGCCCTCGCTTCCACAACCTTGGCCTTCTCATCTGTGAGTGGGGTGGGTCTCCCCTCCCTGCCAGGTTCCTGTGGGGACCACCTAGGCCAGCATCCTTTAGAGGACCAGCACACAGTCGGGCCTCTTTCCCCCAGAGTCCAGAGTTCTCTGACAAGGACGGGCCTTCTCGGCCTCTTATCTTTCTAGTGATATGTCTACATTGTAGCCAGCCAAGGGCTCAGAAGAGAAGCAAGCGCTTTTATTAAAAGCCAGCGCAGAATAATAATGCCCTGATTTAACATCGCAATTATCTCTCGGAGTACTTTATCGCATATGATTATCTCTGTTTGATAGAAGAGGAAATGGGAAAAGGTAGAAATGAAGTCACTTGTTTAAGGTCACATCCCGAGTCAGGAGGGACGCGGAGACAGAGCCGGGGCTCCCACGCCGGCCATGACTCCCTGGGGGAGGTGATGATGGGCGAGACCCAGGGACAGCCACCCTACCGGCCAACAAGATCTGTGCCCCGCCCCGTGCCAGGCCCCCCTGCTCCAGACAGAACCTTGGGTGGGGACTAATATTGTATCTCAGGACACAGCAACCCCTAAGGTCACAGTGCCCCCTCAAGGTCACACAGCCCAAGGGGCGGGGTTGGCATTCTCTGAGTCCGCCAAACCACCCCCCCCCCCAAGAGGGTCAAGCTCGTCACTATATATTTTATCTCTATTTTCTTTTTGCCTTCTAGTGAACTGGGCACTCTTAGCCCCATTTTCTAGACACAGGAAACAAAGGCTCAGACAGGTGAAAAGATGTGATCAAGGCCGAGAAGCCAGAGACGCGGGGCCAGGCCCAGAAGTCAGTCTGCGACCTCACCCCCGCAAACCATCGTGAGGCCAGACAGGCAGAAGTGTCTTCAGTTTGCCCGCCAAACTCGGGCCTTCCCCGACTCAAATATTCCAGGAGCTTTTACTGCTCTGGAAAAAAATATAAAGTTCATCTCCGTGTGTCTCCCGGGGAAACCGGAGGCTCGGTGTCCTAATTAGGCTTTAGGATCTTTGACAAAGGATGGGTGATCGGTCTGGGGGGAGGGGGCCTCAGGCTCTGCACAGAAAGCCAACCCCTCAGTCCAGCAAGCATCCCAGCAGAGGAGCGAGGCCGCACCCCAGGGTGGCCACCTTACTGCGCAGACGCCAGAGGGAAAGAGGGCCCCCGCACTGACGTCCAGCTGGGATCCTTAGTTGCAGTTTTGAAGGAATGTTTCTTCCATTCATGGGGTGTAATTAAGGAATGCTGAGAAAGACAAAAGGGGGAACCAGAGAGATACAAGAGAGACAGAAAGAAGGCTCTAGGAAGAGAGACAGAGGCCGACGTGGATGGGGAGAGAGATGGGCCAAAAGGCCTGGCAGAGACGGGACTTGCTCACAGAGAAGATGTCAAGATGCCTAGACAGCAGGGAGAAAGAAAGTGAGCGGATGGGAGAGGCCGAGGGAGAAAGAAGGAAGGGGGACAGAGGCAGGAGGAGGAGGGCAGGTTTGATTCAGGAAGTCGACCTACCGTGGAGCCACTCTCCCCCCAGAAAGCAGCCCCAGGTGCCACCGCCCCTCGGCCAGCCCTTATTAAGTTTAATTCAAAGCAGGGGCAAGTGGCAGTCCAAGCCACTGGGGGACAAAGTCCCCGGCAGACAGGTTTTCCGGTGTGCCAGCCCCTCTGATCAGCAGGGCCGCCCAGCCGTGGGCAGCCTCCAGCACCAAGCCCGCGCTCCGCGGGCCTGGGTCCTCGGCCCTCCTGCTGGGAGCGTGGGCGCAGTGCATCTTGGGAGTCTGATCCCAGTGCACCTGGCCAGCGCAGCCTCGGGATGTGGTTTTATCACTCTGTCAGGCCGGCTGAGATTAAGCATCCGATCCTGGGCAGAGAGGAGCCAGGTGTGGGAGACATCAGCCGGCTGCGCACATCTTTCTCAGAAATGCCCCGAAACCAAACCATCAGCTATCGATCCCTCTTAGAAAGATGGATGAGACCTAATAAATACAGCGGTTGTGTAAGAATGACCCGGGAGGGCTCAGGGAGGTCAATCAGGACGAGGATTTATGAGTCCAACCCAGTGGACAAAGGAGCGGAGGCTCTTGCTGGGGAGAGAGGAGAGCACCGCCCCATAAAGGAAAACGTTAGATGTCCCATCGGATCTCCTGGGTGGAGAGCGCAGGGGGACAGAACAGACAGAGGACATTGTAGAGGTGGAAGGTGAGGCCCAGCCCTGCCATTTTGAAACAGGAAGACTTGAACAGTCAGAGTGGCATTTGCTGAGTATCTACGAAATGCCAGGCGTATTACAGCGTCCCGGCGGAGCCTCTCAACAACCACGGGGTGTGAATGCCTTCGCCATTCTTATTATATGGGTCAGGAAATTGAGACCCAGAGGAGGGCAGCCACCATTCCAAAGTCACACAGCAAGGGAAGAGTGGGATCTAAGACTTGGAGCCCGCCCTGTCTCCGGCGCCATCAGACACACATGTTTCTGGCTCTCAGGAGTTACCTGAAGAAGTCCTAGCCACCTGCTATGTGTTTGAAACTGAACACAATTTTTCTCACACAGCCCAGAGCCATCCCCCTGCCTGTTCCCCAGTGCGGGATCCCACAGCACAGCCCCAGGAGCCACTGCGACCTCCCACTCCCAGCCGCCAGCCAGCGGGGGCTCAGGATTCGCTCTCACTGCCGACAGCTTGCTCCAGCGGGGCGGGGCGGCGGGCTGGAGATGATGTCGGGGAGTGTACACCTCCCCCAAGCCGCACAACTCACCTGCTGGGCTCCTGCTAAGGCTCCCCTCGCAGATCCCGAGGATTCCCAAGCCAGGGAATCAGTGACCTGCAACAGAAGAATAAAAGGCAAGGTGGGCTGGGACTGGGGAGCCAGCGCAGGTGAGGGGGGAGAGCAGGGCGGTGGAGTGGGGGAGCTGTGAGGAGGAGCAGGAGCGGGCTGACATCCTGAAAGGTTTTGCGATGGATCTTGTCGGCATCATGCCGGCAATGCCTGTCAAATTAGAAAGACGAGCCTTGTATGTTTTACCAGCCCTTGGAAGAAAGATGATAATGAGGATTTTTCAGTCTGTGGGAGGGGAACTGAAATCAGATCCAATAACCTAAAGAGCTTGTGTCCCCCCGGGAAGCTCGGAGGCTTAATTAAGGGATGTTTGTAAAGCTTGAGAGAGTCTTGGAAAAAGATACCCAGGAAAGCGAGAGGTCACGGGATCTCCTAGTCAACCCTGGAGCCGCGGCAGACTCGGCTGTATTTTGGATTCTTTCTGACGCTCACCGGCTTTGTACCGGAGTCAAACTTTGGGATTCTAGAATACTTTCTCTGAGTGTGGGAATCTTCAGCAGTGGCCAATGGCTTTGGGATCTGAGCTTCCTACAGGAAAGCAACAAGTCCCTCCAAAGTAAAACTAGCAAGAAGAGAGAGAGAGAGAGAGAGAGAGAGAGAGAGAGAGAGAGAGAGAGAGAGAGAGTGAAAAGAAAAATCCTGCTCTGCCTGCCGGAGTCTCCAGGCACAGCGTCTTGCCATTCTTCCTCATTCCCTCCAACAAAACAACCCCAAACTTCATTCTGTGAAAAGTTCCGTGACAGGAGGCTGCTCAGTTCAGCATTCTGTCGGCAATTAAATGCGACCCCAAAGAACAAAAAGGCCAAAGCTGGTTGTACATTGATGTACATGACACCTGTAAATGCCAGGGCCCGGGCTCTCATTACTGTCCCAAGCCCTTGATCTGTAAGTCGGGCGAGGACCGCTGACCTTTACAGTCACACTGATTAGCTCCCCACCAGGGGCGTCCTGTTCTCCCCAGACCCTGGGTATTAGCAGAAGCCATATGAAAGGGACAGCCGTGTGGCAGATGACCAGGGATAAAACCCAAGGTTTTAGATCTCACCTGTGTGCACAGGCCTGTGCCAAGAGGGAGAATCTGAGGGCAGCCGGTTTTAGCGATCTGGCTCGTGTAAAGTAGTCTCATAACTAGAATTCCCTTCGCCAGAGAATCAGACCCAGACCCGAAATCCCCAGCCCGAGCTCCCATCTCCTGGTGCAGAGGACCAGGAGCACACAATCAAACCCCAGAGCGAGAATCCCAGCTCCCCCTGGACTCACCTGTGCGCTGCCTTGCCCTGGCGGCTGCTGGCGGGGAGGTCGCAGGTGGTGGCAGGTGACCGGTCTTGACTCCAGCTCAGAGATGTGCCAAAGAGGCAGCGGTGCGCTACCAAACCCCTCGGAATGGCTGCTCTGGCACCTCGTCCCCCTTTTATGGGCTGGAGCCTCCCCCTGTCGCTCAGTCCTCGCTGAGCACAGGCTGCTCGGAGCCAATGGGAAAGTAGCTCAGAGCATCAAGAGCTCAGACCCCCGGGCCCTTCCACTCAACTCCCAGCCGCACAATAGCTCTGCGCTGCACGAGGAGGAAGCAGGCGCGGGGTGGGGGTGGATCCGGGTGGAGTGCTATTTGTCATCTGAAATCCGGTCACTTCTGCGTGTGATGCGTTTCCAGGAGAGTGTCACGGGAAAAAGGAGATGGAGGTAGGGCGAGAAGAGATGGATGGAGAGAGTGGAAAGACAGCGAAAGAGTCAGGGAGAGGGAGTCAGCCAGCCAGCTAGAGAGATGGATGGACAGAGAGACGCGGAAAGTCAGAGGGAAAGTCAGCCGGCCAACTAGATAGGAAGACGAGGGAGAGACGCAGAAAGTCAGAGGGAGAGAGAGTCAGCCAGCCGGCTAGACGGATAGACGGACAGATGGACGGAGAGATGCGGAAAGTCAGAGGGAAAGTCAGCCAGCCGGCTAGATAGGAAGACGAGGGACAGAGGCAGAAAGTCAGAGGGGGCATGGGTGGAGAGGCAGCATCCGAGGCCTGGAGGGAGACGCACACAAAGCCAGGGAGGGAGAGAAAGGTGGACAGGTGACAGAGCGTGAGGGTGGGGGAGGCACAGGCAGGGAGTCCGAGGAGGAGAGACGCGTAGGGATGGGGGACAAACTCAGAGAGCGGAGGCAGCGGGGGAGCAGCAGGCACGTGGGCTGCCCTGCGTTGGCGCCTGGCGGCTCTGTGCCGGCTGGGGCACGCCTGTGTTGGAATGATTCTCTGCGTCTATTTGCCTGCGAACGCCAGTTAACTGCGGTGCGTGGCTGAGCTAGCGCCAGGCACGCTGGCCTTGGCCAACTTGCGGCCCTTCCCGCAGCCAGGAGCTGCAACTCAGCTTTCTCTGGTGGCAATACAAAAGAAATACCGTGAAACCCTCCCCCTCAAAAATAGGGTCTTCAATGCAGCTTTGCACACGCTCTGGGCGGGGGCACAATGCCTGCCTCGTGCACCCTCAGCCTGTGCCGGCAGCAGCTTGAAGGCTGCTCTTTGCATGGCTACAAATGTCTCCCAGGACACAGGGGCTTGGCGTTTGGAAGAAAACACACTTCTCTCCCCAGTCAGCAGCAGACGAGCGGTTCGAGCGGGAGGTGCAGCTGTGTCGGGAGGCTGGCAGCCATCCTCATTTTCTAATCAAGGAGCAGAGAGGCTTGTAAGCCCAGTACTTGGGAGGCTGAGACAGGAGGATCGAAGATTTCAGGCCAGCCCTGGCTACTTAATGAGGCCCTCCGCAACACAGTGAGACCCTGTTTCAAAATAAAGAATAAAAAATAGGGCTGGGGGTGTCACTTGGAGGTAGAATGCCCCTGGGTTCCATCCCCAGTACTGCATAAATAAATAAATAAATAAATAAATAGAATAAAAATAGGGCTGGGGCGTATCTTAGATATAGAATGCCACTGGGTTTTATCCTCAGTGTCATAAAAAATAATAAAAATAATTACAGAAAACTGTAGCTCAGAGGTAGAACACCTCTGGGTTCGATCCTTAATACACCCCACAAAAAAACACCCACACACGCACACACAAAACCAAAACACAAAAAACCATTCAAGACTTAGGTCTGATTCCCAGAGACCTCAGCCACCAAGTGACTTGAGCCTCGTGCTCATCTGTAAGGCAGGGGCCAGCGTGCCAGCTCCTGGGCTCTTGCAGGGTGGGAGAGCTGGCATAGCTGGCATCTGGGCAGCAGGACTGCTGTCCTCGGGCTGAGTCACCTCTTCCAGCCCCGCACCTCCAGCATTGTGCTCTCTTGGCTGGAGCGACTGAGGGCCACCTCTGAGCACCCCTCTGGTTCACACATCTCTGGACAAGGGAACCCAGGCCTGGATATCAGGGCGCCCTCCCAGGATAAGGTGGCCTGAGGGCAGAGGCCCAGCCTCAGGGGGAGGGAGGAGCCACCCACGTACTCCCTACTCCCTTCTCCCCTCCAAAGATGCCTCCTCTGAACCCAGCTGGGCTTCGCTGTGCTCCGGCTCCTGTCTCAAGGTGGCCGGCACGTTGGCTCTGACAGGCGGATGCGGTAGGAGGAAGGCCCCGGCCCCAGCGCCTGACGGCCAGATCCAGGCGCAGCGCGTGCTTGACCACATCTCGGCCGGCTTCCTGCCGGGCAACCCGGAGCACGTGGGTGAGTCACCCTGGACATCAGCGAGGCTGGGAATGTTCCGCTTCATCCCCTGCCTAGTCCGCACGCTGGTTGCTGGGCAGCCTCTCTCCTCCTGAGCCGTCCTCCCTAGCTGTCCTCCCTCCCACCTCTATGGACTCCTGGCAGTAACCCCGGACTACACAAAGGTTCTAAGAGGTGGGTGCAAGGCCGCAGGGCAGCAGGCACCCGGATGGGGGAGTGGGCCCAGCCAGACCCTTGTCCATCATAAAGAATAAAGATGGCCAGGTCAGAGATGCAAGCTAATCCTGTTTAACTGTTGGATTTAATGTCTTTCGCCCCTCGAGTGTGTGTCGGCCTCAAGAGCAAATAGTTCTTACATTTGATTTTCCTTTCCTTCTTCAATGCCCTTGGCGCGCGCGCGCGCGCGCGCGCGCACACACACACACACACACACACACACACACACACACACACACACGAGCTGGCGCGACCAGGGATAGCCTTCCCCTTACCCAGAGAAGCTTGCCATAAAGCTGGTCCTCTCTCTAGCTCAGCACCAATTGGGGTCCCAGTGTGGGCTCCGGACAGCAGCCGAGGGGCGAGGAACGTGGGCTCTGCCTGGCTCACTCGGGCTTGAAGCCAACGGCCCTGCGTGCTCACGGTGACAGCTGAGGGCTCCTGGGCTCTTCGAGCGCCAGCGTCACTTTCTCGAGGATGCGGCTTACATCGTGCCGCTGCTGGGACCGAGTCCCAAACTCTTCCTGATTCTTCCCTGCACGTCCTCGGCATGACCATCAAATCTTGAGTCAGGCAAAAAACCAAATAATAGTCGGGTATGGTGGAGCATGCCCGTAAGCCCAGTACTTGGGAGGTTGAGAAAGGAGGATCGCAGGTTTGAGGACAGCATGTGGGGAGACTCGGGAACCTAGCAAGGCTCTGTTTCAAAACGAATGCATAAGAACTGGGGTGGAGCTCAGCAGTAGAACGCCCTGAGTTCAATCCTAACTGCAAATTCAGCGAGCTGCCAACAGCCAACCGATGGAGTGGAGCCAGAGGGAAGGTCCTGCTCCCTGAGGGCGAAACTTGCCCTTCTCTCCTATTGGACTCCAGCAGATACACAGCGCCCTCACCCCTGGCTAGTAGTTATGTCTGTGCCTCCTCTCTGCCTGCCGTCTCCACGTCCTATCCCAGTCAATCCTCCAACAAACCCACAAGGCGGTGCTAAAGTTTTGCCTTCATGTCTCAGGTCAAGAAACGGAAACTGGAGAGGCAGAGGTTTGCCTAAGGTCGCCCCGCTTAGCGATGAAACAGACCCCATGTTTATCTGACTCCAAAGCCCCAGGTCTGAGCCTCTGCCTCACAGGAACAGCTGACACCCAGGACGGGCAAATGCATAGGTCCTGCGGTTCACCGAGAGTCAGCCAGTGCCAGGCACCGCGCCGAGCGCAGGGGCCGATGATCTTCAGCCCCTCTCGGCCCAGCTCGGTGGGAATGGAATGCTTCACTTTGCAGATGAAGAATCCGAGCCCCCGAGGGTGGCATGACCTCCCAAACTGCACAGCAAGTCAGGGCTGGAGCGGGATGCGGCGAGGTCGGTCTCACTCCAAAGTCCGAGAGAGTTTCTGCTATGCCGCGCCCACCTGTGCCGCCCCTCCATCTTCCCACCATCTGAGGGCCAGCCCGAACAGGAGGCCACCCGGCGCGCGGTGAAGAGACTTACTGATCACCTCCTAGGTGCCGGGCCCGGAACCGCAGGCTTCACAGACACCACCACGTGTCTGGAACGGGCGCTTGACCTCGGCCACCCGTGGAACTAGTGGTGGCAGCAGATGCCGGTCTAGGCTTCACTGGGCAATGGTGTGCAATGTTTTTGCTCAAATGGAAAATAAAAAAACAAAACCTGAATCTCAAGTGCTGAGGCTTTGGAACCAGAGGGACCTGGCTTTTCTTCCTGGCTCCACTCCTAACCCTGGGACCTCTGGCAAGTTACTCTACCTCTCTGAGCCCCGGTCGCCTCCTCTGTGGCGTGGACATAAGTCAGCGTGGTTACTAGAGTGTGAGATAAGGTATGTAAAGGGCAGATGATAGATGACCTCTAAAGGGAGATAGTGTGAGTCGTTTTCCAGTGTCACTGTTAATGTAGAGGTTGTGGTCATTATTACTAGTAGCTAATCGTCTAATTCAGGAGAAAACATCCCAAAGGATTTATATGTGGCTTAACTCACAATTCCTCTTCTTATCCTGCATCCTTACTGGCTCCAAAACACCTGCCCTGTGACTGCTTCCAACATCCTAGCCTACTGACACATGTCAGTTTCTAACTAAATTCATATCTCTCTCTCTCTCTCTCTCTCTCTCTCTCTCTCTCTCTCTCTCTCTCTCTCGTGGCACTGGGGTTCCTGGAAACCCTTCTACCTTCAGGCTACACTCCCAGACACCTATTTTTTATATTTTTTATTTGGAAACAGGGTCTCTTAAGCCAGCAAGGCTGGTTTCAAACCTGCGCGATCCTCCTGTCTCCGCCTCCCAAGCGCGGGGATTACAAGCGTGCGCCACCACGCCCGGCTATTCTTTATTTTTTGAAACAGGGTCTCACTGAGTTGCAAAGGGCCTCACTAAGTAGCTGAGGCTGGCTTCGAACCTGTGCGATCCTTCTGTCTCAGCCTCGCAAGCGCGGGGATTACAAGCGTGCGCCACCACGCCCGGCCCTAAATTCATCTCTTTATAGACATCTTTATAGACATCCTCTAAAATATACCCCTAGAGCCGGCCATGGTGGCGCACACTTATAACCCCAGCATTTGGGAGGCTGAGACAGGAGGATCGTAGTTTGTGACCAGCCTCAGCTACTTAGTGAGGCCCTTTGCAACTCGGTGAGACCCTGTTTCAAAATAAAGAATAAAAAAATAGGGCTGGGGATATAGCTCGGAGGTAGAATGTCCCTAGTACCACACAAAATAATAAATAAATAATAAATAAATAAATATACCCCTAGAGACCCCAAAGTACCCATAGACACATACATGTAGAACCACAGAAAACACTCATACACACACCAACGTGAACAGATACACAAAAATCATGATCAAATATTTAGACCCCAGCACCTCAGTCTCACACACAAAATCAGAGACACACAGCCACCCCAACACACACACGCACACACACACACGCACGATCATAGCAGCACTCAGCGATCACACACATCCCCACTCTTCCAGCTTTGTGTCACATTCAGGAGTATGATTTGCAGGGAGTGGAGTTGCCAGGAGCCCATCCTTGACTCCTCTTTAAGTGACCAGCTGGTCAAGCAGAGCGTGGTGGCACACACCTGTAATCACAATACTTGAGAGGTGGAGACAGGACGTTTGAGGGTTTGAGGCCAGCCTCAGCAACTTGGTAAGACCTTCAGCAACTTAGTGAGACGGTTTCAAAATAAAAAATAAAATAGACTGGGAGTATAGCTCCGAGGTGGAATGCCCCTGGATTCAATTCTTACTACTACACAAGCAAACCAAAGTAACTGTTCGGGGTCTGCTCGGGACCCTTTGGAAGGGGGCCTTTCTCAGCCTAAAATGGAGCCTTCAGCCTGGGTGGCAGCTCTGATAAGATAATGAATTTTCCATTACATCTTCTCCTCTCTGAGTCATCTTTACAAGTCCCTGTAACAATGGCATTTACGAAGGGAACTTTTTGAATACCTAAATCCCTCCAGAAAGGGAGGTTCAGTGTTTGCATGCTGAGGGAGGGTGCTGGGAGCAACGTCGATTCCACGGCTAAGAAAAGTAAGTAGGAGGGAGTATCAGACTAGCACTCGGTGCGGATCACCATTTAAGTAAAACCCCACGGGGCTCCTTGGCAGCGCTTACAATTGCTCCGCGCTTCTGTGAAGTTGTCACAGAGCAGACTCTCTCCTTGCTGTTGCTTTTGCAGTGGGGGAGGCATATGGTGCAGAGGAGATCTCCTGGGGCTTGATCCCAGGCACCGCGGGTAGCGGGCGAGTCACTGACCTGCGAGGGATGGCGTCGTTCAACAGAATACGGCTAGGGAGAGCAAGGGGGCTCTGGAGCCAGGCTGCCTATCTCAGTCCCTGGCTGGCTGTGTGACCTTTGGCAAGCTACTTCATCTCTCTGGGCTTCGATTTTCTTGTCTATGAAATGGGAATAATGACAGCCCTTGCTACATAGGGTTGTTCCAAGAGTGGGATTAATATCTACGAAAATGCTGACAGCAGTGCCTACTACACAGATGCTTAATAAACACCAGCTGTTATTATTATTATTATTATTATTATTATTATTATTATTATTACCGCTGCATCTTCCTACGTTTTGGGAAGGGTTGAGAGAAGTTAAGGATGCCTTGTACCATGAAAGGAGCAGAGATATCAGGTACGATATTATCAAAATTTCCTATGCAGGGACTTGGTCTTTTTTTTTTTAAGCCAAACTAATGAAGAATGGCATATTTAATTTTTTTTAATGCGGGTCTGGGGATGGAACCCAGGGGCATTCTACCTCCGATCTATACCCCCTGCCCTATTTTTGATTCTTTATTTTGAAACCGGGTCTCACCGAGTTGCAGAAGGCCTCACTAATTAGCTGAGGCTGTCCGTGAACTGCGATCCTCCAGGTCTCAGCCTCCCGAATGCTGGGATTACAAGCGTGCGCCACCACGCCCGGCTAAGAATGGCATATTTGAGGTCCAAGAAAAAATAGGGCTGCAAAGGACTTTTGGTCACACAGTTGGGACTGAGTCCTATTTTACAACTCTTATGAACTCTGCGAACCTGGGAAAGCCAGCCTTTCTGAGCCCCAGTGAAATGAATAAACGGGTGTGGTGGTGCACACTGTAATCTCAGCATTCGGGAGGCTGAGACAGGAGGATCCGGGCTCACAGCCAGCCTCAGCTACTTAGTGAGGCCCTTCATAACTCAACGAGACCCTGTTTCAAAAAATAAGAAGACTAAAACATAGGGCTGCGGGCGTAGTCAAAGGTAGAATGCCCCTGGGTTCCATCCCCAGTACTGAAAAAAAAGGTCATTCTGCTAACACCTCAAGAATACTGAGGACTCACTAAGTGTGGGGGTGCATGCTGAGACAGTAGGATTTCAGGTTCAATGCCAGCCTCAGAAACTTGGCAAGACCCTATTTCAAAATAAAAATAGAGCTGAAGTGTCATGACACATGCTCTAAATCTAGTATTGGGGAGGCTGAGATAGGAGGGTCGCAGATTTGAGCCTCAGCAACATAGTGAGACTCTTAGCAACCTAGTGAACCTCTATTTCAAAAACAAAAAATAAAAGAGGATTGGAGGTGTAGCTTGGAGATAAAATGCCCCTGGGTTCAATTCCCAGGGCAAAAAAAAAATAATAATAATAAAATTCCGAGGCCCCACAACACATTAGGTGGGGTTTATAAAATTCCCCGCAGCCTAAGATGAGGAAGGGAGGGGTCCTTTCCCAGGCATTCTTGTGCTCAGGGCTCAGGAGCTCCTTACAGGAACACCCCACTGCCTCGTCGAGGTGATGTGAAGACTAAATTAAATTCTTAAAGGTGCCAGAAATTTCAGTTCCTTTACTTATGCTGTTTGGCAGAAATAGCCTACATTCTCTGCTCTGGGGACCAACTAGAGGGGAGCTGAGCCTTTCTGGTGGAAGCGTCTAGAACCCTTGCGTGTGGCTACATAGATTGCTGTTGCACCCTGTCTCCCACGATGCCCATGGAGGAGGAAAAGAATCACAACAAAGTGGCTTTGCCTCTGAGTCTGCTCTCAGGGATGCATACCTGCCTTTAGACTTTCTGGTCCCACCCAGTTGCTCACTTCCCCTACATCTGAGATAACGTTTTGGTATGTATATAGTATATACTCAAAAGATGTTGGCTGAATAAAGATCACATTTCTTTCTTTCTTTCTTTTTTCTTTTGTTACTGGGGATTGAACCCAGGGGCATTCTACCTCTGAGCTACACCCCCAGCCATATTTTTTATTCTTTTTTTTTGGGGGGGGGTCTGGGGATGGAAACCAGGGGCATTTCACCTCCGAGCTACACCCCCTGCCCTATTTTTTTATTATTTATTTTGAAACAGGGTCTCACTAAGCTGCAGAGGGCCTCACTAAGTAGCTGAGGCTGTCCGCAAAATGCGATCCTCCAGTCTCAGCCTCCCGAATGCTGGGATTACAAGCGTGCGCCACCACGCCTGGCTTTTTTTTTTTTTTATTCTTTTTGTTTTGAAACAAGGTCTCACTAAGTTGCAGAGGGCCTCACTAAATAGCTGAGGTTGTCCGCGATCTGCGATCCTCCTGTCTCAGCCTCCCAAGTACTGGGATTACAAGTGTGCGCCACCATGCCCGGCTTTAAAGAGCGTATTTCTAGTTCCTATTGGCCCCCCATTTGTTGGTTTTATGGAACTCTATAAGGGCAAGGACTTTTCTCTAATTCTCTTTGGGCCCCTGTGGCATCAATGTTTGGCGTAACCATGCCGGCCTAGCAGTCGCGGTCACTGCATGAGTGTACTGTCCTTCTGTCCCTAGCATCTTGCTTTAACGCCCTCACTCTGGCAAGAGCCAAAACTCTTGGGTGTCCCCTTGGTGAATCTGCTTCGCTCGCCCTGGCCTCCTTGCTGCTCCTCGGACAAGCCATCTAGCACCCGCTGCAGGGATTTTGCTATTGTTACTACCTCGCATGGAATGCCGCCCACCCCCAGACACCCGCTTTACTCTCTCCACTTCTGCACATCTGTGGTCAATTGACATTGCTTCAAAGAAGCCTCCATGCCACCTTATCTCAAAGAGCATTACCTACCATTATCCAGTCTCTTTATCCAGCATTACACATGGATCTCTGTGTTTGTTTATTATTTATCCTCTCTGCTGGAACGGAAGTTCCGGGATGCCAGAGACCTTGTCCTTCTCGGGTTTGACTAGTTCATAGCACCTGTGCCTGTGCCTGTGCCAGGCCATGGTGGGCATTTGATAAATATTTATAGATTCAGTAAATGAGTCAAAATATTATCACACTCAATACTGGTCAAAATGAATCCCTAGCCAGTTGGAACACTCACCATCTCCGGGCTGGTAATTCCAGCTCTCCCTCTCTCTGGTTTTCTCATAGCCGGTTCTGACTCAGAGATCCCTGCGTTCTTGGGTAACAGACACGGATGAAATCAGCCCGAGGAGGCATCTATGACTACTACCTTGTCATTGCTCAGGAACGGGCTGGAGAAAGAGTCTGCTGCTTTTCCAGAGGCTTTTAGATAGGGCTCTATGGGGCCCTGGTAGCTCCCCCACTGTGGAGATTGTCACCCATGTAGTTAGTAAGAACACCTATCTGCCCAGTGTTTACAGCTAGCTAGATGTGCCAAATGGGGACAGCTGGAAAAAGAAAATAAATATCAGATTTGGATTCCAAGAGATGGCAAGATGAAGATGTCACCAATAACCAGCGAAAAGCCGGCTCGTCCTGCATGCCCTACTCCCTTCCCTTGGGCTCCATTTTCCGCCTCAGCACCTGCGCAGCCTCACGCCCAGCAGCAGGAATTCGCTTTTCAGCACCGCGGACAGCGATCGGCCGCAGCCAGGGAGCCAGAGGGAGCCAGAGGGAGCCAGAACGCCGGGCTTTTGTGCTGCCGAACAAATATTTACTAAGCGCATTCTGGGGCCAGCCACACTAGAGAAAACAAAGGTTTATGTGGTCTTGACCTTCAAATAACTTAATTTCTTCGAGTCACCAACAGTTTTAGACTGATAAAGCCGGGCGCGGCTCTGAGCCTCCCGACACTTCAAAGTGGGGAGAATCTGAGAGGAAATGGTTTCCTTTTTCACAGCTGTTGAATTCTTGCTGTGCTTTTGCACGCGTTGTCTAATTTTCTCACCAGACTTCTACCTTCAAAGAAAACAGGCACTGCCATATCTGATTCGTGGTTATATCCCAAATACCCGGCACACGGCGGATAGTCGGTAGATATTAGTGGGTGTATGCATAGACAAATGAATTCTCACAAACCTTGTTTTACTCTTCTTTTTATTCCTATTTTACAAGTGAGAAGCTGAGCCTCTAGGAGCATCTTATGACAGATGTAAGTGGCAGAGCCTGGAGTCAAGTCCAGGGTCTGTCGATACTAACCATCGGCCATTTGCTTACCAGGGCACACTTGGAAACAGTGCTCGCCTCGCAGAGACTGGTTCAACCCTAGACCTCACTCTCTAGTCAGTCTTGGGTGAATCACATCTCTCCTTCTGGCCTCGGGTTCCTCAAGTATAAAATATGGAGAAACAGCACAGGAGGTGGTCTGGATTAGGGCGCCCTTCCCGTGGCCCCAAGGCTGGGTCACGCCTCCGTTGCAGTTGGACAGGGCACCGGCAGGGGGAGCGATAACAGAATCAGAACCCTCCTCTCGCCTCTGCGGGGCGGCAAATGAGAAGTGGATTGATATCCTAACAGACCTCGGGCTTCCTTTTCATCTTCTCGCTAAAACCAGAACGTGTGGCGAGCAGTGCTGAGTCGCTTCTTTTTAGAGCACGGCAAATGAACTTCAACCCCTCTGGAAAAGTGAGTAAAAGAGACAGCCCCAGGACACAGAGGCTGCGGAGTGAGGCTGCGGTGACTTATCGCCCCGGAACCCACCGGTTGAGTCACTTTGGACAAAGCCCCGAGCAAAGATAACTGTTTAAATGGCTGCAGCAGCGGAAAAATCAGTTTGGCTGATTGATGTCTTGGGTTGCTAGTTAGTGGGTGGCTTCCAGCCATGGCTTTTCCTGAGCTCCCAGAATTACTCCAGTAAGAGATCTGCTCATCTCCAGCTCTTCCCGGGCGGGGAGGGGGCTGATCCGGCTCTCTCGCAAGCCTGATCGGGATTTAATAGGAACCTGTGGGTATCTGTGCACCGGGGACAGCGTGGGAGAGGCGCAGATCTGCCGGCTTGGCAGGAGTGCCTGGTCTCCACCCCGGGGAATGGAGGGGGAAATAAAATCAGGAAAGAACTAATGGCAGAGTGAATGTTTTTCAGTTATTTGAAAAGAACACCAATCAAATGTGTCATCAAGACTGTTTCTCTGAGTCCTACTCATTCATGCAATATAGAAATCCACCCTGACCAAGCAGGGTACCCAGACTGAGGGGCAGTAATGGGCGGCCAGGGAGCTGTCGAGGTGCTAAACGCAGTAGCAGCCATCTGGGACAATTGGGAGAGGGCTCTGTAATTGGCTGGACCTTGGCTCAGATGTGGCTCTGCCATCGGCCAACCGTGGGACCTGGATCGCGCCGCAGATCTTTCTGAAACCCAGCTCACTCATCCGTAAAACGAAACAGCACTAAGCATGTCTACTCTCCCAGTTATCTATTCCTGCAGAGCAAAACACACCAGTACCTTGTGGCAGAGCAAAACAATCCCTTAATTATGCTCCCAGATTCCTAGGTTCGGAATTCAGACAAGACGCAACAGCCTGGAAGGCTCCTCTCTTCTGCACAATGTCTGGGGTCTCAGATGCGAACACTTGAACATCCAAGGGTCAGAACAACCGAAGGCTTCTTCACCCACGCGGTCCCAGGAGGCGGCAACTCGGAGGCTCAGTCCAGCTCTGACGATGACTGGAACGTGAACCCGCACCCTCTCTAGCTCAGGGTTCTGAGAGCTGGTGCTATTCCAGAGGACAGGCTAGAGTTGCATGACCTATTATGATCCTCTTCGCATTCAGTAGGTCAAAGCTAGCCAGGCGTGGTGGCCCACACTTGTAATCCCAGCATTTGGGAGGCTGAGACAGGAAGATCACGGTTCACGGACAGCCTCAGCTACTTAGTGAGGTCCTCTGCAACTCAGTGAGACCCTGTTTCAAAATAAAGAATTAAAAAATAGGGCTGGGGGTGCAGCTCAGAGGTAGAATGCCCCTGAACGTCATCCCCAGTACCTCAAAAATAAATAAGTAAATAAATAAATAATAGGTCAAAGCCATCACAAGCCCACACAGGTTGAGAGGAGGCGACATGGACCCCATCTCTAAATGGAAGGAGTATTCATTTGAAGCCAAATTTTATTTATTTATTTATTTATTTATTTATTTATTTATTTTGCAGTACTGGAAATGGAACCACCCAGAGGCATTCTACCTCCGAGCTACACTCCCAGCCCTATTTTTCTTTTATTCTTTATTTTGAAATAGGGTCTCACTGAGCTGCAAAGGGCCTCACTAAGTAGCTGAGGCTGTCTGAGAACTGCGATCCTCCTGTCTCAGCCTCCCGAATGCTGGGATTGCAAGTGTGCGCCACCACGCCCGGCTGAAGCCAAGTTTTAAACCACCACACCTACCGTGCATGGAGGTCATAACAATGAAGTCCATGCCAAGTGCTGGACATAAGCGGCTTGTGTTTCCTCAGGGGAACGTATAAATCTTTGTGAGAGCTTTCTCCACTCAGGTGAAATCCCAAGTCCTGACCAAGGGCTGCACGGCCTTTCGGGGTCTGGACCTGATTCTTCTCCAGCTTTTCCCTGCCCATCTCACTCCACAAGCCTTTGCCCTCTCGCCCCTTCCCACCTGCTGCGCCCCTTTGCTCTGTGGGCCCCTCCGCCCAGAACTCTCCCGGGTCACTTCATTGCCTGGCAAAACCACGCATACCCCAGGCCACCACTTCAAGGCAACGCTCTGGTCCTCAAGACCCGCGTCACATTCCCTCGTTGGAGCACCCAGCACTTTCTAGCATAGCATTAGTCAAATCGCTGTATTATTTCCCGAGTATCCACCTCTTTGGCCATGCTCAGTCTGACCACCACCTTGGAACCCAGCTGTCTGATACCCTGAGCATCTATACAAAGGACCTGCGCCGACCGGATGGTCAACAGACATTTGCTGTGTGGATGAGTGCAGGAATGATTAGACCGCCGAGGCTTTAGATCTGGCTTAAGTCACATTTACTAATAGTAATGATCCCACGTTCACCAGAGATGGGTTTTGATGTCATCATGGGGCTCGCTGGTCTTCATGACAGAAGCTTCTGGTATTGAAATGAGAATTTCCGGTGTATACTTTTGAGGGTTGATCTCTTGGAGAGGACGTAATGGTCCCCAACTTAGCTGTTATACTCAGTGCTCCGCGGGACAGCAGAGGAAAATTTAGGGGGTGTCTAGCTGAACTCTCTAAGGTTCAAACAAAACGTGTTGGGAATTAACTTATTGGAGCTCAGCTTCTTTTCAGCTAAGTGGTGCCAACAACACTATGAGCATTAAACAAATAATTACGGCCTAGAATTGTATGCCCTGGCCACGTACCGTGCGCTGGTACTGTGCCAGGCGGTAAAAGTACAGCAGTGCGGGAGAGGGAAGGGGAGGCGGGCGGAAGCCGCTCTTCTCACAGCCGAGAGTCAGCGGGGGAAAAGACCGAAACGAATGCCTAGAGGTGGCGGCATCTCTGCAGTAAAGGAGGCTGGGGCTGCTGAGAGGATGGAGCTGCACTCCCACCGGACGGGGTTGGGGGTGGTAGGGGGCTTTGCTGAGGAGGTGATGGCTGGGAATCTTAAGAACATACAGGTAGCCGGGCGTGGTGGCGCACGCTTGTAATCCCAGCATTTGGGAGGCTGAGACAGGAGGATGGCGGTTCAGGGACAGCCTCAGCTACTTAGTGAGGCCCTCTGTAAGTCAATGAGACTCTGTTTCAAAATGAAGAATTAAAAATAAGGCTGGGAGTGTTGCTTGGAGGTGGAATGCCCCTGGGTTCCATCCCCAGTACCACACCAAAAAAACCAAAACCAAACAAAACATACAGCTGTTACTGAAGGGAGGAAGGCGATTGATGAGAAGGAACTCCAAGGATGGGGACCACGCAGGGAAAAGGATTAAAGGGGAAACGCATCGTGGCCGAGTCCAGGGGGTACAAGAAGAGTCTGAGGAAAGAATCACGAGGTGAGGACAGGTGCAGAGGAGGCCCCAGCGCTGCAGACAAACTCCAGGCCCTGCTGAGGAACTTGTGCTTTATCCTGAAGGCCACAGAGTCACTGAAGGGTTTTATTTTCTGGGGGGAAGGGGTGAATTGTTTGTTGTTTTTGGTACTGGGGATTGAAACTAGGGGTGTCCTACCCCTGAGCTACACCCACAGCCCTATTTTATTCTTTATTTTGAAACAGGGTCTCACGAAGTTGCTGAGGGCCTCGCTAAGTTGCCAAGGCTGGCCCTGCCTCCCAAGCACTGGGATCATAGGCGTGGGCCACCACGGCTGGCCTCTGGAGGGCTCTGAGCACGGAGTGTGGAGAAGAGGTCAGGGGAGACAGTGGAGGCAGAGAGCCAGCTGGACGGTGACCACTGGCCAGACAGGAGTGAGGGCGCTCTGTCACCTAAGGGAGCTGAAGAGTAAGGGGGAGCCAACAAGTTGTGGGACCCTTGGCAAGAACAGCAGTGACCCATCAGAAATGGGGAGCAGAGGACGGAGAAGAGTCAAGTGGGCTCTGCGCCCTGCCCGGGGCGCCCAGGTGACGGGAGGAGAGCAGGCTGTGGCCGGGGAAGGGGCTGAGGCCAAACTCTGACAGATGGGGCTGGAGGCTTATGGACGTTCCCCTGGGGAGATCCTGGCCCAGCAATCCCCCACGTGCTTGGCCTCGTTGACAGGTGAACGCCACGAGGAGAAGGAGGTCCTCTTTTGGCCAGGAGCCTCCTTAAAGCTCACACTCTGACCTAGTCTGAGTCCCCAAACCCAACTGGCCTTCCCAGGACTCAACTCCAGATGCACACAACTTCCTGGCTGGGTCTTCAGTGTGGTGGAAGGAGAACAGGGCGTAGAGAGACAAACGGGGCGTTCCCATTGGTCCCGGAACCAGTGAGTTCTCGCTCAGTAGATGTATCCAATTTCAGCCGAGTTGGCGGTACGCGTCTGTAATGCCAGTACTTGAGAGGCGGAGACAGGAGGATCACAGGTTGGAGGCCAGCCTCAGCAACTTAGCAAGACCCCGTTTCAAAATAAAAGATTAAAAAGGTCTGGGGGTGTAGTTCAGTGGTAGAGTATCACTGGGTTTAACTCCCAGTACCACAGGAAAAGAAAGAGAGAGAGAAAGGGGGAAAAAAAGAAGAAAGAACGCAGGCTTCAAAGAGATGTCATAGAAAAGACCTAAGGGCTGGGTAAGGAATAGGAAGGAATAGGATTGAGTGTCCTAAAGGACATTTTGAACTCTGATCTTTACTTGTAATTCTGTATTCGCTTTATTTATTTATTTATTTATTTATGGTACTAGAGATTGAACCCGGGGATGTTCTAATTCTGAGCTATACTCCCAGCCCTATTTTTTTATTTTTAATTTTTAAACAGGGCCTCACTAAGTTGCTGAGGCTGGCTTTGAACCTGCAATCCTCCTGTCTCGGCCTCCCAAGTACTGGGATTGCAGGCCTGCGCCACCAGGCCTGGCTGTCTGCCACTTCCACAGCAAAGCCCAACACAAGTGAAAATCTCAGCAGCTCCCAATTCTCCACCTCCTCCTGGGCATGCGCATGGACTCCCCTCCTCTGCCTACCCCTCTCCTCTCTTGAGACGAGCTCCTGACACGCTCCGTTCCTCAGGCTCCTTCACCCCTATGGCTGGGATGCTCATGGCCCAGTCAGAACTCTCTTACTAGACAGACAGTAAGCCTGCCTTGCCTGGAGTAGGAAACATGGGAAGCACTGGCCTAAATGACTGGAACCGACCACCCTCCCGAGACCTGCTCTTCCCCGCGGCCTCAGCTCTGCTTCCTCTCCTGCGCTGTGCGTTCAGGGCTCTTCCCCCGGGGGAAGCTGCAGCAGGCCCCTCCTCAGACCTCACCTCCTATCAGACCAGCTGCAGTTAGAAGCAGGTGTTCTTCCCAAGATTGTGGGAAAGAGGTATCGAGCCCCAATCTCGTGGGTTGAATTCAGTTGCAAGTCTAACCCTAAAGGAATCCCCACGGCCAGAGGGGCTGAGATGTTGGCCGCCCCCCAGACCCAGATGCCCGATCCACGTACGAGGTGTTATTCTCGGCTCCCTCCCCATCCCACATGGATCGATTGCCACATCCTCTAATTTCCTAACGCCTGGATCTCTTTAAATCTCCCACTCTTCTGCGGCTTTCCCCTTACACCCCACCATTATCTCTCACTCTGATTCTTGGTTTTAGAAGAGCCTACTAGCCGGGCATGGTGGCGCACGCTTGTAATCCCCGCGCTTGGGAGGCGGAGACAGGAGGATCACGCAGGTTCGAAGCCAGCCGCGCACGCTGGCTTAAGAGACCCTGTTTCCAAAGTTGAAAAATATAAAATAGGTCTGGGAGTGTAGCCCGGAGGTAGAAGGGCTTCCAGGAACCCCAGTACCACCAAAATAAATAAATCAATAGAGGAGCTACTAACCAGGCTCATTATCTCCTGTCTGGGCTCCACTCATCTACTAAAATATAATCAGCTTCCAGTCCCGGGTCAGGTGGGGCGAGCAGCCTCTTCCCCCGATGCAGTAAAGCCTGGCAGAGTGCGCAGCACAGCTGTCTTGGGACTTGGAAGTAAATGGCGGCAGGTGGAGGGGAGGCGAGCAGGACTCTGAGCGCTGTAAGAGTGGTCTAAGTGTGGCAGACAGTTTTTCTGTTCCTTTTCCTTCTGGATCCTCTGGCTTGGATTCCAGTACAGCATGACTCTACAACTGTGCACCTGGCATAAGCAGAAAAAGCTCCAGAGCAGCGCTCTCCCCCTGGCCCAGTAACGCAAGGAGGCCCCCTACCGCACACAGAGGCTGGGCGAAACTCAGTGGGGGTGGGGAGGTGGTTTTTATTTGGTTGATTTTTTTTTTCTTTCTTTCCAACCCCAACCTCACCCCCTAGACAAGCCCCACACCATGGCTCTAATACTACAGGGCTGGGAAATGATCGTGCTGTAGCTAGGTAAAAGAACCCAGCATGACAGCCAGGACTCTCCTGAAACCCCAAGGAAAGGGAAGATTTTCTCTGACCAGAGCATTGGTTGTTCAAACAACATAGGGGTGTCTTGGTCCCCCTCTCCTCTCTCTCTCTCCCTCTCTCTCTCTCTCTCTCTCTCTCTCTCTCTCTCTGTCTCTCTCTGTCTCTCTCTGTCTCTCTTTCTCTCTGTCTCTGTCTCTCTCTGTCTCTCTCTGTCTCTCTCTCTTTCTCTCTGTCTCTCTCTCCTCTCTCTCTCTGTCTCTCTCTTCTCTCTCTCTGTCTCTCTCTCTTTCTCTCTGTCTCTCTCTCCTCTCTCTCTCTGTCTCTCTCTTCTCTCTCTCTGTCTCTCTCTCTTTCTCTCTGTCTCTCTCTCCTCTCTCTCTCTCTTTCTCTCTCGTCACTTAGCCTCAGAGATGACTTAGTGGTGAGTGAAGTGTAGAGAACAAAGCCCCGGCTTTACAATCCGAGGATCATAAAGAATATTTCTGAGCGCTAGCACACAAGCACACGGTAGACTGACACGAGGAGGCAGCTGAGGAAGGGGTGTGTTAGAGCAGTGCGTCTCCCTGAGGTCTCCAAGAAGTCAGTGTACACGGATCTGACCAAAACACACGCCAGAGCTCGGGAGTGAAAGAGAGCACAGGCAGCCATCAAGGTCCAGGGCTGGCCAAAGGGGGTCTGAATAGAGCAGCAAATGCTAGCGTTGAACACAGCTCGTAGAAGGTGGATCAGAACTTGTAGCCAGAAACCAAATGGGCCAACTGCCTAAGAGAACCAGTGTTCTCTATTAGTTTTAAACAAATATGAGATTCAGAGTTTTATATGTCACTGGGCAGGACACAATCCAAATATGTTCACATATAAAGAACCAAGAAAAGGCCGGGCGTGGTGGCGCACGCTTGTCATCCCCGCGCTTGGGAGGCAGAGACAGGAGGATCGCGCAGGTTCGGAGCCATCCACGGGCGCTGGCTTAGGAGACCCTGTTTCCAAATAAAAATGTAAAAATAGGTCTGGGAGTGTAGCCCGGAGGTAGAAGGGCTTCCAGGAACCCCAGTACCACCAAAAAAAAAAAAAAAAGAGCAGAACCTCAGGGATCTATGTGACAATCTGAAAAGGTCTACATTCACGTTTCGAGTCCCAGAAGGAGAAGGGAAAGTGTGTGGTACAGAAAGGAGTATTTGAGGAAATGATGGCTGCAAAATTCTCACATTTTTTTTTTGTAAGGCACAAACATAGATTTGAGAAAATAAGCAAATGTTAAACAGAATAAATCAAGAAGTCCATGCCCAAGCATACTACAATAAAAACTGCTGAAAAATATAAGACAGAAAAAATGAAAGCAGAGAAAAATAATGCAGAACATATAGAGAAAAGATTATTTACGGCTATGGATGCATGCATGTGGTTTCAACAAAATATTATATATTATGCATATGTAAACCACATATATGCTGGTCTTCAAGAATCCCATTTAAACTATAATAAAGAGGAGAGAAGAGGGAAAAGAAGGCTTGATGAAGGAAACCATCCAAACAATGCTATGTCCATTGTGAGGCATCAGTACCAATCTCACGTGCACGGGGAGCAGGGGAGCGGGTGGGATCTGGAGGGCAACAGCAAAGTGTGTGTGCGCAAGTCTGTATCACGTGGAACCTCACCGGGATGCATAATTAAAAAGCACCAATGAAAGTGTATTTTAAAAATCACAAGGACAAAAAGTATAATGATGTAGGTGGCTAAAAGTGAAAGAATTAGAGAAAGGAGGATCGCAGTTCATGATTCATGGACAGCCTCAGCTACTTAGTGAGGCCCTCTGCAACTCAGTGAGACCGTGTTTCAAAATAAAGAATAAAAAAAAATAGGGCTAGGGGTGTAGCTCGGGGGTAGAATGCCCCTGGGTGCCATCCCCAGAACCACAGAAAAAGTAAAAGAATTCAAATAATATATAAATACTAATGAAAAGAAAACTGAGTGGCTTTAAGAGTATCAAAGGAAACTTCAGAAAAAAAGTTACCATAGATTAAGAGAGCATTAAATAACGAAAAAGCATCAATTCACAAAGAAGATGTAACATTCATAAATGTCTCTAACAGCAGAGCTTCAAAAGGTGCGAGGGGAGCCGGGGGTGGTGGCGCACGCTTGTAATGCCAGAGCTTGGGTGACTGAGACAGCAGAGTCGCAGGGTGAAGGCTGACCTCAGCAACTTAGTGAGACCCTGTTTCAAAGTAAAGAATGAAAACAGGACTGGGGCCGGGCGTGGTGGCGCACGCTTGTCATCCCCGCGCTTGGGAGGCGGAGACAGGAGGATCGCGCTGGTTCGGAGCCAGCCGCACTAGTTTAAGAGACCCTGTTTCCAAATAAAAATATAAAATAGGTCTGGGAGTGTAGCCCGGAGGTAGAAGGGCTTCCAGGAACCCCAGTACCACCAAAAAAAAAAAAAAAAAAAAAAAACAGGACTGGGGGTGTAGCTCAAAGGTAATGCCCCTGGGTTCAACCCCCAGTTCCAAAAAAAAAAAAAAAAAAAAGGATGTAAGGGGAACTGTGTTAGAACCGAGGGAGAAATGAACACGTCCACAATTACAGTTGGTTCCAGATGGGAAGAAGCACAGGGAGAATCGGCAGGAGGAGAAAACCAAGAAGCAGAGTCACCAGGAACCAGATCTGGTAATATTTGCAGAATATTCCACCAAGAACAAGAGTATTCTTTTCAGATATCCAGGGAACGTCCACTGAAGCATGCCGTTGTCTGTGGCATAAAATAAGTCCTAATAAATTTAAAAGGATTTAAATCATCCCAAGAATGTTTCTGAGTATAACAAGCGCAAGTTATTAATATTATAAAGTTATCTGGAAAGTTTCTCTCTAATACTTAGAAATTTTGGAAAAAAATTCGACATAATGCACAGGTCAAAGCAGAAGTCTCTGGGGAAATTAGAACATTTTAAACTGAAGGGAAAGGAAGAAATATCTCAAAATGTGTGGGGTGCAGCTAAAGCAGTGTTTGGAAGAAAAATGTGTGTCATTAAACACTTAGATTTGAAAGGAAGGAGGGTGCCAGATCCACAATCTAAGATTCCACCTGGAGAAACCCAAAATAATGGAGCAAAGTTAACTCAAAGCAATCAGAAGGAAGGAAATAATAAAGATAAGGCCAGGAATCGACGAAATTGAAAACAGAAAGATAATAGAGGAAATCAGTCAGACCAAAAGCTGCCTCTCAGAAGATCGATAAAACGAATAAATCTCTAGCCACACTAACAAAGAAAAATAGAAGACACACATTTTCAATATCCAGAGTGAAGTACAGAATATCACTGTAAACTTCACTGACATAAATGGATAATAAGAAAATATCACGAACAAGTCCTGACTTAAATTCAACAACTTAGTCGAAATAAATCAACATGTTGACAGCTACCAAAATTCACCCAGGAATAAGTAGGTGGCCTAAGTATTTCTATGTCTATTAAAAAATCAAATAACCAGTTTAAGACATTCTGAGCAATGTGACTATAAACTTATACAAGTGGTTCCGACAAAATATTAGCAGATTATGTATATATGTATATTACAAGTCACACGCACGCACGCACGCACACGTGCACACACAAAATATGTCTTTGACCAAGTGTGGTTTATCTTGAGAATTTAATACTGATTTAACATTTAAAAATAAAGGTTATCGCCGGGCGTGGTGGTGCACGCTTGTAATCCCAGTGCTTGGGAGGCTGAGACAGGGGAATCGTGCTGTTCAAAGCCAGCCTCAGCTACTTAGTGAGGCTCTTAGCAGCTTAGTTTCCAAATAAAATATAAAATAAGTCTGTGAGTGTAGCCCACAGGTAGAAAGCCCCTGGGTTCCATCCCCAGCACCACAACAAACAAACAATCAAACAAACAAACAAACGCACCCCCAGCCATTTTTATTTTTTAAATAGTTGCTAAGTTGCTGAGGCTGACTTCAAACCTGCAATCCTCCTGTCTCAGACTCCCGAGTACTGGGATTACAGGTGTGTAATACCATATCTGGCTCCGGTCGTGATTTTTTGTAAAGGCTTTCAACAAACTACGATTAGAAGCAAACTTCCTTAACTAATAAGGGGTGTATCCAAGCACCCTATGTAACATGATACTTAATACTGCAAAAATGAAGCTTTCCCCTGAGGCTGGGAGCAAGGGCCACTCTTGACACACCGATGCAATATTGTACTGTAAGTCTTAGCCACTGCGATAAGGCAAATGAAGGAAATAACAGGCATATAGACTGAAAGGAAAAAATAAAATTGTCCCTATACATGGATAATATGACTGTCCACAAAGGAAACTCCAATGAATCTACAAAAAGAAAAAACTTCTAGAACTGATAGATGAAATTGGCGAGGTCACAGTATATAAGGCCAACGTGTCAAAATTAATCATTCTGTATGGTATCAGTAAACAATTAGAAACTGAGTTTTTATAAAACAGTGTCATTGACAATATACCTGGAAAAGTAAAATCTTTAGGTATAAAACCAACACTTGGCATCTATCTGCTAAAAACTACAAAACCCTGAAAAAAGTAGACCTGGGTAAGCGCGTTGACTTACGTGCTCGTGGATCGAAAGGCTCAGTACGTGTAAGATGTCAACTCTCCACAGACGAACCAAGCAGGAATTGGTCGGTGTAGACAAGCCACTTGTAAAATTTGTGTGGGCAGGCAAAGGAATCAGAACCAAAACAACTTCGGGGAAGAAAGCAATTTTTGAGGGCTTCCACTGCTCCCTTTCAGCGTTTACCGCAAAGCTGCAGCAATAGTGAGATGATCTTGAAAGAAGATGGACAGTGGATGGGATCCGAGCGAGGGTGCGGAAATGAGCCCACATGAATATGACGGGCTGCTTTCCACAGAGCTTCAGAAGCAACTCAAAGGACCAAAGGGCATCTTTTCAATAAATGGTGTTGAAAAAATTGGATGTCCATATGCAAAAGTAAGCAAAACACAAAAGTGTCAACTTATATCTCACATTTTCTGCAGAACTCAACTCAAAATAAACACAGATAGCGGAAAGAATGTAAAACCTTCACCAGAAAATGTGGGAAAATTGCTCATGACCCTGGGTTAGGCAAAAACTCAAATATGGCGCAGAAAGCACTATTCATTAGAAACTTTTAATATTTGAACCTCGTCAAAATTAATATTACTTTTCTCCACAAAGACAATGAGAAGTCAAGCTACAAGTGGGGAGAAAATATTTGCAAATCACGTATTTTGCAAAGGGCTTTTTTTCAGTATATATGAGCAATTATCAAAATTCAACAATAAAAAGATAAGAAATAGGCACCAATTTAAATAGCTACTTTACCAAAGAAGACATGTGGGTGGGAAATAAGTGCATGAAAAGATGTATACCGTCATCAGGCCTATGAAAACGCAGCTTAAAACCAGGTGAGATACACTGCACACTGGTCAGAAGGGTTATACTATCTAGTGTTGATTAAGTTGTGGAGAAACTGGAACGCTCACACATTGCTGGGGAATTGATAATATGAATAATATTACTAAGCAAAAAAAAGAAGGACATGCTGATGTGCCCACAATATAGCTGTACTTCAGAGGCATTATTCTGTGCAAAAGATGTCAGTATCTGAAGGAGGTTACACCCTGTGTAACTCCATTTATCTGACATCTATTTGGCAAAACTACAGGGACAGAGAATAGATTAGTGGTCACCAGGGGGTAGGGGCTGGGCGGCCTTGTCTTTAAAGGGACAGCATGAGGAAATTTATGGGGTGAGGGGATGGTTTTGTATTATGATTCTGATTGTGGTTTTGTGAGTATTGCATGTATTGAATTCATAAAAAAATACAGTCAAGCCTTATATGTAATTTGTTAAGAAAACTTCAGTGACGAAAAATGTCTACAAAGTTCTAAATCAAATTTCAGAATTTTATACCCAGCCAAATTTTCATTTGTGAATAATGCCAAAACACGGACTGACTTCCTTCCTCTCCACCTTCCTTCCTTTTCTTCTTTCTCTTTTCTTTCTTTCTTTCTTTCTTTCTTTTTTCTTTCTTTTTCTTTCATGCTAGAGATTGAACCCATTTCATTTTTTATTTTGAAACACGGTCTAAGTTGCTGGGGATGTCACTAAGTTGCTAAGGCTGGCCCCAAACCTGCAATCTTCCTGCCTCAGCCTCCCAAGTACTGGGATTACAGGGATGTGCCACCACCCCAGCTCATACACATAACGGGCCAATAAAGAGATAGATTAAAACTTAAAATTTAGGAAAAAGAGGACTAGTGGTGCACACTGCAACAAAATACACAATATTAAACAGCTTCAGTAATACTTATGCTTGCCTAAAAGGATGTAAATGCTCTAAATTTTGACAGTTTACAAATAATTAACAGAAATTGGCAAGTTGGAGAAAAGAAAACGAAAAGCATTAAAATGTCATGTTTCATAACAAGGAGTGAATCTGTAGTCTGCAGAAGAAAAATATAATTAAAAACCACTCCAGTTTCTTGTATTTTATAATTTCCTTCTTAACCGTAGAATGATCTTTTTAAAAGTTTTTGTTTTGAAATAATTTGGAACAATTGAACAATTACAGAAAGGTTAGAAATAAAAGACAGGATTTGGTATCCCCTAGTGTTGACATTTTATGTCAATATAAAACAATTATCGCACAGGTAGGCAACACTACAGTGTTATGAGTGAAACAACAGACTCAATAAAACTCTCAATTTTACCACCGATAGCCTTTTCTAGTCAAGAACTAAACCTAGGAATCTAGGTGGTTTGTCTGTCTCAGTAATGATGATAGAATGATCTACTAGAAAATGTTGACTCTCTTTTACTTTTCTTTTTTTTGGGGGTACTGGGATTAAATTCAAGAGCATTTTACCTCCGAGCTACACACCCAGCCCCTTTTTTTAAAATATTGCAACAGGCCAGACATGGTACTTAAGAGCCTGAGACAGGAGGAGTTCAAATCCACAGTTAGCCTCAACTACTTAATGAGGCCCTCCACAATTTAGTGAGACCCTATTTCAAAATAAAGAATAAAAAATAGAGGTGAAAGTGTAGCTTGGAGGTAGAATGTCCCTAGGTTCCATTCCCAGTTCCAAAAATTAATTAATTAATTAATTAAGAATTAAAAAATAAATATTGAAACAGAGTCTCACTAAGTCAGTGAGGCTGGCCTCAAACCTGCAATCCTCCTGTCTCAACCTCCCAAGGACTGAGATTACAGGCTTGTGCCAGCATGCTTGACTGGGAAATATTAACGTGTGTGTGTGTGTGTGTGTGTGTGTGTGTGTGTGTGTGTTTTCATGCACATGTAAGTATAGTAATAGGGACTGAACCTAGAGACATTCTACCTCCACGCTACACTAAGTTGCTGAGGCTGGCTGTGAACCTGTGATCCTCCTGTCTCAGCTTCCCAAGGGCTGGGATTAAAAGCATGTACCACCACGCCTCGCTGGAAAATATTAACTCTTGAGTGAAAAAAAAATTGCTTGATAACCAGCAATTACTTCAACTTTATTTAGTTTCTTTTTTTACTTTAAATTCAGGCAAATTTAAAAATAATACTTTTATTTAAAATACTATTGCAGTAACCAGCAACACATGAGTTGAATAAGAGATTATTATTCATTATTCATCAGAGAAAAACAACCAATCAATGTGCCAAAATGTTCTTTGAAAACCGTAATATACTATTCATCCGTTAATTCATGTAATTTGATTATTATCATATATATTTTTTTGTGGTTCTGGGGATGGAACCCAGGGGCATTCTACCTCTGAGCTACACCCCAGCCCTATGTTGTATTCTTTATTCTGAAACAGGGTCTCACTGAGTTGCAGAGGACTTCACTTGATTGTTACTTTTAAAACCTGCTACACACCAGGGATGACCGGGGGCACAGCCAAGCACAAGAGAGGCCCTGCACCCACGGGTCTCCAGCCCATGCGGAAACGCAGGCAATCTGTAATTATAACCCACGGTACAGCGTGAGATCCGGTAAGTTCTAGAAAGAAAAGAATTTCAAACTATACGGGCATGGGGGACACCCTCAAAAGCAGGGGACTCGGGCCGAGACTGAAGAAAATAGGCATTTGCCAGAGGAGCTATGGCTTTTTTGTTTATGTTTTATTTCAAATGATAGAAACGATCTCAGAAGGCTTAAACAAACAGGGTGTTCATGAGCTCACGAAACCGAAGCATCCGAGGTCGGCCCGGCCTCGGAGCTCAGTGATGCCGCAGCCTGCACTCCCTGCCCTCTGCTTTCTTGGGCTGTGAGCCCCGGCACCACTGGCTTCCCCAGCTGGCGTCCTGGAGAGCTTCAAGCTGCGGTCCTTCACCGCGGCTCCTAACCCGCGAGGACGTACAGGAAGCATCTTTCCCAGAGATACGAGCAAACATCTCCATGCTCATACTTGGGTCCCGTGCCAAACCCTCAATTGATGGGTCTGTAGGGCGTGGTGGCGCGTGCCTGTAATCCCAGTACTTGGGAGGCTGAAACAGGAGGATCACAGGTTCGCAGCCAGCCTCAGCTACTTAGTGAGACCATATTTCAAATACATAAAGGGCTGGGTATATTCTAGAGGTAGAATGCCCCTGGGTTCAATCCCCAGTACCACAAAAGAAAATAACCAACAGTAAAAAGTATATATATAACCGGTGGCCAACAGGATGGGATATTCCGAGTGGGTTGAGCTCTAGAGATGAGGGTACAGTAGTGTCTCTCAAACTCTATGGCTAAGAACGGGCCAGGAATCGTTTCTATCTAAAAACTAAGTGCTCTTGGCAGAAAAAGAATGCAGAGGGAGCCACCGAGTCCCCTTGTTAAAGAGAGGGTGTTTCAAGTGTGTGCAAAGACTGAGCGTGTGAGCGGACGGTTAGGAGAACCACGCAAAGCCAATAGAATTGAAGAATAAGCTTGGTAGGACGGTGGGAGGATAACGCCAGGCCCGGCCACAGGGACCTGTGGGAATATCTCAGTGTGAGAGTGACCAGATTTGCCCGCTTCAAAAGACACCTGCGAGCCGGGAGTGGTGGCGCGTGCCTTTAATCCCAGCACTTGGGAGGTTGAGACAGGAGAATCACGGGTTTGAGCCCAATCTTAGCCACATAGTGAGGCCCTGTTTCGTTTTTTATTGTATGTATGTATGTATGTATGTATGTATGTATTTAGCAGTGCTGGGATAGAATCCAGGGGCATTCTACCTCCGAGCTACACTCCTAGCCCTATTTTTTATTCTTTTTTTTTTTTTTTTTTGGTGGTACTCGGGGTGGAATCCAGGGGCTTTCTACCTCTGGGCTATACTCCCAGGCCTATTTTATATTTTATTTGGAAACAGGGTCTCACTAAGTTGCTGAGGCTAGCTTTGAACCTGTGTGATATCCTGTCTCAGCCTCTCAAGTACTGGGATTACAAGTGTGCGCCACCATGCTCGGCTCTGTGACGGTTGCTTTGAATACAAGAAAGTATAACGTGTTTATTACTTTTTTGGCGCCACAGACTCTTTCTCAGAATGTTTCTGTGTTTGTGTGTGTGTGTGTGTGTGTGTGTGTGTGTGTGTGTGAGAGAGAGAGAGAGAGAGAGAGAGAGAGAGAGAGAGAGAGAGAGAGAGAGAGGGAGAGAGAGGGAGAGAGAGCGAGCCTGGGAATAGAACCCAGGGGCATTATACCTTCAAGCTACACCCCCAGCTCAATTTTTTTTCTTGGTGGCACTGGGGCTGGAACCCAGGGGTTTTCTACCTCTGGGCTATACTCCCAGACCTATTTTATATTTTATTTGGAAACAGGTTCTCACTAAGTTGCTGAGAGCCTCGCTAAGTAGCTGAGGCTGGCTTCAAACATGTGCAGTCCTCCTGTCTCAGCCTCCCAAGCACTGGGATTACAAGCGTGCGCCACCATGCCTGGCTGTGAGGCCCTGTTTCAAAATAACATGCTTGTAATCCCAGCATTCGGGAGGCTGAGACCAGAGGATCATGGTTTGCGGACAGCCTCAGCTACTTAGTGAGGCCCTCTGCAACTCAGTGAGACCTGGTTTCAAATAAAGAATAAAAAATAGGGCAGGGGGTGTAGCTCGGAGGTCGAATGTCCCTGGGTTCCATCCCCAGACCCCCCCCAAAAAAAATTAAAAAATAAATGAAAAAGGGCTAGAGGTATACCTTAGAGGTAGATGGCCCTAGATCCAATCACATGCAGAGAGATGGAAATAGATGATAGGTAGGTAGATAGATAGATGGGTGGATGGGTGGGTGGATGGATGGATGGGTGGATGGATGATAGATAGATAGATAGATAGATAGATAGATAGATAGACAGACACCTGCATCTGCTTACACAGAAGAGGAGTCAGCGGGTCTCCCTTGGAGAAGGCAAGCTAAGGGCTGTTGTAAGGACCCACGTGGGCCATTTAGGAATTCAGACTGCTCTAAGCAGTGGAAAACCTGGCTGCTGACACTTGCACAAAGGGGTTTATTCTTCTTGGGAGACACCGAGAAGCCAGCTGTTACGTTGTCAGATACTTCTCCGTGCCATCAGGAACCCAGGCTGTTTGGGGTTTTCTGCCCCATTATCTTGACTCTTGCCTTCCCATTCATCACCTCAAAGCTTGAGACACCACACACAGGTCCAAAGAAAGAAAAATACAGATCAGGTAGAAGGGGTTTATTTATTTATTTATTTATTTATTTATTTATTTATTTATTTATGGTACTGGGAATGGAACCCAGGGGCATTCTACCTCCAAGCTGTACCCCAAGCCCTATCTTTTATCCTTTATTTTGAAACAGGATCTCTGAGTTGCAAAGGGTCTCACTAAGAGGCTGAGGCTGGCCACGAACCTGGGATCCTCCAGCCTCAGCCTCCCAAGTACTTTAGGATTACCAGTGTGTGCCACCACACCCGGCATCATGTAGAAACGGTTTGCGTTTTCTTCACCCCACCCATCACCCAAGTGCAAAAGAGGCTGGGTGAGGATGTTGAGCCTGAGATTACATGTACGGCAGATATAAGCAAAATCACGGTTTGTTCAGGAAGGAAGGAGGGAACACCTCCTTTAGATGTGCGGGTCGCGGTGTCTGCGCGATGGGTCTGCGCTGGGGAGCCCGGCGCTGACAGCGACGGCAGCTGGAAATGGATGTGTGTAAGATACTGAGATGCTCAGAGGGCAGAACTTGACGGCGATGGGCTGTTGGCTGTGAAGAGCCGAGTGAAGAGCGACTTGCTGGTTTCTAGGTTGGGAGGAGGTGAGTGCTGTTTTCTTGGGGCTCCAGTATGGTGAGAAAAATCGGAAAATGTGTCCTTGATTCATGTTTAAAAGAATAATCAAGATAACCACCATATGAATACACGTACAATGAATGAAGCCAAATGTTTTGTAGGTTTTGGTTTTTATAATAACTCAGTGAATTCGGTCTGACTTGGTCATAGGAATTCACCAGTGTCCAGAACAGCACCCGACACACAACAGGTATCCACAAATATGAGTCAAACAAAGGATTCAAAGAAGGAAGGATTATCGTTTGTTTGGGGGTTTTTTTAGTTTTTGTTTGTTTGTTTGTTTTGTTTTGTTTTGTTTTTGTAGTACTGGGGATGGAACCCAGGGGCGTTCTACCTCCGAGCTACAGCCTCAGCCAAATTTTTTATTCTTTATTTTGAAACAGGATCTCACTGAGTTGCAAAGGGCCTCACTAAGTAGCTGAGGCTGTCTGCAAACCACGATCCTCCTGTCTCAGCCTCCCGAATGCTGGGATTACAACATGCGCCACTATGCCCTGCTAGGATTATCATTTTTGTAGGTGAAAAAATCTGAGTTTCAGAAAAGTTCAATAGCTTGCCTCTCCACAGCCACACCCCGCGGAGGAGCAGAGGCAGGGGGCCAGCTGAGCGCCGGGCTTTGCCACCATGACGGTTACCTTCCTGTAAATAATGCCCTGAAAGCTCCATTTCTTCCAAAGAAATGAAGCCACAGAGAGGAGTTGGAACCTTTCCAGGTCCCAAGCCTTCCACAGCCCCCCCCAAGTCTCAGGGTTGGAGTACCCCAGTGTCTCGAGTGCGGTAGCCCGGCATGCGCCTCCTCACCACTCCCCAGCCGCTCTGCCCGTGCTCCCGACAAGGTCTCAGCCTCAGAGCCACCCTCAGGCTCTTCCCTCTGCCCTGAAGTGCCATCTGGGTCCCATGTGGGACCATGAGCTCCCGGGAGCCTTCCTTCACCCAAAACCAGACCGAGTTCCCCAGGGACGGCATCTTTCAACACCCCCTAGCTTTTCTAGAGCGCGGCTTATAATCTATGACTAAAACGTTATTGCATACATTACAATTTGAATCCCTTTATTTTGGTACTGAGGATCAAACCCAGGGTCATTCTACCTCCAAGGTAAAAACCCCCAGCCATTTTTATTTTTTGTTTTGAAACAGGGTTTCACTAGGTTGCTAAGAGTCTTGTTAAGTTGCTAAGGCTAGTTTCAAGCCTAAAATCTTCCTGTTTCCACCTCCCAAGTACTGGGATTCCAGGCATGTACCACCATGCCTGGCTGGTTTTGATCTTAAATGAGCCCCAGAGGCCAGATGTTGGGGGCTTGGTGGTTTCCAACCTATGGAACTACTGGGAGGTGGAGGAACCTTCAAGAGGCGGGGCCTAATGGGAGATAGTTAGGTCATTGGGGGCGTGTTCTTGCCAGGGATATGGGACCGCTGCTTGTTCTGTCTCTGTCTCCATCTCTCTCTCTCTCTCTCTCTCCCCCTCTCTCTCACTATCCCCCTTCCTGGCCCAAAACAACTGGGCTAACTATATACTGAAATCTCTCAGAAACTGAACCGAAAATAAATCTTTCCTCCTTTTAAATTTATTTTCTGAGGTATTTTGTGACAAGAACAGAAATCTGGCTAACACAGCACGATTGTATGTTTCTTGTTTCAACTCATGCTAGAACATAAACCCCATGGAGGAAGAGCTGTGTCTGACTGTTCACAGGTTCCCAGTGTCCAGCACAGTGCTGGGACACAGTAGATGCTTGGTGCATACTTTATGCATGCCTGAATGGACGGACGTGAAGGTGATCGGTGGGTGCGGGTGGGTATACCACATGGATGGATGGATGGATGGATGGATGGATGGATGGATAGATGGATGGACATATAATGGGTGAGAGAACATATAAATAAATGAAAAGATACCACATACATGCAGAAAGCCGGATGGGTGGATTCAGAAGGATGGGTGAATGAATGGGTGAAAGAAGGCTGTCTCTGGACCACCTATCCCAAAGTGTTCTCCATGTCATTTCTCTAGTGTTTTTGGTAGGCTGCCTTTTGCTGAGTTTTAGACCACTGTTTTGTACACTAACAAAGCCTGCCTGGTTAGATCATACAGGCCCACGCTGCCAGGGAAGATTGGGCTTGGGTTCGCAGCAGCAGGAGGCTGTGGGTTGATGTGGAAACGTCCTCTTCCTGGGGAGAAGGTGGGCCCCTAGCAGTTATGAAACAGAAGGGGCCCTTGAAGTGCGTCCATCATGCACAGGCAGGTTTGAGTTAAATTTGACCTGAGCTATGAATCACACTGTCAGCCTCCTATTCAGCCACACCACTGAGCTAGCAACCTTTGTGAGTGCTACTATTTATATGCATGCAGATGCACGTATTTATACAGACAGAGGTGTGTGCGTAACAGGAGCGTTCCGATGAATTGTATCCTTGGAGAGAAAGAGCTTTTTCATCGCTCCTCCTTTTGTTCAGTGGAAGCCGGTTCAAGGCTGCAGAGAGGGGCGGGCGTTGAAGGATCGGGGTCTAGGAGTGGGAGGAAAGATCAGCGATTCCCTCAGACACTTCCTGTTTCCTACTCGGCAGTGGGAGTGGGGTGATGGGGAGTCTGGACATTAATAAGATGTACTTTTTGCCCTCATGTTCTTCAAAGTCTGATTGGTGCTGACTGACAGGAGGAAGGATAGTGGGTGGTGAAGGGTTTAGACTCTGAAATCAAATAGATGGATATTCAACTTCCAGTTCTACCATGCACCAGCTATGTGACCTTGGCAAGCTACGAGGCCCTGAGCCCGAATCCTTCCTCTGCGGGTAAGACAGAGATAGGGGCAGACAGAGAACACGGCTCGCGGTGCCTGCCTTCCGGAGTGCCTGTGAACCTGGACAAGACGACGTTGTGACGATGGGTAGGGGAACGCCCAAGGCGCCCTGTGCTTAGCACCCGTCAGCCCCACTGAGGTGGCTTCGGAACTCGTGCTTCCTCAGTGCTCAGCGTGTACCCCGTGTGAAAGGCGCTCACACGAGCCAGGCGCGATGGCGCTGAGACAGGAGGATCACAGGTTCAAAGCCAGCCCCAGCAACTTAGCAAGACTCAGGAACTTTGTGAGACCCTGTTTCCAAATAAAATAACTAACAGTAATAGGGCTGGGTGTAATTGAGGTAGAATGCCCTGGGCTCCATCCCCAGCACCACACACACACACACACACACACATACACACACACACACACATATACATACACACATATACATACACACATATACACACATATACATACACACATACATGCACATACATATACACACACACACATACACACTCACGTGCACACACACTTCTCTCACTCCACATTTCCTCTCTCTTCTTTCCAACAAAATCTCACACCACCCAGGGTTTGGTTGGGATTACCCACCCTCGGAGCCCTGGATAGATCCCCGCTTTAATCCAGCTGGGATGTCCTGTCATTGCCCACACCCAGCTCCCCACCCCACACATAAACACAGAACAATTGGCTTCCTGTGGTCACGTGATCAAGGGTTGGCCAATCAGGGTCAACCAGGCTCAGATCCAACACTTTGTCAATTGGCAAATGAAAATTGTATTTTTTTTTTGGGGGGGGGATATTGGGAATGGAACCCAGGGGCATTCTACCTCCGAGATACACCCCCAGCTCTATTTTTTATTCTTTATTTTGAAATAGGGTCTTACTGAGTTGCAGAGGGCCCCACTAAATAGCTAAGGCTGTCCTCGAACTGTGATCCTCCTGCCTCAGCCTCCCAAATGCTGGGATTACAAGTGTGCGCCACCACACCCGGCTAAAATGGTATGTTTTTACCACATACAACGTGATGTTTTAAATCTGAGTGTGCTAGGGAATGGCTGAATTGATTTATTTAGCATACATATTTATTTTGTGTGTGGTGAGACCACTTAGCATCTTTCAGCATGGTTATTAACAGCAGTCACCAAATAGCACAATAGATCTGGAAGACTTACTCCTCCTATCTAGCCGGAATTATGTATTTCTTGATCAACATCTTACAGTCTCCCCTTCCCAGCCTCTGGAGACCACTATTTTGATCTCTACTTCTATACATTCAATCTTTAAAAATTCTACATATGAGTGAGATCATGTGGCATTTGTCTTTCTGTGCCTGGCTTATTTCACTTAACGTAGTGTCCTCTGGGGTCATCCATGTTGTTGCAAAAGAAAGGGGTTCCTTCTTTTTAAAGGCTGAATACTATTCCACCGTGCATACCTACCAGAATCTCCGTGTCCATTCTTCTGGACACTTGGATTGATCTATCTAAGGAGATCGATTTTGTTATTACTGTAAACAATACATCAGTGAACACGGGGGTATGTATATCTCTTCGACACACCAATTTCATTTCCTTTAGATGTATACCCAGTGGTGTTTTGTTTTTCTATTAGGAATTATTCTCTTCTGCCCGGGTCAAGGAAGCACATTAAGCAGGTCCCAGAGGGGCCAATGTTGTGGAATGTGGAAGGGGAGGACATTATCCTCCCCATCAAGGAGGCAGAGGAGAGACACGTAGAAAGGGGGACTGGTCATCGCCATATTGCTGCTGGTTGGACCCTCACTTGACTCTGGGTCTGGGTCTCAGCTTTTTAATTATGTGAGTCAATAAATTCTCTCTCGATTCAACCACTTTAAGCTGCATTTGCGTCTTTACTTTTGAACACGAGCATCCTCGCTCATGTACTACACGCTGCCAAATTGCTTTTTGAAAGATTGTCAACATTTGCAATTAGGCTGAAATTGTTTCTAACCTATTAGATAAGACAGCTGCTCCTGAGCGCTCTGTAATCCAGCACATGAGACACCACAAAGATGCTAAGATGCTGGCATGTTCATCTTGGCCCCTCGGTGAGCCGTAGAACGTGAAGTCAAGCGATACCTGTCACTCCGCCACCATCCCCACCCTGGAGGAACAAGCAGGCGGAGGCAAGTTTCTGTTCCCAGGTGACTTTTCTCACCTCTTGGCTCCACTTTCCCTTGGTTCACTTTATCTCGGGCAGGCTCCCCCATCCCACGCTGGCAAAGAGGGACGTGGTGGCTCATGGCGTCGCACGTGCCCTCATCCTTGTGCTTTCAAGAGAGTCGCTCTCTCCTGGGAGGCTCTCCAGCATACCGGGATGGGCTCAGTGGCGGCTGGAGCCGTGGGTCCAGGAGGTATTCCAACATCACGCCCTGCCCAAGAACAAGCCAGGAATATGAAAACCTCAGCCACTGCGGGAACCACCCCGCACACTCAGTGTAGTCCCGTTTTTGTCAACTAGCTTGATGTGCACACGCGTGGATGCACCTCCATCAGATCACGCGGATGACTGCTTTGAAGTCCTGTGAGCGGACGGGCCGTTGTTTGTTTGGTGACGTCCCTGTTGTTGAACATTCCACCGCCTCCCAGTCTTCACTGCGGCCGTCGGCACAGTCTACCATGTAACCAAATCTCGGCAAATGTTGGCTATGCATTGCTAGACAGAATTGCTGAGTCAAAAGGCATGCATGAGCCAGGCGAGGTGATGAACGCCTGTAATCCCAGTACTTGGGAGGCTGAGACAGGAGTTTCGAAGGTTTGAGACCAGCCTCCGCTACTTAGCAAGGCTCTCAGCAACCTAGTGAGACCCTGTTTAAAAATAAAAAGAACCGGCGTGGTGGCGCACGCTTGTAATCCCCAGCTTGGGAGGCAGAGACAGGAGGATCGTGCAGGTTCAAAGCCAGACTCTGGCTTAAGAGACTCTGTTTCCAAATATAAATATAAAATAGGTCTGGGAGTGTAGCCCGGAGGTAGAAGGGTTTCCAGGAACCCCGGCACCACCAAAAAATAAATAAACAAAAATGAAAATAAAAAGTGCTGGGGGTGTAGCCTAGTGATAGAATGCCTCTGGGTTTAATCCCCAGTACCACCACCACTACAGAAACAGAAGACATTCATGATTGATTGATTGATTGATTGATTGATTTTGCAGTACTGGGATGGAACCCAGGGACATTCTACCTCTGAGCTATACCCCAGCCCTAGTGTTTTGTTTTGTTTTGTTTTGTTTTGTTTTTTGGTGGCACAGGGGTGGAACCCAGAGGCTTTCTACCTCCGGGCTATACTCCCAGACCTATTTTTATATTTTATTAGAAACAGGGTCTCACTAAGTTGCTGAAAGCCTCACTAAGTAGCTGAGGCTGGCTTAGAACCTGTGCGATTGCGATCCTCCTGTCTCAGCCTCCCAAGCGCGGGGATTACAAGCGTGCGCCACCACGCCCAGCTAACCCTAGTGTTTTTAATTCTTTATTTGGAAACAGGATCTCACTGAGTTGCAAAGGGTCTCACTAAGTAGCTGAGGCTGTCCACGAACCGCAGTCCTCCTATTTCAGCCTCCCAAATGCTGGGATTACAAGTGTGCACCACCACGCCCAGATAGACATTCATATTTTAATGTTTCTGATACATTTATTGTTTGGTTGAATTATCTTCAAGAAAAGTTCCATCGATTTCTTTTCCCACCTACGTGACTTAAGATTGCTGAGCGCCCCCCCCCGCATATTCATTCCATATTCATTGCAAGTATCAACGCTTTAAAAAGAACATCTTCACCAAACAGACAAAACGGTGTTTTGTGGTTCTAATTTGCTTTGTCTTGTTGCCAGTGAGGCTCAATGAATTTCAGTTCCTTTGAGACAAATTGCATTTCCCGGTAGAGATACAAAACTCTAGGAACAGCGAGCGGGCATGAGGAAGACGGCTCACTACCCGCAGGACAGTCCCCGGGGGACGTGGGGGTGACCAGGGCAGGAAGTATAGTAACTTATGTAATGATGGCTACGTGCAGCGCTTACTGCGGTCAAACATCGGGCCCGCTCCATCTCATCCATTCATCCCGTGGTTCACCTCCTCGGCCACCGTAACCCTACCCGTGAGGGCTCCCCCTGTGGACCCGGAGCTTGGCGCAGACCTCTTTCATGGCTATAAAGTACTCCCGCGTCGCTTGCACAGGACGCTGTGTTTCTTGTGACCGCCACAGGAATGTCTGTTATACCCATCATTCTAGGACCTCTTTTCTTATTTTCCTGCGTACATGATTCTCACTGGGCCTTTTGTAAATTTGAATTAAAGACTTGCCTTCCAGCTACTCAGGAAGCTGAGGCAGGAGGACCAAAGTTCAAGGCCAGCCTGTCTCAAAATAAAAAATTTAAAAAAGGGCTGGGGGTGTGGCTCGGTGGTCGTGCGCCCCTGGGTTCAGTCTCCACTACCACACACAAAACCTCGGGCTGCGGGGAGGAGGTGAGTGGTTATGTCCACATCGAGCAGCTTTATTGTGCTTGCGGTTGCCTTTCCTCTCGGGAGCAAAATACCTCCCTTCCCTAGGGGTGCAGCAGCGGGACTCCCTTCTGGAGCCCCAAGAGGGCCGGGCGTTGCCTCTTAGTCTCTACAGGTTTACCCAGGGACTTGGGTAATGGAGAAAAAGATGTTCTCTCTGGCTTTTAACATCTGTAAACAACTTAGGGGGCTGATGCTGTCCCATTTTGTAGATGAGAAAACTGAGGTTAAAAGAAATAAAATAGTCAGGCGTGGTGGCACATGCCTGTAATCCCAGCATTTGGGAGGCTGAGACCGGAGGATCGCGGTTTGCGGACAGCCTCAGCTATCAGTGAGGCCCTTTGCAACTCAGTGAGACCCTGTTTCAAAATAAAGAAGAAAAAATAGGGCTGGGGCTGTAGCTCGGAGGTGGAATGCCCTGGGTTCCATCCCTAGTACCAAAAACAATTTTTTTTGTCGAAGATCCTATGCGTATACCACCTCGGCCACTCTAAAGGCTGCTGTTCTGACAACAGGAACCACCTATTTGCCTTAAATGTGTGCCCAACTTCTTGCCCTGGCACCTTTCCTCCGCTGTTCCCTGCGTTCTCCTGTGTTTCCCATGGCGGTCCTACAAATGGGCCATATACCCGTCCTTCAACCTAGGAAACAGCTCAGTAAGTAGGAGCCAGGGACAGGCCCATGCCATCGTGGAATGTCGACAGCTGACCTTGAGCCCAGCACTCAGCCTCACAAGGGAGCTGGGCGACTCCCGAGTGGACCCCGGCTGCCCGGGCAGGTAGGCAGCAGCCCACACCGCAGCTGGCGGCTGACTCAGCCACCCAGACACCGTCCCGTCCTCTCAGTTCAGGTGGTTCCTGGCAGAGCCAAGATCTCCTCCGCCTCATCGTGTGCCTGCTCGAGGGAGCGGGGGCTCTGGGTAGATCTCTGAAGAGCAATTATGCTTATTACTGGTTAGGATTTCAGAAACCGTCACTGTTTGCTGAGCGCATTTCTGTTCAGCTCTTTCCATCACTCATTCTCTTGACAGCCCCATTTTGCAGGTGTGAAAATGTGCAGGTGGAGAGCCAGGGAGAAAACTGTAACCAAAAAACAATGCGGGAAAGGGGAGACTCGAGGATGGGCAAAGAGATTCCTCAGTGGTGTCTCTGTGTTCCGAAGACTCCCCGGCTGGCTCAGCTAAGGGGACTAATAAAATCCCTCCTTTATTTGAACCGGCTGGAGGTAAATTTCTCTCTTGCAGTCGGGTTTGCATGTGGCGGCTTTAACAACAAAACAAATATTTTTATTGCATATTAGTGTCTCACAAAACATAGGCTCATTTTGAACACTGAAACCATATAAAACTATATAAAGAATATTTGGGATTTGGCATAAACAATGAAGCACACAGTTGCCTCTACACCCTTCCAAATTCCCGTTACAAATAAAGAGATAAAACAGAAAAGCAGAAAAAGTAAGTAGAGTGAGAGAGAAGACAGCAATGAACCAGACGCTCCGCAGCCCATGGACCGAGGGCAACAGGCAGAAGAAGGGCGAAGCCCAGGCAGGCAGCAGAGAACCAGGAAGCCTAGCTAACTTATGTTAGGGACCCACAGAAAGGTTAAAAATTGACAGGGCCACGTGCTTCTTAAACAGAGTAAGCTGAGGCAGGAAATAGAAGGCTTGTAAAAAGTCCAAATGAAGGAGTAAGGGTCTAGGCCCCGTATCCATGCAGAAGACTAGAGGAGGTCTTTCTGGGTCAAGAACTGGGGCTTTGTTCTCCTCTCAGCTCTAAGAGTCTCAGCCTTTCTTATTTTTATTTTTAAATGGTATTGGGGATTGAACAAGTTCTGCAGGTAAGGGGCAGATGGGAGGTGGTGACCGGTTCTGCAGGTAAGGAGAAGATGGAGTGTCATTGTACCAGTTCCGCAGGCGGGATCGATGGGAGCTGGTTTTGCCCATTCTGCAGGTGAGGGATAGATGAGAATTCACTTTGCCAGTCATTCGACTTTTCTATAGATTTGAAATTACTTGAACCACAAAGTCAGAGCAAGCGGGGCGTCTGGATGCAATCCTCCTGAACCACTTGGGCTGGTGACTCAACTTCTCCAAGCGCCACGTCCTCCCCTGCCAAAGGAGATAATAATAGAACCTGCCTCGTGAGGCTGCTGAGTGAAATGAGATAGCACCTGCAGAGCCCTCGTCCTGACGTCGTCAGTGCTGTCACTCCCATCTGCCCGTTCTCTTTAATGGATGCTGATTCCATTGTCTCGAGTGTCTCTTGATTTGGCATCAAAGTCTTCCCCCAGCTCATGTGCGCTGCGTTTTTTAAGTCAGCGCAAACTAGAGCAGCCGCCACCCCTCGTGCAATCCACCCTGGGTTGAAGCAGGAAGAGGGCTTGCTCCGCCGGTGACTTGGGGCGTCTGGCCAGTGGCCACCATGATTTAGAACCCCTTTCCCTCCCTCCGTGGAAGGAAAGGGTGTCTTGTTCTGCAAGAGCTACCAGCGTGGTACTGCAGCCTCATAGAGGCCACCCTCACCCAGGCCTGGACAGCGTTCTCTTTCCTCCTGGCTATAGAGAAGCATTGTCTCAGACAAGTCCTCCTCAGGAACTCCTGGCCAGCACAATCCTGCACACTTACCACGCACCGGGAGGCAGAGGTGGACCAAGTCCTGCCCTAGCCCCAGGTGACCCTTAGGTCTAGAAAGTGAAGCAGATAATATACAGATCCAAATCCTCAGAGTAACGGTGGTACATGCCTGCAATCACAGTACTAGAAAGGCTGAGACAGGAGGGTCATGGGTTCGAGGCCAGCCTCCACAACTTAGTGAGACCTGTTGCAAAATAATAAATATGGCAAAATAACAAAGTAAAAAATAAAATAAGGCTAGGGTGTAGTTCAGAGGTAGAGCGCCCTTGGGTTCAACTCCCAGTAAATGCACACGCGCGCACACACACACTCACACTCACACCCTAAAAGTGGCCCCAAAGGGTCAGTGTGTTTTCCTTCTGTCTTTCCTTCGAGGGAGACACCAACACTGAGCTCCTGGAACCCGCAGCATCTCCCAGGGCAGAAACGTCAGGCTCACTCCAAAACACTCGGGGGCGCCGCTCCTCCCAGTTCCGGCTGCCTCCTGATGGCCGCCGCTCCCTTGGGAGGCTTTAGCAGAGGGGAGAAGGCACCAGATGATAATGTCAGGAAACCAGACTATGAAGTGACGTCTGGAGATGCCCACGGTTTAATGACGAAGCTCTTCTCTGAACGCCTAGCTTCTTTTTGGCTTTCAAAGTCCTCTCCGGTCCTTTCATTTGATTGTGTTCGGGCGAGCCTTCAGTGCAAGCAGGACAAATATATTCCCTCGCAGCAGAGGGGGTGGCGCGGAGTGACTCTGAGGAGCTGGGCTCCGGCGTCAGGCGCCTGTATTCTCTGCTCTCTGCTCTGCCAATTAGCAGCCTGGGGACTCTGGGTCGGTGACCGCATCTTCAGGCCTCAGTTCCCTTGTCGACAGGTACAAAAAGTACCTGCCCCCCGGCACTGTGGTAAAGCTCCAACATAATCGCGAATGCAAAGACAAGAAGACCTGCCAATACTATAAGCATCGATGAGTATCAGCTATGTTCTTACTGCTGTTACAATCGATCAGACAGACCAGGGCACCACAGACAGACAGCAGTCACGGAGAACTCGAGGTAGAAGCGCTGTACTCGGTGCAGAGGAAGATTAAAGGGACCTCGTCCCTGTTGCCCAAGGCTCACGAACCCAAATGCAATGGCAGGTGAAACGATAATGCAGACAAGTAAAAAGGACCCCCGGGAAGATATATTTGAGGCTCATTACCTGCCTATAATCCCAGCAACTCCGGAGGTTGCGCCAGGGGGATTACAAGTTTGAGGTCAGCCTGGGCAACTTAGTGAGACCATGATTGAAACTTAAAAAATAAAAAGGGCTGGGGATGTAGTTCAGTGGTAGAGCATCCTTGGTTTGATCCCCTATAGGGAGGAAGGGAGAGAGAGAGAGAAACAGAGAGAGAGAGAGAGAGAGACAGAGAGAGAGAGAGAGACAGACAGAGAGAGAGAGACACAGAGAGAGAGACAGAGAGAGACACAGAGAGAGAGACACAGAGAGAGACAGAGAGAGACAGAGAGAGAGACAGAGAGAGATAGACAGAGAGACAGAGAGAGACAGAAAGAGAGACAGACAGAGAGACAGAGAGAGAGACAGAGAGACAGAGAGAGAGAGACAGAGACAGAGAGAGACAGAGAGAGACAGAGAGACAGAGACAGAGAGACAGAGACAGAGAGAGATAGAGAGATACAGAGAGAGATAGACTGAGAGACAGAGAGAGAGACAGAGAGAAAGAGAGACAGAGAGAGAGACAGAGAGAGAGAGACAGAGGGAGAGAAGGTGAGCACACAGTTGGAACATTGCGTGGCTCCTGAGGCAAGAGCAGGAACCATTTGTATCTGGAAACCAGCACGGGACGAGCCCCCAAAGCTGCTCAGGTGATGTCTTCGTGTTTACATGTTCAGGGTGAGACATTTTCGTGAAGACAGATGTGGTTTGTGAGGTGTCTTGCCAAGTTCCCACCGCAGAGCAACGTTAAGATCCTGGAGCTGGCCCGTTCTAGAATCCAGGTTTGCCTGATGCCAGCGCTCCTGATTCTCCATGGCGTCCCAGGTCTTTCCTGATGGAGCTCTCAATCTCTACAGTTCTGAAGCATAGCAGGTGTCCACTCCGGAGTGCTGGATGGGCTAGAAAGATGGGTGGAGAGATGAACGGGCGGTGAATAAAGGGCAGGGGAGCGGATGGGTAGATGGGCGGCAGGTGAGTTGCGCTTGGTGGCTGGACAGGCTGCAGGCAACAGAGCATCAGATAGTTGAGATGCGAGCCTACGGGGGGAGGGAACTGGGGAGGGGAAATGGTCAGAGGCACAGACTTTGCTTTATACCTTAAGGATCATAAAAACAGAACTTATAGATTAAGCGATTACTTGGGTAAAGGGGTGGTGAAAGAGTAATAAAGGAGAGGCCCTTAAGAGCCCAGTTACACTGGGCCTGTAATCCCAGCACTTGAGAGGCTGAGACAGAAAGGTCACAGGTTCAAGGACAGCCTCAGCAATGTAGCGAGCCTCTCAGCAACCTAGCAAGACCCTGTTTCAAAGTAAAAACTAAAAAGGGGCTGGGGGTGTCGCTGAGAGGTAGGATGCCTCTGGGTTCAATCCCCGGTACCTCAAAAAAAAAAAAAAAAGTCCAGTTATCTGTGTTAAGAAAAGAGCTACCTAATACCACTTAATAAGAACTAGAATGTGGGATTCACCATGCTAAGCCCTTCACAGAGATCATCTCCCCCCAAAAGCCCAGAGGTCATCACTAGTCACCTGGAGGAAGGGGCTCGGTGAGTGTTGGGAAGAATCAGAACTCAGACACACTGTGCGGCAAGCTCTAAATACCTGCTCTTAACCTTTGTGCAAATAGCTGCGTCTGACCTTTTCCTTCGCCGCCCGTGACACCAACTAGGAATCAGGAAATATTTCCCAGGGAAGGAGGCACCCAAGCTAAGCCGTAAAGGTCAAAAGAAGAAAGGGCTTTCTATTTTCAAAGGCAGAAAGAACTGAGAACTTAGCACTGAGGCAGGAGAGAGGATGGGCAGGGAGTGGGCCTGTGGGTTCCGACCAAGTCCTGGAGGGCCTGGGATACTAAGTGTAGAATGGCTGGTAAAGATAACAGGAGGAATCCCGAGTCTTGCTCGGTGTTTTACTGTATTATCTCATCTAATTCTCCCAGATAGTGGGAGTCATTGCTACTGCAGGCCCAATTTGCATCAGAGGACACAGCCTCTGAAAGGTCTGACTCTTAGGAAGGCGACGCAGTTCACTAAGGGCGAAGCCAAGACAGGAGCGCAGTCCTCCCTGACTCCACGGTGAGAGTGCGGCCCCGAGCGGGCCCCAACTTCGTCGGTTCTGGAGGGCTCCCCCCTTCATGCTGTCCAGTGGAAGTCACCAAGAACTTTTAAGTGAAGAATAACCTGGTAAAGGGTCATTTGCTAGATATGGCAAGGCGCGTATTAGGAACGTCTCCTCTGGTGGCTGGGGGAGTCGCCTTGCCGCAGGAGACTCGGTCTCCCCCTAATTCCTGAGACAGAATTTCCAGAGACTGAAATCAGAGACAGGTTTCTTTATTTATATGCCAATAAATGGCTCAGTTGACAAACTCCCGGAACTGAGCCTCGAACAAGGGGCTCACATGATTTTTATTCTCTCGCTCTCTCACTTTGGAGAGGGGGGAGTAAGTTTGAAATGTATTATACCTAGCAAGGTGCTTAAGTTATATAGCACCCCCAGCTCTCTCCAGTCTTTTAACGGGTTCTCTCTTAAGCTGGGCGTGGTGGCGCACGCTTGTAATCCCAGCGCTTGGGAGGCTGAGGCAGGAGGATCACATGGGTTTGAAGCCAGCCTCAGCTACTTAGTGAGGCTCTCAGCAACTTAGTGAGACCCTGTTTCCAAATAAAGTAGAAAAATAGGTCTGGGAGTATAGCCCAGAGGTAGAAAAGGCCCTGGGTTCCACCCCCAGTACCACACACACACACACACACACACACACACACACACACACACACGCGCGCACCAGGTTCTCTCTTGTTTACATTAGAAAGAGCTCCGGATCATGACCCTGGGTTGCCTAAGGAACAGCTCCATTATCTTCTGGAAGTTTCTGCTCACTTGTCCGTGGGCAACTCAGAGGATGGGTTGGGGACTCTTCCTCTTTCCCATCTTAGGTCTAAACTCCTGACAGTATTTCTAAGCCCCTGACTGGGTGTCCTATCTCGACACGACGGGTCTCTGTCCTGTGCCAACCAACATTTCCACTGATGCCAGCCCGGGACGCTTGATGCGCTGTGGCCTGCCGCAGGCCTGGCCCTCCTCGGTCTCCACCTGTTTGTGTGGAATCAGGCTGGGCTCCCCGAGCCCGAGAGCCTCTCAGCCGCGCCGCGGCCGCTCCTCTGACGTTCTCGGGGACCACGCAGCCCGCTGTGCCACTTTTAGCCACCCGGCCTCGGCGAAGTTGACGTCTGCATGTTTGCACGCTGCGGTGAAGTTCCAACGCGCTCCCTCCCGACATGAAAGAGTTATTTTTGGCTGCAGTTCAACGTGTGGCGTTTGTTCTCCTGGCTCAGTGTCCTCGCCAGCTTGTCTCGACAGGATGCTCTTCAAACACCTTTGCCTTCCAGAGCCAGGGGCTCTGCGGGGGAGGCTATTTATAAGCCCCCGACAGTGTGTAATCATGATTGCATCTGGCCGGGGACGTGTCAAGAAGGAGCGTTACGCCGAGGTTGGCTTCTGGGATGCCAGCAGACGTGCCAGCTGCCACTTGAGTGAGACACTGGCAGAGGTTCAGATTCCACTTAAGTATGGCCCCCCAACTAAGCCTGGGGTGTAGCGTGTAAACAGTGGGGGTATGGCCTCCAGTCCCGGTCCTAAAGAGACACTACATCCCAGCCCTTTTCTTTTTCTTTTTTATTTATTTTTCTTTTTTTTCTTTTAACAATTTTTATTGAACATAAATAGTATACATTTAAACTATATTTGGTGCCCTCTCCCCCCCGCCCCCATTTTCCCTTCCACCCTCCCACCAATGTTTGTCCAGGTTAACCATGTCATATTCATAAATTTACACATGTTCAGGTGTAGACCCTCATTAATCAAGATCAGCCTTCCTCCTCCCCTATCTTTCCATTCAAACTTTGCTGGTATTTCCCCTCCATTATCTGGAGTCCCACTGGTATCCTCTGCGTTCCCTAGTTTGAGCATATTAGAGGAAGCATATGTCCCTTCTCCTTCTGTGCTTGGCTGATCTCACTTAACATAATGCTCTCCAGGGCTTTCCATCTTCTTGCAAATGATATAATTTTGTTCCTCTTTATGGCTGAATAGAATTCCATTGTGTGTGTTTCCCACAGTTTTGCTATCCATTCATCTATTGATGGAGATCTGGGTTGGTTCCATATTTTGGCTATTACAAATTGTGCTGCTATGAACATAGGTATGCATACGTTGCTGTATTTCTCTGAGTTCAACCCCTTTGGAAAGATACCCAGGAGTGATAGAGCTGGATCAAATGGTGGATCTATTCTTTTTTTATTTTAATTTGGAAGCAGGGTCTCACTAAGTTGCTGACAACGTCACTAAATTGCCAAGCGAGACTGGCTTCAAACCTTCGATCCTCCGGTCTCAGCCTCCCAAGTATTGGAACTACAAGCGTGTGCCCCCATCCCCGGCTACAGGCAGGGCTTCTCAAAATGAGTCCCCCAGTTCCACTAGGAAACCCGTTAGAAGTGCAGATTTACGACCCCATCCAGACCCGCTGAGTCAGACGCTCTGGGTCAAGGGAGCCATGCGCCCGGGCTTTCGCAGGCCTGCAGGGGACACAGTGGGCCTGAGCCTCCCTCCCTAGGCGCCCTCCATGCCCCGAGAGCTGTGCCGTAGGGGAGGGGACAGTCTTGGATCTTCACTTTCCTCCACTGGAGAAATAGGGAAGAAATTACAGGGTCGAAGCTGGGTGAGGTGGTGCACGCCCATCACCCCAGGACTGGGAGGCTGAGACGGGAGGATCGCAGCTCTGAAGCCAGGCTCAGCTATTTAGTGAGGGCTTCAGCAACCGCATGAGATCCTGTTTCAAAGTAAAAAATAAAAAAGGCTAGGGGTACAGCTCAGAAGTTAACACCTCTGGGTTCAATCCCCAGAACCAAAAAGAAAATCACACACCCACAGGGTCGTTGTGAGTAGTTAGTAAAGTCAAGGCTAAAGCCCTGCATCCTCCCCCGTCTTCTCAGAGGACCCCAGGGAGTATCCCTGGGGCGCTGAAGGTCCGGCCATCACTGGAATTGTCATAGATACAGCTTCGTCTGCGGGCTTGGCGAGCGTTCCTGTGTGTAAATGAAGACAAAGCCAGCAGAGGGGCGAATCTCTGAGTGACCCCCCAGTCGCCTCCCTCCTGCCATCTGTACACATGGGACCAGAGGGGCCGATGCGGTGACTGAGTGGCCAGGAGCCACGCCTGGCTTCTTCACCTGAGCTGGGCACGGCGGCACCTGCCTGTAACTCCAGAGACCAGGGAGGCGGAGGCAGGGGGACTGTAAGCTTGAGGCCGGCCTGGCCAATTTAGCAAGACTCTGCCTCCGGATGAAAGAAAATAAAAAGGCTGGGGATGGAGCTCCGTGGTAGGGGGCCCTTGGGTTCAATTCCCAGTACTGAAAAATAAAATAAAATTAAAATAAAAGAAGCAATTAGAGGAGCTTTAGTAAGAGAGTAAAGTGATTAAATTGTGTGTGTGTGTGTGTGTGTTAAGAATCGAACCCAGGGCCTTGTACACACTAAGGCAAGAGTTTTACCATTGAGCAACATCCCCAGACCTAAATTTGATTTTTTAAAAATACTCTCCTTTTGCCGGGCGTGGTGGGCACGCTTGTAATCCCCGCGCTTGGGAGGCGGAGACAGGAGGATCGCGCAGGTTCGAAGCCAGCCGCGCGCACTGGCTTAGGAGACCCTGTTTCCAAATAAAAATATAAAAAATAGGTCTGGGAGTGTAGCCGGGAGGTAGAAGGGCTTCCAGGAACCCCAGTACCACAAAAAATAATAAAAAAAATACTCTCCTTCTCTGGTTTTTGTAGCACTGGGACTTAAACCCGGGGTATTCTACTCAGAGCTACACCCCCAGCCCTATTTCATTCTTTATTTTGATAAAGGGCCCCACAAGTAGCTGAGGCTGTCTGCGAACCTGTGATCCTCCTGTTTCAGCCTCCCAAGCACAGGGATTACAAGTGTGTGCCAACACGCCTGGCTTAACACTCATTGGAAAAAAAAACTTGACCTTATTAAATGTGGGTGCGGGTGCGGGGCACCTGAGCGGGATTACAACACAGTACCACTACTTTGAAAATCAGCGCGGCAGTTTTCTAGGAATCTAGATTTATCCTCATCATCCAACTCAGAGACCCCACTTCTACATATATATACCCAAGTGAACTGTAAGTGTGTGTTCATGTATTAAAAAAAAGTGAGCCAGGCATGGCGGGACACGCTTGTAATCCTAGTACTTGGGAGGCTGAGACAGGAGGATCACAGGTTCACAGCCAGCCTCAGCTACTTAGTGAGACTGTTTTAAAATAAAATAATAAAATAGGGCTGAGGGTATAGCTCAGAGGTAGACTGCCCCTGGGTTCCATCCCGAGTCACACACACGCACACCTAGAGGTGAGTGTTTATAACATAAATCTGTTTATACATAATCATCAAAAAGCTAGAAATAGGCTGTGCATGATAATACACACCTGTAATCCCAGTACTTGAGAGGCCGAGACAGGAGGATCACAGGTTCGAGGCTGGCCTCCGCAACTTAGCTAGGCCCTCAGCAACTTAGTGAGACACCCATTGGAAAAAAATTTAAAGATAAAAAAAAACCCGGAAACACCGGGATGCCAGTTGACTGGCGAGGGCTACGCAAAGCGCACGCGTTGGCTGGATGGACTTGGACCAGCAACAGAGGAGCTGCTGAGGCGCACAGTAGGGCGAGGCGCACAGTAGGGCGAGTCGCACAGGGCTCCTGCTGTGCAGCAGAAGCCGGACTCAAAAAGTATGTACTAAGCCGGGCGTGGTGGCGCACGCTTGTAATCCCCGCGCTCGGGAGGCTGAGACAGGAGGATCGCACAGGTTCGAAGCCAGCCTCAGCTACTGAGTGAGGCTCTCAGCAACTTAGTGAGACCCGGTTTCCAAATAAAATATAAAATAGGTCTGGGAGGATAGCCCAGAGGTAGAAAAGGCCCTGGTTCTACAAAAAAGAAGTACCTACTGTGTTATGTTATTTCATTGGCTGGGTTGTTTTCTAAATGCCAAAGCCATGTGGATAGAAAACCGATCAGTGGTGACGGGGACGGGAGGAGCTCGCTGTGAAGGGCGTCGGGGGCTGTTGGTGACAGAGCCGTTCCGTATCTTGACTGTGGTCCTGTAACTGTGGGCGTTTGTCAAAATTCAAAGAACCGAACATGCACCAAAAAAGGTGAATTTTCTGCATATGAGTTATCTTTTTGTTTTTGGTACTAGGGATTGAACTATACCCCCAGACCTTTTTATTTTTGAACAGAGTCTCATTAAATTGCTAAGGGCCTCATTAAGTCACCGAGGCTGGCCTTGAACCTGCGATCCTCCTGTCTCAGCCTCCTAAGTACCAGGATTACAGGCGTGCAGCACCATTCCCGGCAAATCATACCCTTTTTTAAAGAACACGTTTGCTGCAGAGAGAACTGATGGGGACGGTGAACAACTCAAAGGCCTTTGCTGGGGGCGGGAGGAGCGACAGTGTCTGTGCCAGGGTGTGCCAGTGAGAACAGAGGTGTGGGCAGATTGAAGGATATTTAGGAGGTAGCCTGATACGCAAATGCCACGCAGCGCAAGGCTGCCACCTTGCAGCCCGCGTCTATACGAGCCACTTTCCTGCATAGACGACTTCCAAATCTACATCTGCAATTCCTGCCAATCGCAGCAGGCTGTGACCTCATGGTTTTACCTAGTGAAGGAGACAGGAGTATTAGGTGAGTGGGCAGAGGTACCCTCAGGGACCCCGGGGCACAGAGATTCACGGGGCCCCAGGGCAGGCCCACTAAAGGGCCAGCAGGTCCCAGTGAAGACCGCAGGACAAGGAGCCAGCCTCTGCGAGCGAGGAGACCCAGGTCCGGGTGCGGAGCGACTCTCCTTCTCTGCCCAAATTCCCCTTGTTGTGTGAGGCTTTGAGCTGGCATCCAGAGCTCAGAGGAGAGCCATGAATCACAGGTTAGCGCTCAGGCCTAATTATCTCCTCGGGTGACGTTACACTCCCATGCCGGAGGCAGGGCGTGGATCCTGCACAGGAAGACCCAGAACAGGAGTCACAGGACCTGCGTCATCGCCTCGGCTCTGACTCGGCGGCGCGGTGACTTATTCCACCCTCTGGGCTCTAACATCTTTGTTTGGGAAATGAGCCCGCGGATCTCTGAGGACGCATCCAGCTTTAAAAATAAGGCTCTTCTTTTTAGAGGTTCTTGTTTTACTCATCCTGAAATGTATGTTTGAAAGAGAAAGCTTACCCAAAGGAATAGAGCAGGAGAAACAGAGGCGTGTGGGATGTGGGCAGGAAGAGGAAGTCAGAGGCGTGCGGCCTGTGCTTTGCTACTCGGCCTTGCCCGTGACCCGGGAGGTTGCCTCGCCTCCGAGCTGTCTAGCGGCCAAGGCCAAGAGGCCATCACAAGCCGTTAGCTCGACACTGGTCAAGAGACATTTCTGCATGTGGGCGATGACCTAGATCTGCACCATTCTAATACGGTCACCACTCGCATGGAGCTATTGAGCATGCGCGTGAAGGCTGGAACTGAAAATGTTTTAGGTTTTTTTTTCCCCCCAGTACTTGGGATGGAACCCAGGGGCACTCTACTTTTGAGCTACACCCCCAGCCCTATTTTTTTTTCTTTTTTTGCAGGTCTGGGGATGGAACCCGGGGGCATTCAACCTCCAAGCTACATCCCCTGCCTTATTTTTGATTCTTTATTTTGAAACCAGTTCTCACTGAGTTGCAGAGGGCCTCACTAAGTAGCGGAGGCTGTCCGCGAACCGCGATCCTCCGGTCTCAGCCTCCCGAATGCTGGGATTACAAGCATGTGCCACCACGCCCAGCTTATTGTTTATTTTTAAACAGGATCTCACTAAGTTGCTGTGAGCCTCACTCAGTAGCTAAACCTGGCTTCGAACCTGTACGATCCTCCCGTCTCAGCCTCCCAAGCGCGGGGATGACAAGCGTGCGCCACCACGCCCGGCTTCTTTTAACAAATATTAATTGGAAAAGGCACACGTGGCTAGTAGACTATTGCACTGGGCCATGCAGCTTGAAATAATCCACAGCGTTTGCTCCTGCGCCAGCTCGAAGTTGCCCCCTCTGTGCTCCAAGTCACCCTTCACCGCCTGGTCTGCAACAGCGGAGTTGGGTCTTGTATTACTTCTCGGTTGGCGGCTGGCTCCATGCCACGCTTTGCGGGCACAGGAGAGTCACCAAAGAAGCAAGGCACGTCTTGTCCTGTCCCCAGTGGGCTCCTCTGTGTGGACGACTACACTGAGGCGTCACCAGGCTCAGCCCGGGCAGCCAGCTCCTGTAGGTCCCGGTCTCCGCAGCACACCTGGCTTCTCCAGAGCCCGGCTCCGGCTGTGCGTGTGGTGTCCGCAGCGCCTAACTCTACTCGTGAGTGGTTTCTCCAGCACCCATCTCCTGAGGAGCGGGTGCCAGCTTATACAGGGTGCAGCAGCCAGCGGTGCCCAAAGACAGGCAGGCGCCCCCGGCCTCTTCAGATGCCTCCAGGGTGGGCTGTGACGGATGGCGTGCCTCCCTGTGGACAGGCTTCCCCACGGGCAGTTTTCAGCAAGTTCCAAGGCACTGCGTCTCCATGTGAAGCGTTCCCACTGGGACCCAGGGAAGTCCTGACAGTGAGCCACACCTCTCTGCCTGCCGGCGAGCCACGCCAGCACTCTCCACCACGTCTGGCCCACGGTGCCGGCCTGGGGACACGCTATCCGTCCTTAGGGTAGGGGACGCTCTTTATGCCTGCTATTTCTGCGTTCTTTATCATCCACTGCTTTCCGCTAGCTGACCTTTGTTACTCCAATCCCCTCTTAGAGTCAATAATTTTCACGCTAAACTTCCCATGTTCAAATTGCTGTGGGTTTTTTAAATCTCCTGAGTGGACTCTGCCTGATATAAAAGGAGTGTCAGGGGACAGGGCTGGGCTTGCTCATGCCCTCGGGCTTGAACGCAGGAATGAGCTATTGCCACCGGGAAGGGGGCGCTAGCGGGCCATTCTATGCGGTGCCCATTAAACAGGCACCACCTGGGCTGGATTCCAACGGGCAGCCAGCGAGGCAAGTGCCCCGGAGCCAGGCGCGACATCTCTGGCAGTAATGATGGCAATAGTGACTGGGGTGTGGGACATCCTCCCCCGGGTGCCCTCAAACGCTTAGAGAGGAAACGCCAAGCTCAGCTCAAATTGTGATCTGAGAACCAGCTATATATATTATTCCTTACAGGTAAATAACTGATACTCCAGAAAATATGATTGTGTGGACCGCTGAATTTCAGTATCAGTCGGGTTAGCCTTACTAAATTGCTCATGTGAGGATCAGCTGGGAAGGAGGGGACCATAACTCCGAAAGCGGGAAAACGGGGCCTCGGGATGGGCCCGGATGAAACTGCCAACGGCAAACCCCACATCACCCGAGCTGCCCCTATCAGTGGAAGTAGCTTGCCCTCGGGTGTATTACGACACTAGAGTTTTCTTTGCTTGAAAGCCCTGTGATAATTTCATCTGGGAAATTCCCTGAAAGGCTGTGGTTCTCCTTCCAGGACCCATCAAGGCCACCCACCCCTTGTTGCTCCCAGACCCAGAGCCAGGGTCCGACGTGAGCACGCTGCAGGACACGGGCACCCGGGTGCACCCGAGGGAGATGCATAGGCGGCATTAGAACTGCAAACATTTGCTAGCGTATATCACAACCCGGGGAGCGCGCCCGGGTGTGGGCCTCGCAGGGTAGTGCAAGTTCATGCTAGAGTCGGGCTTCAGGCACTGCCTTGTGTCGCTGGAGGTGTCTCAGCTGCTCACCTGGTGGCTGATTAAAACTCGGGCTCAACGGTGATCCGCGTGTAATGACACCGAGAGGCAGAGCTTCCCTGGAATTACACGGAAGAGGAAATTCAAAGGCTTAGGAAGATTAGAAGGTCTGACTGAGCCCCAGTCAATGGCTGAGCCGCCTGGGAAGGGATTATTAGGGCCGCCCGCAAGAGGAAGTCAGTTTGGCAGAGAAATGCGGGTGCTAGCTCTTGGAGGTCACTTGGGTAAGGGCCACGATATGGGTGAGGGTCCAAAGGTGCCCGTAGCACTATGCTTCCTTCTCTATAACCAGGGAGGAGAATTCCTCCCTGCGGCATTGCTGCCGGTTCGCCGACCTGCACACTCAGGGCTTACTACTCATGCCTTGGAGACCCTGAGCTCCCGTGAAAAACTAAAGGAGGAGGTGTGCAGTGAGTGCCAGCGTGTACCGAGTCCTCCCTATGGATGCTTCAGCGCTCTTTCCTTCCTTATTTCAGGAATTGCTTACCGTGCCAAGGACTTACCCTGTGCCAGTCACAGCGCTGGTGTCGCCCACACCTGATATACAGGCATTGACATCTCTTACCAAAGAGGACACAAACCCCCTTTTGGACCAGGCCGCCGAGCACTTAGACCCCCGTCTGCTTGGCCACGAGCCCTTGCTTGTCACCCTCTGCAGTGCGCAGACGCCAAGGGCTGCTTTCTGCCACGCTGCCCAGCCGTGCGGATCTCGGAACGCAGGTGTCAAATGTCTCAATCAGCCTCTTCCCTTGTCAGACGTGACCCAGAGGAGCTGGGGGAGAGGCTGCTGCCAGGAACTCACAAGTCTCCTGCTGGCTCTCCTCCTTCCTAATTAGCGTCCCCCCAAGATAACCCAGGAGGGTGGTAGCGTCTCTTTTCTATATGCCCGAGGCTTTGTCCCTGCTGCCCACACACACCCCGGGCAGCTTGTAGCACCCGCTTTGAGAAATTAATTTTGGCATTTTGAGCACCACTCTTGGGAGAACTCATTTTGAATGCAGACCTCTAGGTTTGCAGACACAGTGCGACATGCCAACCTCCTTGAGCCCAGAAGAAATAGACACGGTGCCTGCTTTCTGTCTTCCTACCATGGAGACCCACGCTGTGACTGCTAACCCTTCTCTCCAGGCCTCTTAGAGTTTCCAAAGTCTGAGCGTCCGTGTGGAGGAGACCTCACCAAATGCAGCTGGAGGTCATGTCCTGAGCTGGACCTTGGGCACGTCAGGGTGGCAGACCCGTAGCTGACTACCAGCGTCTCTTCCACTGAGTCCTACATGTAAGCGAGACCGTGGTTTTGGGAATGGCTCCAGTTCCAGGAACGAGTCCTGGTATTTCTGGGATATCCACCAAATCCATTTTCCTTTCCTCTGGGCATGCAACCAGACCACTGTTCCCAGCCTCCTTCGCAGCTGCGCAGCCGTGGTCTAATTTCCGGTGGTGCACAGCTGAATGTTTAATGAGCAGGTCACCGGCGCCAGGGGAGGCCCTGCTTGTAGCCTTTGATGGTTTCCATGATGCGGATGTTCCCAGCCTGGCTGATTTCAAGTTACTAGCGTGAAATCACTGAACATCGAATTAGAAGAGATGAGCAGCTGGGCGTGGCGGCGCACGCTTGTAATCCCCGCGCTTGGGAGGCCGAGACAGGAGGATCACACAGGTTCGAAGCCAGCCTCAGCTACTTAGTGAGGCTCTCGGCAACTTAGTGAGACCCTGTTTCCAAATAAAATAGAAAATAGGTCTGGGAGTGGAGCCCAGAGGTAGAAGGCCCCCTGGGTTCCATTTCCAGTACCATGGGAAAGAGAGAGAGAGAGAGAGAGAGAGAGAGAGAGAGAGAGAGAGAGAGAGGAAGAAGAAGAAGAAGAGGAGGAGGAGGAGGAGGAGGAGGAGGAGGGGGAGATGCGCAGTCACGTGCCACTAGGAAACAGTCCCACCTTCTGAATGGGCACTACAACTCCAGCGCTCAACGGCTGCACGCTGGACACCGAGTTACTTGCTTTGCCCGCGGCGGTCACAATGAGAGAGAGTCTGGAGATCTACACCACAGCAGAGAGGGGACAGAAGAGAATTGAACAAAAGAAGTCACGCTATGATGCAGGTGCAGCCAGCATCAGCCTGGCCAACCCCACAGCAGCACCGAACGCAGAGTGGCCCTGCGGTGTGGTCCTGAACAGGCCCAGGGTGACCAGGCCCTTACACCCCCAAACATCAGTCTTTGGGTCCGAGCCAGTCTCAGAGGTCAGGCCTTGGGCGAGGAGGCTTCTGCAGCAGGCACGCACCTGGCAGCCGGAACAACAAGTCTGTACTGAGATGGGTCTGGAAACACAGGTATTATCTCATTTTATCTTCACAGCAACCCTTGAGAAAGAGGCTGCTCGTAATCCCATTTTGCAGATAAGTAAGCTTGAGTTCACACAGCTCACATCATTGCTATAGGTTACAGGCCTGTGATTTGTATTTTGTTGTTGTTGTTTGCGGTACCAGGGATGGAACCCAGGGGCATTCTACCTCCGAGCTACACCCCCAGCCCTATTTTTTTTTTAATTCTTTATTTTGAAACAGGGTCTCACTGAGTTGTAAAGGGCCTCACTAAGTAGCTGAGGCTGGCCGCAAGCCATGATCCTCCTGTCTCAGGCTCCCGAATGCTGGGATTACGAGCGTCCGCCACCATCCGGCTCTCCAGGCCTGTGTTTACTTCTCCCTGTCTTTCGTTCTGACCTGCTGCCCTGTTTCTACCCCCCCCCCCAACCTCCCCACGTCTCATCTGCAAGTCAAACAGGCAGAAGGTACCGGAAGGAGAGGCCAGCGGAGCCAAGCAGTGCTAGGAATGCTCCTTTAGAAAGGCCTTCTGAGCCTGGGGCACATTCTTCTAAAATCTAATTTTATTATCTTATTAAAATAAGATTATCTTATTGTGTTATATTTGTCCTTTGTTATTCTTGCCAGTGTGTGATATACATATTTATGGGACACTGTGTGGTGTTTCTATACATGTGTACATTGTTTAATGATCAAAGCAGGGTAATGAAAATGTCCATGGATTCATTTATCTTAAAAATAATGGAATCCTGTCACTGGCCACCACAGATGAACCTGGAAGCATCATGCTGATAGAACAAGCTGGGCACAGGAAGAAATGCTCTGTGGGTAGGAAAAGTCCTGAGCTTTCAGGATGGATCTGAATGTTCTCGGACAGCCAAAGGCCACTGACTACCTCAGCTGCAAGGATAGGGAGCTGCTCAAGCTGGGGATGACATGAGAGGTCAAAGCCGGCCACGAGCCGGGCGTGGTGGCACACGCCTGCCATCCCAGTGCTCGCAGGCTGAGACAGGAGGATCACAGGTTTGAAGCCAGCCTCGGCAGCCTAGTAAGGCCCTCGGCAATTTAGAGAAACCCTGTCTCCTGATAAAAAATAAAAATAGGGTTGCAGGTGTAGCTCGAAGCCCGTGGGTTCCATCCCCAGTATCACCTCCTCAATGATGGCTACAGAGACAGGCCCCAAAGGACAGGAAGAAGTCCACAGCAACCCAGAGGGTGATGGCCCAAAGCTGGTCACTAGCTGTGTGTTCTTGGGGAAGTCACTCCCTCCCTCTGAGCCGCAATCTGCTCATCTGTTGGGGAGGGCCTCACAGGGCTGGGTGATTTGCTTGCGTCCAACATGGCTCACCCTCGTGGGTAGCAATTTGGGGCCCTCTAATGGCTAAGAGCTCGGCTGGATCTCTCCCTCTCTCTCTTTTTCAGTGGTACTGGAAAGTGAACCCACGGGCATTCTTCCTCTGAGCCATACCGCAGCCCTTTATTTTTATTTTATTTTATTTATTTACTTATTTTTTTGGTACTAGGGATGGATCCCAGAGGCATTCTACCTCTGAGCTACACCCCAGCCCTATTTTTATTTTTAATTTTGAAACAGGGTCTCACTGAGTTGCAAAGGGCCTCACTAAACAGTTTCTGAGGCTGTCCATGAACCACGATCCTCCGGTCTCAGCCTCCCGAATGCTGGGATGACAAGTGAGCATCGCCACACCCGCCCAGCCCTTTATATTATTTATTTACTTATTTATTTATTATTTATTGCGGTACGTGGAATGGAAACCAGGGGCATTCTACCTCCAAGCTATATCCCCAGTCCTACTAATTTTATTCTTTATTTTGAAACAGGATCTTACTGAGTTGCAAAGGGCCTCACTAAGGAGCTGAGGCTGTCTGCGAACTACGATCCTCCTGTCTTAGGCTCCTGAATGCTGGGGTTACAAGAGTGCAGTATCACACCCGTCTAGCCTTTTAAATATATATATATTGTATGTGTGTGTGTATGTGGTACTGGGGTTCCTGGAAACCCTTCTACCTCCAGGCCACACTCCCAGTCCTATTTTATATTTTATTTGGAAACAGGGTCTCTTAAGCCCACTGAGGCTGGCTTCAAACCTGCACGATCCTCCTGTCTCAGCCTCCCAAGAGCGGGGATCACAAGCGTGCGCCACCATGCCCGACTCCAGCTTATTTTTAAGAAGGGTCCCTCTAAGTTGCCCAAGCTGGCCTCAAACCTGCACTCTTCCTGTCTCAGCCTCCCAAGCCCTGGGATTACAGGAGCGTACTCCCACGCTCATCTGACCTGCTGAGGGCTAAACGGGCCTCTCTGTGGGGCTGCTCGGGCTTCCTTGCCGTGTGGCAGCTGGTGTCAGGAGCAGCGTCTCAAGAAACAGGATGTGGACACGTCAGGTCCCCGAGGCCCGGGTCAGGATGGACGCCACTTCATTCTTGCTGAGTATTATGAGTCAAGCTGTCAGTCTGCCCAGGTCCACAAGAGGATCGTAGACCCCTCTTCTGGAATAAAAGGGGTATTAAAGAAGCCGCAGCCATCCTCATCAGCTGCAGGCAGTCTGTGTCCTTACACGTCCCGGCTCCAGGTACCCCTGCTCAGACGCACAAAGGCTGTGGCTCTTCTTCAAACCCCATCCCAACCTAGGAGGAGATGATCGAAGGGCGGATGAACGGCTCCCCAAAACGAGCTAAAACCTAGTCGTCGGTGAAGAGTCAACGGAAACGCATCTCCCCCCCAGGACCCCTGAGCCAGGAGATGCTCGGGGGTGGCTCAGCCACTACTCAGTACCCACGCAGGGAGCTTTCTGTATGCCCCTACGTCTTGCCAGTTTATGTGCTACTTTTAAAATAAAAACATTTTCATATATATGTATATATGTATATATATATACATATATACATATATATGTATATATATATATATATATATATTCATATATATATATATATATATATTCATATATATGTATATATGTATATATATATACATACATATATATATACATATATATATATATATATATTTCATATATATATACATATATATATATGAAAAAATATATGGCAGCACCTCCCACACATTCCCACACACTCCCGCACAGTGCATCTCGCCGTAGGACGGGCTTTCTACAAAGTGTTCTATTGGCGCGCTGGGCCGTGGGGTTGGCGTCAGGCCCTGAGGGTACCAACATCCGAGGATGCTCCAAGCTCTTACACCACGCGGCATATCTGCATATGACCTATACACATCCTCCTCCAGACTTTCAGTTCTCTCTAGATTACTTATAATACCTAATAGGATGTAAACGCTATGGAACTTGTTGTTCTGCCGTGCTGTTTAGAGAATTACAACAGGAAAAATGTCTGTACATGTTCAATAGAGATACAAGTTTTCCCAGGTATTTTCCCTCTGCAGCTGGCTGCAGAACGAATTGTGTTTGTATTCAGGAGGCTGCAAATCGGAAGCCCTCAGATCCTTGGGTGGGCTTCTCACCTGGAAAATGAGCGCGGTCCCCCGGCCTCATGAAGATGATTCTGCGGACTGAGGCCGCGTGTAGATGGGGTGCAAGCAGATTGACAAGCGACACGCAGACACATTTTTTAATGTAGTATTTTTGTTTTCTTTTGTTTCAGAAACAAATCTCTCCCTCTCCAGCTCCCTGCCTCATAAGGTTGTGGTGGTGCACGCTTGTAATCCCAGTACTTGGGAGGCTGAGACAGGAGGATCATCGTTGGCAGCCAGCCTCAGCTACTTAGGCCTTTTGCAACTCAGTGAGACCCCGTTTCAAAATAAAGAATAAAAATAGGGCTGGGGGTGTAGCTCGGAGGTAGAACGCCCCTGGGATCCAGCCCCAGTACCACAAAAAGAAAAAAAAGTGGGTGGAAATGCCCCATCTCTTTCCAAAGGCCCCCCATTGGTGTGACACCTGGTCGAACACCTCGGCTGTCATAAACGTTGTGTCTGAGGATCAGTTTAACCCCTACAGGCACCGGGCATGGATCTGAAATGTCCCCAGAAGCTTCTGTGTTGAAATGGAGGCTTGGTCCTCAACATGGCAGCGTTCAGAGGCCCAGCCTGCGGGAGGTGACTGGTCTCCAGGGCTCTGAACTCACTGGCCGATTAGTCCGGTCACAGGTTGTAGCTTCATGGACGGCTAGAGATGGATGGTGAGAGTTTGGGAAGTGGGCCACTGGGTGTGCCCTGAAAAGCTGTTTTGTCTCTGGCCCCTTTCTCCCTCCTTTCCTTCCATCCATCCTTCCTTCCTTCCTTCCTCCCTCCCTCCCTCCTTTCCTCCCCCCTTTCCTTCCTTCCTTTCCTTCCTCTCTCTTTGCTTCTGGCTGCCCTCCCTAGCACACACTCTGCCTCACCAGAAGCAGTGAGGCCAGTGGCCATGGACTGACGTCTCTGAAACCACAAGCCAAAAGCCAACCTTTCCTCTTTTGTGCTGATTTCCTCAGGTACTTTGTCATAGCAATGGAAAGCTGATTAATACAGTGCAGTTCTGGCTGTGAGCTCTGGGGAGGAATCTAATGGGAAAGTTTCCCTCACTCTCAAGAAGGGACAAGGCTTAGGCCCCTTCTGCTCTGTCTTCAGAGCTAAGGTTTTCACCGGTTTCTATTTTGTCAATGGCCTGGCGCTCCTGGGATGATGGCAGCCATCTTGGGACCAGGAAGGAAGTAGGAGGTTGAACCAGTGACCTGGGGATGGCAGAGGGGAAATAGAGGAAGAACTTCACTCCTTGATGGTATCATGAGGCCGAACTAGCCAACCTTGGAAACATTCTATTTCTGATTGTCTTGCATGAAATGACATTTTACATGGGTTTTCACTGGTTGAGCTGTACACAGCCCAGAGCTTCTTCCTAACTAGGACAACACAAAACTTGTTTATAGCATGCTTTTCAACAGTTCAGGTGTCTCCCACTTAATATCACTGAAGTGTTTCTAAAAAAAAATGTTCTCGGTGAAAATGCCAGCAGGGAACCTATTATATTAAATAGGAAAGCCATCATATTAAATAAGAGAAGGTACAATGCATCACACATAAGTCAAACCCCAACCAATTTCTCAGAACTTCGCTAAAGCTCAGAAATATGCCTGTAAGTCTTTAGAAACTATTGTTCAGGGCAAAGGGAGTTTGGGGCAGTGGCAGGAGCCAGCACGACTCCAGTGGCGTCGCTGTACATCGATACACACACACAGCAGGCACAGCAACGGCCACACTGGTGTAAAGTGTGGGTTGGGGGCGACTGCGACCTGTCAGTGAGGTTCTCCAACACACGCCGCTCTGGAGGGGAGACGCCGGTGGTGGGGGGAGCTGTGCTCGTATGGAGACAGAAGTGTAAGGAAGCCTCTGTCCCTTCCACTTCATTTTGCTCTGAACCTAAAAGTGCTCTTTAAAAATACAGTCTATGGCCGGGCGTGGTGTCGCACGCTTGTAATCCCTATACTTGGGAGGCCAAGACAGGAGGATCGCGCAGGTTCGAAGCCAGCTGCGTGTGCTGGTTTAAGAGACCCTGTTTCCAAATAAAAAAGTATAAAAATAGGTCTGGGAGTGTAGCCCGGAGGTAGAAGGGCTTCCAGGAACCCCAGTACCACCAAAAAAGAAAAAAAAAATACAGTCTATGAGCTGGGCATGGTGGCCCACGCGTGTAATCCCTATACTTGGGAAGCTGAGACAGGAGGATCCCAGTTCTTGGCCAGCCTCAGGAACTTAGTGAGGCTCTCTGCAACTTAGTGAGACCTGTTTCAAAATAAAGAATAAAAAATCAGGCTGGGGGTGTAGCTCGAAGGTAGAATGGCCCTGGGTTCGACTCCCAGTACTGCAAAAAGCTCCGCTCTTCTGGAGTGTAGGTGCGTCTGCTCTGGCCTGGGAGACTGGGCTCCAGTCCCCTTTGCTTGTCTCCTGGTAAAGTTAACCAAGCTGGGAGTGGTGCTTAACCAAGCCAGGCATGGTGGCACGTGCCTGTAATCCCAGTACTTAGGAGGCTGAGACAGGAGGATTGCATGTTTGAGGCCAGCCTCAGCAACCTAATGAGGACCTCAGCAATTTAGTGAGACCCCATTTCAGAAGAAAAAAAAGAAAGCTGGATATGGTGGTACACGCTTGTAATCCTAGCATTTGGGAAGCTGAGACGGGAGGATCAAGGTTCACTGATAGCCTCAGCTACTTAGGGAGGCCTTTTGCAACTCAGTGAGACCCTGTTTCAAAGTAAAGAATAAAAGCCGGGCATGGTGGTGCGTGCTTGTAATCCCAGCATTCGGTAGGCTGAGATTGGAGGATCGCAGTTCATGAACAGCCTCAGCTACTTAGTGAGGCCGTCCGCAACTTAGTGAGACCCTGTTTCAAAATAAAGAATAAAAAATAGGGCAAGGGGTGTGGCTCAGAGGTTAAATGCCCCTGGGTTCCATCCCCAGACCCGCAAAAATAAAATAAAATAAAGAAAAAAATATGGCACTTGGGCATAGAATGTTCTGGGTTGCACCCCCAGTACCACAAAAGAAAGAGAAAAAAGAAAGAAGGAAGGAAAGAAAGGAAGGAAGGAAGGAAGGAAGGAAGGAAGGAAGGAAGGAAGGAAGATAAAGGGCTGGGGGTGTAGCTCAGAGGTAGAATGCCACTGGGCATTTACCAGAGGAACATTGTACAGGATATGCCTGAATACTATGGAGATCTTTTGTTACTGAAGCTCTGCCTTATCTTCAGCCACAGTGGCAGAGGAGGCAGGCCACTGTGTGGATACGCCAGCACCCACGGGTCCTGCCCCCTATTGTTGGACACTTGGAATTTCCCCAATTTTTCACAATCATGAACAAAGCCACATGGAATGCCTCTGCCCAAACATCTTTACCCGTTTGTCCAATTACATCTGTGGGGTAAATTAAATCCTGGAAAGGAAATTGGTGGGCTGAAAGTTCTGTGAATCTAAAATCTTGATACATACTGCCAAATTACCCTCCAGAAAGGTTGTACCAACTCCAGCGCTTCTCCGCTGCTGGAACAATGAGCATCCATCGCAGGGACGCCTCGGCCCGCTCAGACCCAGAGGAGGATGGATGGCCCTCGTAAGGCAGCCTTTGGGAGCAGAAAGCTTCATAATTCAGGCACCAATTACATTTGGAAATGAGATTAGCACTTGGAATCTTCCCATTCATCTCCCAGGGAGTTTCAAGGTTTCATTGCTGGGCAGATGAACAATAAAACAAAAGCAGTGAAATGAAGTCAATGTGGACCCAGGACATTTACCTTGATAAATGTTTCCATTTAGGACCAACTTTCAGGGCAGTTTGCTTAAGCCTGCCTTGAAGGAGCATCAGTACGCTCCGTCCACAGTTTCTCTCCATTACGCTTCTGCTCTCTGTAACACCTTGATCTCATTAGCCCCTTCTCAAAAGGATGCCATGGCGCTCCAGCTGAAGTGCGCGCTGGGGAATAATGCGGACAACATCCCCGAACGCTCGCCGTTGTTTACTACATCATAATAACGACAGCAGCCCGCGTGAGAGAGAAGCCCTTGCTTAATGGAAGTCAGTGTTTACTGTTCAGTTTGGGCTGATGAAAAAGTTCTGCAGATGGGCAATGGTGGCTTTCAGCAACACGAAGGTAGTCAGTGCCGCGGAATCAGATGCTTATTTATCAGTGCTTAAGATGGTATATGCTATGTTCTATACACGCCACAACTTAAGAGGTATTACCAACCGCTGGCTTCCAGTCCAGTATGAAAGGAGCTACAAGAAGTCATTCCATCCCAACCCCAAGTGAAATGCCAAATGAAGTGAAAAATCAAGAACTCTCCTTAGATCCACCAGAGGAGTGCGACCACAGGACAAGCTGTTGCCCACAAACCGGAGAAAAGACCGTTGGATTCAGAGAATCACAACTTATCAGAGCAGAAACCCGAGCAGACACCTCCGCGGGAACAAATGCCAGGGAAGGAAAACTCCAACTGTCATCGACGAGTTGCTGAAGGCTCCGAGTGGGCGGGTCTGAGAGTTAAGGACTCCAGGGCACCCGGTCAGGAGGGGCCCCCAAACTGCTGTAAATTTTGTCTCTAGGAGCTTTACCAGGTTCTCTCAGTGAACACGGGAGAAAAAAAATCCCCACATGGTTCCTTCAGGAGAACAGGGAAAAAGAATATACCAGAGAAATCTGTTTCTTCATGAAGAGGCGTGTTAATTGCTTTCCTGTATGCCAGCAACGAAGAAGTAAAATTTGAAATTAAAAATACTGTTTATTTACATTAGCACTCAAAATATAAAATGCTAATATATATATATATATATATATATATATATATATATATATATATATATATAATGCTCAGATATAAATCTAACAAAAATATGCATAAGATTTATATATAAACATATGGAAATATAATTATAAATATAATATAAATAAATATTATATATATATATATATATGGAAAACTACAGAACTCTGACTGAAGAAAACTAAAGAAGAACTAAAAAAGAATAGAGAGACATTCCATGTTCATGGATAGGAAGACTATATTGTCAAGATGTCATTCTCTTCAACTTGGTCTACAGATTAAAGGTGATGTAGAGCCAGGCATGGTGGTACACGCTTGTAATCCCAGTACATGAGAGGCTGAGACCAGACGATCACAGGTTTGCAGCCAGCTTCAACTACTTAGTGAGGCCCTCTGCAACTTAGTGAGACCCTGTTTCAAAATAAAGAATAAAAAAAAAATAGGGCTGGGAGTGTAGCTCAGAGGTAGAATACTCCTGGGTTCATTTCATGCCACACACAGAAAATAAAATAAAATAAAGTAAAGGTAAAGTCATTTAAAATCATAGCAAGTTATTTTGTGGATATTAGCAAATTCTTTATATGTAGAAGCAAGAGGCCCAGAAGAGCTAACACGATATTGAAGGAGAAAAGTAAAGTCAGACGACTGACACTACTTAATTTCAAAATTAGCTAAAAGCAAGCTGGGCGTGGTGGCGCACGCTTGTCATCCCAGCATTCGGGAGGCTGAGACAGGAGGATCGTGGTTCGCAGACAGCCTCAGCTACTTAGTGAGGCCCTTTGCAACTCAGTGAGACCCGGCTTCAAAATAAAGAATAAAAAATATGGCTGGGGTGTGGCTTGGAGGTAGAATGTCCTGGGTTCAATCCCTAGTTTTTTTTTTTTTTTTTTTTGCTAAAAACAGAAATCTACATAATAATCTAGATAGTATGGCATTGATGAGAGAAGACACAAATTAATAAATGGAACAGAACAAAGAGTTCAGAAGTAGGCCACATAGCTATAGCTGATTAATCTTTGACAAAGGAATACAAGCAATATAATGGAGAAAAAAATCGGCTTTTTAAAAGAGGATGCTGAAAAGCCGGACAGCCATATGCAGAGAGAGGGAAGAAAGAATTCAGACATAGAGCTCATACCTTTCACAAAAAAGGAACTCAGAGTGAATCATAGACCTGAATGTGAGACACAAAGCTGTAAAACTTTAAGAAGATAACAAAGGGGGAAAAAATCTAAATGACCTTGGGTAAGAGATGGCTTTTTAGTATAACACCTAAGGCACAATCCATGAAAAAAAAAAATCAATAGGTTAAACTTCATTACAATTTAAAATTGCTTCTGAAAAACAAAACAAAAACCCTAGTCTGCGAAAGATGATGTCAAGAGAATGGAAAGCCACTGGAAAAAATATCTGAACAAGACACTTTTTTTTTTTTTTTTTTGGTGGTACTGGGGGTGAAACCCAGGGGCTTTCTACCTCCGGGCTATACTCCCAGCCCTATTTTATACTTTATTTGGAAACGGTCTCACTAAGTAGCTGAGGCTGGCTTTGAGCCTGTGTGATCCTTCTGTCTCAGCCTCCCAAGCGCAAGGATTACAAGCGTGCGCCACCACGCCCGGCTAACAAGACACATTTGATATTGGACCATTATCCAAAATATACAAAGATCTATTAAAATCAAGTTTAAAAAAAAAAACTTGTTAAAAACTAGGCAAAAGTCCTGAGCAAGCGCCTCATCAAAGAACATATGAATAAGGCAAATAAGCACGTGCGAGGCCGTTTTGCATCTCATCTCACGGGCAACCGCAAACTCAAACCATGAGATCACTACCACCACATGCTAATTTGAATGCTTGAATGGTGAAAATCCCAACTACTGGCAAAACCAAATGCTTTGTGGAACAGGAACTTTCACTCATTGCTGATGGGAAGACAGAATGGTAGACACATGAGAAGAAGAAAGTTTGGTAATTTCTTTTCTTTTTTTTTTTTTTTTTTTTTTTTTTTTGGTGGTACTGGGGATTGAACCCAGGAGCATTCTTCCTCTGAGAGACACCTCCAGCCCTTTTTTTTTTTTTTTTCGGGTCTAGAGATGAAACATCTAGGGGCATTCGACCTCTGATCTATACCCCCTGCCCTATTTTTTATTCTTTATTTTGAAACAGGGTCTCACTGAGTTGCAAAGGGCCTCACTAAGTACCTGAGGCTGTCCACGAACCGCGATCCTCCTGTCTCAGCCTTCCCAGTGCTGGGATTACAAGCGTGCCCACCACGCCCAGTTTCTTATTTTTTATTCTTTACTTGAAACGGCATCTCACTGAGTTGCAGAGGGCCTCACTAGGTTGCTGAGGCTGGCTGCGACCCTCGATCCTCCTCCTCAGCCTCCCAAGTACTGGGACTATAAGCGTGTGCTACCATGCCCGGCAGCAGTTTCTTATAAAATTAAACATGCTCTATTACCAAACGATGTAGCAATCATAGTTCTTGCTTTTTACCCAAAGGAACTGAAAAGTTTGCATCCACACAAAACCCTGAATGTGGATGTTTCTTGCAACTTGATTCAGAACTGCCAAAATATGGAAGCAACCAAGATGTCCATCAGCAGGTGAGCAGATGAACTGTGGATAAATAAATCCAGACAATGGAATATCATTCGGCACTAAGATAAAACAAGTTCTCAAGTCATGAAAACAGATGCAGGAAACTTGAATGTATATTACTAAATGAAATAAGCCAAACTGAAAAGGCTGCATTCGGTGTGATTCCAACCGTCTGACATACCTGAAGAGGCGAATGCGGAGAAAGCAGAAGTACCGGTGTTTGCCAGGGTTGAGGGGAAAGATGGAGGAGTAGGGAGGGTGCAGAGAACTTTTACATAGTGAAATAGCCCAAGACACCACCATGCTGGATACACATCATTATACACTGGCCCAAACCCAGCGAGTCTAAAACACCAAGAGTGAACCCTACAATACGCCGTGGAGCCCGAGTGGCGATGCTGTCTGTACCCATGTCCATTTCAAATGCACTGTTGTGGTTTGGGATGCTGGTGGCTGGGGGAGGGCGGATCTAGAAACAGAACCTACGTGGGAAATCTCTGAACCTTACTCAGTATTTCTGTGGACCTAAAAAAAGTGCTCAAAATAGTCTATTTGAAAACGGAGAGAAAAGAAGCTAGCGCTTGCTGCCTGCCAGGCACTAAATACACTTAATTTTTGTGTGTGTGGTACTGGGGGTGGAACCCTCAGCTACTTAGTGAGGCTCTTTGCAACTCAGTGAGACCCTGTTTCAAACTAAAGAATAAAAAAATAGGGCTGGGATGGAGCTCAGAGGTAGAATGCCCCTGGTTCCATCCCCAGACCCACAAAAAAAAGAAAGAAAGAAAGGAAAGAAAGGAAGGAAGGAAGGAAGGAAGGAAGGAAGAAAGAAGAAAGAAAAGGAAGAAAGAAGGAAAGAAAGTTTGAAGTAACCACCTCAGTGAGAGAGCTTACAGACCCAGCCAAGTCTATCACTTCCTATGAGATCTCTTGGAGAACCCAATCTATTCTACCCCCGAAAAGAACCCGTGCCACACGGGCACAGACACGGGCACGCGCTGCCAGGGCGGGCGGGCTCCAGGCTAAGCCTCCCTGTACAAGCAGCCCTCCCTCTGCAGAGGCTTGAGCTGGCCCAGGGGAGGCCAGCATGGCGTCGCGGGGAGGCGTTGATTTGCACTGACATTTGATAGCTTCTCTTGTGCGGGTTCTAAACTTACCTCCAGTGACCTATCAACTTTATTTCAAAAGGAGACAAAATAAAAACCGACTGAAAAATTCACAGGCAGAGAAAGGTTGGTTTGTTTGTTTGATTTTGGCGGTGGTACTGGGGTTCCTAGAGGTACTGGGGTTCCTGGAAGCCCTTCTACCTCCGGGCTACACTCCCAGACCTATTTTTACATTTTTATTTGGAAACAGGGTCTCCTAAGCTAGCGCGGCTGGCTTCGAACCTGCGCGATCCTCCTGTCTCTGCCTCCCAAGCGCGGGGATGACAAGCGTGCGCCACCACGCCTGGCTTGCAGGGAAAGGTCTTGATGACTGATGCCATTCGGTGAAGGCCCAACCAGCGTACAGCCGCAGTCACCGCCCAGGCATTTCTCTGGCCAAGTCCAGCTTCCTAGAAACAGGCTCCGATGCGCCGTCCGTGTGTGAGGCCAGCGCGGCTGGACGTGATGTCAGTGAGTCCAGATGTGAGTGCTGTGGAAGTGGGCTGCGAACTGCTGGGGGGCATCACTAAGAACACAGCTTTCTTGCTCTTTTAGGGGGACACCGGGGATGAAACTCTTGGACATTCTACCTCCAAGCTATACCCCCTGCCCTCTTTCTCTCTCTCTCTCTCTCCTCTCTCTCTCTCTCTCTCTCTCTCTCTCTCTCTCTCTCTCTCTCTCTTTCTCTCTCTCTCTCTCTCTCTTTCTTTCTCCCTTCTTTTATTTTGAAATGGGAGCTTCCAAGTTGCTAAGACTGGCCTCAAACCTGCAATTCTCCTGCCTCAACCTCCCAAGCACTGGGATTACGGGCTTGTGCCACCCCGCCATCTTTCTCTACACTATGACTGTTCTCACCAAACCTGAAGTGTCAGGCTCAAATTTCCTAGAGATTAAACCACTGGTGACCTCGGGGGAGAGAACCGTGTGCTTGCTTGGGGTCCAGATGCCCCACGACAAAGCCAATCTTCACGGTTTGTGCATCCGACGCCCCGCCCCCAACTCCTCAAGATCTGGTTCTGCTCATTTCTGAGACCTTCCGGCATTCGGCATTCGGGGGAGAAGCGGCCATTGCTCAAGATGTGCTCCAGCAGAGGCGGCGGGCCTGACCTTCTGTTCTGACAAATGGCCTGCCATTCCCCAGCCCAGCTCTGGTCTGCGTTTATGGTGTCTCAGGGTGAACCTCGTCCGCCGTCCCCGGCCAGGACGGAGCGGGTCTGCTGTTGCCTGGACTTCTTACCGTCTGAAGTGGAATTAACGAATTGAGAGAAACAGGACCCAGCCATCCTTGGACACGCTTAACACTCCCGACCTCGACAGTTAAAAATGATGAAGATGGTTTCATGTTGTATGTTCTTTTTACCGCAATTAAAACCAAGATAAATAAGCAGAACTCAGCTGTCTTAAAACCCAAAATTCTGTGAATTTTGAAGGAAAAAAAAACACCAAATAAACAAAAGAAGCCATTTCATCTGAAATCTGTTTGTACGCGGATCAGAACACTTTAGTTCTGCTTACACGACTTATTGAGACTGTTACACAGTGTGGTTTCCAAACCAGAAGTGGCAGCGTCCATTAAAAACTTGTTAGAAAAGCAAATTCTTGAGTTACCCCAAAAGTCCTGAAGTGGAAACACAGAGTAGGACCAACTGTCTGTGCTTTAGGAGGCCCAGAAGCCGGGCGTGGTAGAGAAACCTGCAATCCCAGTACTGGGGAAGCTGATCACAGGTTCGAGGCCAGCCTCAGCAACTGAGAGCGAGCCTGTTTCAAATAATAAATAAGTAAATAAATAAATAGCGCTGGGGGATGGAGCTTGGAGGTAGAATGCCCTGGGCTCCACCCTCAGTAACAATACATACATACATATATATATGTATTGTATTTTCCAAAAAATAAACCCAGTAGTGAGAAGAGTGGCATTGTTCTATATTTCTGCAAATCTCTTTAATATTTCACTTGATAGACAACTAGACCCTCATATCTGCCCCTGCATTGTAATCTCTAGATGAGTTTATTTTTCCTCTGTGTGTGTGTGTGTGTGTGTGTGTGTGTGTGTGTGTGTGTGTGTGTAGTACTGGGAATAGAACCCAGGGACATTCCACCTTCAAGCTACACCCCCCAGCTCTATTTTTTATTCTTTATTTTGAAACAGGGTCTCACTGAGGCTGCAAAGGGCCTCACTAAGGAGCTGAGGCTGGCCACGAATCACAATCCTCCCGTTTCAGCCTCCCAAATGCTGGGATTACAAGCGTGTGCCACCCTGCCCGGCTCTCTTTCTCTCTCTCTCTCTTTTTAATTTTTTGTTTATTTATTTCTTGTACTAGGGATTGAGTCCAGGGGCATTAATTCTACCTCCAAGCTATACCACCAGCCTTTTTTATTTTATTCATTTATTTACTTATTTTTTCATTTTGTGGTACTAGGGTTTGAATGCAGGAGCATTCTATCTCTGAGCTACATCCCTAGCCCTATTTTTTTCTATTTATTTATTTATTTATTTATTTATTTATTTATTTATTTGTGTTACTGGGGATGGAACCCAGGGGGATTCTACCTCCTAGCTACATTTTTATTTTTTTTTTATTTTGAAACAGAGTCTCACTAAGTGGCAGAGGGCCTCACTGAGTAGCTGAGGCTGTCCTTGAACCTGTGATCTTCCTGTCTCAGCCTCCCAAATTCTGGGGTTCTAGGCGTGCGCCACCATGTCTAACTTTATTTTTATTTTGAAACAAGGTGTTCCTAAGTTACTGAGGGTCTCACTAAGTTATTGAGGCTGGCCTCAAACCTGCAATCCTCCTGTGTCAGCCTCCCCAAGTACTGGGATTACAGGTGTGCACCACTGTGCCCAGCTTCTGGACATATAGATGCAGAATATTCAGTTCTGGGTAGAAACAAAGGCAGAAAGTCTAATGTTATTCTAAATATAGTCTTAACCTCGCAGACCCCCTCAAAGAGTCTCAGACCCCTGAAACGCCCCTGGACCACACTTAGAATTCCTGCATTATTGAGATTGTGGTTTCTCCATGAGAGCTTGAGGACAGAGAGGGTGTATTTTTTCATCCTTGGATTCCAAGCGCCTTGTACAGAGCCCGGCACAAAACTGACACCCAATAAATATTTGATGAGCCAATGAAATATTAATGGCTTGTATGGCCGGAGATGGAGGGCAGCAGGGCCGGGAGCACCAGTCCACCTGACAGCGCCTGCAGCCCTTCAGTTCTGAGTCACAGCGAAGGTCAGGGTGTTCTGATCCAGCCCGGCCAAGGGGACGGGCGTTGTTCTGAGGAGCCAGAGGCTCCTGGGGCAGAAACCGGCCTGCGGTGCGGTGCGGGGTGGCCTTTCCAGAAAGGTCTCCCAGTGTCACGGTTTCTCACCAATCTTACCCCTGAGGCCTGTGCACAGCACTCATTGCCGGCAGGGAGCGGGAGCGGGGCTTCCGGGGCCTCGGAGCGTAATGAATTGCTTTCTGCTGATTTATTTCTCCCTCCTACTCCCGGCTCTCTGGGTCATCCACGAAGTACCCATTAGTGCTCAGTCTCAGCCCACTTGCTCCACGGCTGCTCTGGGGAGACGGGAAAAAAATTCAGGCCACCATCCCAGAGTATGAATTGCTTCTCCAAAGTATTTATCAAAGCGTGATAGAGCTGGGAGCAAAGAAAAATGAAAGCGCCGGCTTCAAATTGCCACTGAGAAATGTCTGCCGGGACCCACTCCGCGCCGGACGTCAGCCAGATCTGCGGAGACGGGCCAAGCGGTGGACGTGGCCCCGCGCCAAGGGCCCCTCGGCCCCGGGACACGAGTCCACGCTGGCCAGCAACAGGGCCTCTGAAGGGATGGGCGCCCCGTAAAGAGAAATCGTGAAGGACCAGGGAGCGGAGGCAGGTGGGGCGCTGCCAGGGAGCGGAGGCTGCAGGGGGAGGCCTTGTGCGGGGCGTTTAGAGTCAAGGACGTCAGCACAGATCCAAGTAACAGCGGTGGAGGCCGACATGGCGGTGCACACCTGTAATCCCAGGGTCTGGGAGGCCGAGGCAGGAAGATCGCAGGCTCAGCGTCACCTGAGCAACTTGATGAGGCAACTAAGGGAGACCCTGGTTCCAAATAAAACACAAAATAGGGCTGGGGGTATAGCCCGGAGGTAGAAGGCCCCTGGGTTCAATCCCCTAGTAACACACACACACACACACACACACACACACACACACACACACACCTCTTTATATATATAATAAAGTTGTACAGCGCTTAGTCTCACATGGAATGGGCCACAATGTAGTTACAAGGAATGCTGGGAAATGTAATTCTAAACATGTGAACTTCTATTGCTCTAGGTAGCCGGGCGTGGTGGCGCACGCTTGTAATCCCAGCATTTGGGAGGCCGAGACCAGAGGATCGTGGTTCGCGGACAGCCTCAGCTACTTAGTGAGGCCCTCTGCAATTGAGTTAGATGCTGTTTTAAAATAAAGAATAAAAAATAGGGTTGGGGGTGTAGCTTGGAGGTAGAATGCCCCTGGGTTCTATCCCTAGTACTGCAAAATAAATAAATAAATTAATTAATTAATCTATATTGCTCTAGGGAAAATAGGGGGCAATTAGAAGTTTCTGCCCCAAGCCCAAAGGTGAGAAGGTGAAGGAAGGTTTTATTTATTTTTTATATTATTTATTGACTTATTTATTTATTGCGGGTATGGGGATGGAACCCAGGGGCATTCTACCTCTGAGCTATACCCCAGCCCTATTTTTTATTCTTTATTTGGAAACAGGGGCTCACTGAGTTGCAGAGGGGCTCACTAAGTAGCTGAGGCTGTCCGCGAACCACGATCCTCCTGTCTCAGCCTCCCAGGGACTACAAGCGTGCACCACCACGCCCGGCTTTATTTTGTTTTACTATGGAGCACTTCACGGATGTGGGTGTCATCCCTGCAGGAGCCATGCTAATCTTCTCTTTACTGTTCCAGATTTAGTATCTGTGCTGCCAAAGCAAACACTAGGTGCATGTTGAGATATTGTAGAACAGAGGGAAGAAATAGGATGGGCAAGGTGGGTTGGGAAACAGTGAACAGGGGCGTGCACACCCAAACCACAGGCTTTAGTCTGGGATTCAGCTGCTTCTCAGACTTCAGTGCTCACCAGTGCTCCTCTAGAGGGCCTGTTAAACCCAGCACTTGGGAGGCTGAGGCAGGTTTGAGGCCAGCCTCAGCAAGTTAGCGAGGCCCTCTGCAACTTAGAGAGACCCTGTTTCAAAATAATTCAAAATAAAAAATAGAATAGAGCTAGAGGTCTAGCTCAGAGGTAGAATGTCCCAGGTTCAGTCAATCCCCAGACCCTCTCTCTTTCCCCCCCCTTCACACACACACACACACACACACACACACACACACACACACACACAGATTGCTAGGTCCTCCACCCAGAATATCTAATTATTAAGTCTTCTGTGGGGCCCCCAAACTGCATTTGTAACCAGATCTAACGCGCTGCTGGTGTTCTGGTCCACAGTCTTTAGGAAATGTGGAGTCACAGGAAGGCGATGATGTCTATTTTTTGTTTTTGTTTTTGTTTTTTGGTGGTACTGGGGATGGAACCCAGGGGCATTGTATCTCCAAGCTACACCCCCAGCCCTATTTTTAGTCTCTTTATTTTTGAAAAAGGATCTCATGGCCTCGCCAAGTAGCTGAGGCTGTCCGCAAACTGCGCTCCTCTGGTCTCTGCCTCCTGAATGCTGGGATTACAAGCGTGCGCCACCCCGGCCAATGTCTGTCTTTCAGTAAGCGGAGTCTGTCACAGCAATTCAGAACACACCGTACAGAAGCTTCCAGAACACCAGCGCCTCACACCCTCTTGAACCTCACGTTCCTGAGAAATCACACTCAAGAAAAGCAGGCATTGAGAAGAGCCTGCAGAGCATGGCTGGAGGACCTGAGGGCCGGGCAGGGCTGCGGCGCCAGCCTCCCGCGGAACCTGCCCTTTAAAGCTCTGCTCTGTGCACAGAGCCGCGTCTGGGTGGCTTTGGCAAGCCCTGTGCCCCCCCTCCCGAATTTCTCCATCAACAAAAACAATGGGAAGCCGGACGTGTGGGCGCACGCTTGTAATCCCCGCGCTTGGGAGGCTGAGACAGGAGGATCATAGGTTTGTGGCCAGCCTCGGCTATTTAGTCAGCCCTCCACAACTTAGTGAGACCTTGTTTCAAAAACAAAGAATAAAAATAGGGCTGGGTGTGCAGCTTGGAGGTAGAATGCCCCTGGGTTTCATCCCCAGACTGCAAAAAAATAAAAATAAAAAATAAAAAATGGAGATCATTTACCTGTCCAAGATGCCAAGACTACCAGGTGGCCCAGATCGGAGAGCTGCCCAATCTCCTGAGGCCATGCGGACTCAGCACTCACCGACGTCACCAGTTGGTGGGTAAGTTGGCACACCTTGAAAGGAAGTCTAACAAGTCAGAATTTAAGATGCCCACGTTCCTTGAATTAATGGTTCATGTCCAAGAATTGAACCTACAGGGACACTCTTATTTACGTGCAAAAGACAAGGTCATTTCATCATAACAAAATAACTGAGATAATTAACTTATATAGAGAGAAGGAGCCAGGCACGTGCTTGTAATCCCAGCGCTTGGCAGACTGAGATAGGAGGATGCAGGTTCACTGCCAGCCTCAGCTATTTAGTGAGAACCTCTGTAACTTAGTGAGACCCTGTTTCAAAAAATAAAATAGGGTCGGGGATGTAGCTCAGAGGTAGAATGTCCCTGGGTTCAAAAAACAGAGGGGGGGGCCCTCTCCTGAGGCCCCCCTCCCAACAGCGGCACCCCAAAGCACAAGCCTGTAGCACACGGGCCTTGGGGACATCCAGGCTGGAAACCACAGCAATGCCCTTCACTCGCTCCAGCAAGAGACGGGACGTAACCTCAGTGCCATCAACAGAGGCAGGTCAAGTATGTCACGGTGCCTCCAAGAGAAATCACAGAAGTCCTTAAAAGTCAGCTAGACGCCAGCCGCACGGTGGCTGAGACAGGAGAATCCAGGCTCAGAGCCAGCCTCAGCCACTTCGTGAGACCCTGTTTAAAAATAATAATAATAGCCGGGCATGGTGGCGCACACTTGTAATCCCCGCGCTTGGGAGGCAGAGACAGGAGGATCGCGCAGGTTCGAAGCCAACCGCGCGCGCTGGCTTAGGAGACCCTGTTTCCAAATAAAAATGTAAAAATAGGTCTGGGAGTGTAGCCTGGAGGTAGAAGGGCTTCCAGGAACCCCAGTACCACCAAATGATAATAATAATAATAATAATAATAATAATAATAATAATAACAACAACAACAATATTAACACTGGGCTGGAGACAGTCCCAGAAAGTGAAGGGTTATATATTCTCTCTCATATGTTGAAACTAAGGAGGAATCGGGACACAAGAAGGATTTTAGAGAAGGGAGAATCCCCAGGGGAGTGAAGGAATGGGTCTAGGGGAGGGAGAATTGATGAAGGAATTATCTTCCACTGAAATCTCCAAAGCAATCTTTGTATCACGTATGGATAGGGGGGGGGAGCGGGGAGAGAGCCAGCCGGGAGAGAGCGGGGAGAGAGCGGGGAGAGAGCCGGGAGAGGGCCGGGAGAGAGCTGGGGAGTACGTGCATTGCTAACACTCTGACCTTCATTATGATGTGAAACTTCAGTGCACCAATAAGAGGATATATTTTGTAAATAGGGCTGGAGGTATAGCCTGGAGGTAGAAGGCTCTAGTGTTCAGTCCTCAGAAACACACACACACACACACACACACACACACACACACACACACGATCTATATGCAACCATTTAGAATAATCTGAGATTAGATCTTTATACACAATCCCTAAGATTATATATGTGTATATATATATACTCCTTGCAATTACATATGCTATGTAATAGCATATTTTATATATACATATGTACATGGCAGCCCACTGTTGTGATATGCTACCACTTAAAATGTGTAAATATGGATATACATATGCTCCTATATGCAGGGAACACCCCTTGGAAGGATTTAGGAAAACAGTTTGCCTCTCAGCAAAGAAACGAGAAGTCCAGGTTAAGAAGGAAACTTGTGAGGCAGTCGCGATGGTAGGCTGGGCTAGGAGGGTCACGGGGTTCGAGGACAGCCTCAGCAGCTTAGTGAAACTCTCAGCAACCTGGCGAGACCCCGACTCAAAACTCAAAAAGCGCTGGGGGTGTAGCCTGGAGGTTGAATGTCCTGACTTCAATCCCTAATATCACAAAAAATTGTTTTTCTTTTTACTGTAACCTTTCTCCTGCTTTTTGGCTTGCTTATATTTCAGTATCAAATATGCACTAGCTATCTATTTATTTATTTACTTATTTCTTTTTATGGTACTAGGGATGGAACCAAGGGGCCTTCTACCTCCGGGCTACACTCCCAGACCAATTTTATATTTTGTTTGTAAACAGGGTCTCACAAAGGTGCTGAGAGCCTCACTAAGTAGCTGAGGCTGGCTTTGAACCTGTGCGATCCTCCTGTCTCAGCCTCCCAAGCGCTGGGATTACAAGTGTGCGCCACCACGCCCGGCTACGCATTAGCTACTTAAATACCTAAACACACACAGGGCAGGTGTTTTCCATCCCTGTACCTTCAGAATCACATAGAAAGAAGTCTTCCTACTATTTCCCAGGCGCAGGGAGGTGAACTCGCTCGGGCAGGGAGCTGTGTCGAGGGCTGGAAGGAGCCTTGAGTGTAGACTTGCCAGTTTCTGGGGTGTGAACACTCCCTCGTAACCCATTTCAAGCCGCCGGCACGACTGGGGCCAGGAGCGCACGCACCACGAGGCGCTCCTCAGATGGCAGCCCGGACTCTGTCTACCTCGGAAAGACTGACGGGCTTTTCCAGAAGAAAACACGTGTGGGCAAACACAGCCCCTCAGGACTTACGAAGGCTCCCGGGCATCTTTAGAGACCGATACCTACGTGGAGTTGGCTCGGATTGTTTACTTGTTGTGATTTGCAACAGAAGCCCAGAAAATTAAAATTGAGCATTCTCACTTCATCGTCCCAAATTGCTTTGCCATTTTCTTTGTGAAACACTGCGCACAGCTATACAACCACGAGGCAACGAAAGAATACTAAATTAACCAGCGTTGGCATCCAGTCGACACTGCCCCGCAGACGTCCAGAGCGGCCATCCAAATTAGGGGCCGGCTTAGAAACCTTCTCCACGCTCTCAAAAGAATCAGCCAGACTGGGGTCCGGCTGTGTCCCAGACCAGCCGGCTCGCTCGGGACCAGGGGTGAGTCGCTGACTGCGTTAAGCGTGCTAGTGCCATGTATGAAGTTAACATGTGGTTTGTAGCCGGACATAAGATAAAAATGACTTAAGTTCCTTTCATTTAATTACCTAAGGCTCCAGAATCTTTCCTCTTCCCTCGGATTCTCTCGCTTACCTTATTTTATTTTAATAGTGTTGGGAATTGAGCCCAGGGGCATTCTACCTCCAGGCTACGCCCTCAGCGCTAGTTTATTTTGAAACAGGGACCCACTGAGTTGCGGAGGGCCTCGCTAAGCTGCTGAGGCTGGCTTCAAACCCGCCATCCTCCTGTCTCAGCCTTCCAAGAACTGGGATTACAAGGGGGTGCCACCACGCCCACCTCACACTGAGGATTATGCAAGTCTTTTGCAGGTTTCATGAAAGAGGGCTTTATTTTATTTATGTATTTATTTATTTTTGTGGTGTCGAGGATTGAACTCAGGGGCAGTCCACCTTCAAGCTATACCCTAGCCCTATTTTATTTTATTTTATCATGTTTGTGTTTTTGTGTGTTTGTGTGTGGTACTGGGGATCGAACCCAGAGGTATGCTATCTTTGAGCTACACCCTCAGCGCCATTTTATTTTTCTTATTTAGAAACACGGCCCCCCTAGGTTAATGAGAACCTCACTATTTGCTGAGGCTGTCCTTGAACCTGCAATCCTCCTGTTTCAGCCTCCCAAGTACTGGGATGACAGGAGTGCACCACCACACCCGGCTTATTTTTTATTTTAAAACAGGATCTTGTAAAGCCGTGTGTGGTGGTGCACGCTTGTAATCCCCGCGCTTGGGAGGCTGAGACAGGAGGATCGCACAGGTTCAAAGCCAGCCTTAGGTACTTAGTGAGGCTCTCAGCAGCTTGTTTCCAAACAAAATATAAAATGGGTCTGGGAGTATAGCCCGGAGGTAGAAAGCCTCTGGGTTCCACCCCCAAGTACCACCAAAAAAAATAATAATAATAATAATAATAACTAAATAAATAAAATTTAAAAAGGCTGGAGATGTAGCTCAGAGGCAGAACATCCTTGGGTTCAATCTCCAGTGTGTTTGTGGGAAGAAATACATTTAACCAGGTGTGATGGCAAACGCTTATAATTCCAGTACTTGGGAGGCTGAGAAAGGAGTCTGGTAGATTTGAGACCAACCTTAGCAATTTAGTGAGGCCTTCAGCAACTCAGTGAGACCCTGTTTTAAATACAAAATAAAAAATGACTGGGGCTGTAGCTCAAAAGAAAGAAAGAAATACATCGCTGGGTATGCTGGTGTACCAAAACTAGCAACACGGGGAGCCGGGCGTGGTGGCGCACACTGGTAATTCAAGTACTTGAGAGACTGAGATGGCAGGAGAACAGGTCCCAGGGAGGCCAGCCTCAACTACTTAGTAAGACCCTCGGCAGCAACTCAGTGAGAACCTGCTTCAAAATAAAAATTAAGAGCCGGGCGTGGTGGCGCACGCTTGTCATCCCAGCATTCGGGAGGCTGAGACCTGGAGGATCACAGTTCACAGACAGCCTCAGCTACTTAGTGAGGCCCTCTGCAACTCAGTCAACTCAGTGAGACCCGGTTTCAAAATAAAGAATAAAAAGTAGGGCAGGAGGTGTAGCTCGGAGGTCGAATGCCCTTGGGTTCCATCCCCAGACCCACTAAAATAAAATAAAATAAAAATTAAGCTGAGCGTGGCAGGCACGCTTGTAATCCCAGCATTCGGGAGGCTGAGACAGGAGGCTGTCGGTTCGCAGCCAGCTTCAGCTATTTAATAGGCCCTTTGCAACTCAGTAAGACCCTGTTTCAATAATATATAATAATAAAATAGGGCTGGGGGTGTCTCTCAGAGGTAGAATGCCCCTGGGTCCCATCCCCAGTTTTGAAAAAAAAATTAAAATAGAGGTGGGGTGTAACTCAGGTAGAACACTCCTGGGTTCTATCCGCAATGCCCTCCCCCCCAAAAAAAACCCAAAGCCAAAGCCAAATAAAAAAATAAACAGTACCTTAAATGTTAAGGAAGTGGATATTAACCTATCATAGAAATGAAAAGACAACCTGTCCTGACATTAAAGACACCTAGGACGAAGCCGGTCATGGGACTTGGGAGGCTGAGACAGGAGGATCACAGATTTGAAGACAGTCTTAGCAAGTAGTGAGATTCCACCAACCTAGCGAGACCCTGTTTCAAAATAAAAATAGGGAGCCGGGAGTGGTGGCGCACGCTTGTAATCCCTGTGCCTGGGAGGCTGAGACAGGAGGATCGCACAGGTTCGAAGCCAGCCTCAGCTACTTAGTGAGGCTCTCAGCAACTTAGTGAGACCCTGTTTCCAAATAAAATTAAAAAAAGGTCTGGGAGTATAGTCCAGAGGTAGAAAGCCTCTGGGTTCCACCCCCAGTACCACCAAAAAATAAATAAATAAATAAAAATAAAAATAAAAATATGGCTGGGGGGATGCCGCTCAGAAGTAGAATGCCCCTGGGTTCAATCCCCAGTAACACACACACACACACACACACACACACACACACACACACACACACACCAGCTAGAATGAACTACTTAAGCAATAGCTCAAATAAAGGCTCAAAAAGTCCTGGCTGGAAATGTGGCTAGGGGGACTTAAGGACCTTAGAAGGGGTGAGTGATGTAGCAGCCGTCCCCGGTGATGATGATACTAGGACCAGGTGCTCGGGGAGAGAAGGAAGGAAACTGTTTTACAGATGAGAGTTGGGGAAAAAAAGCCCCAATATTTTAGAATAATCTTGAAAATATGTGTACACCTTAAATAATAAATTACATATTACACATAGATGTTTATTATTTCATCTACAACCTTCAGAATGTATACATTCCAGTTGCGCCCCCTCCCAGTATCCTTTTTGTAATCTTCTCGCTGTGAAGGGAGTCTGCCTGATGCCCAGGGCTACAGCACTTGTTCGCACGGGTGATTAAACACGGCAGAGCTGGCGGCTCGGGTCTGCGGGGTGACCACCAGCCCGCGTAACGTGTGTCAGTCCAGAGGCAGGAAAACGCTTTATGCCGGGGACCACCAAATCCCACGTGTCTAGTCTGGGAGCACTTTCAATCCCTCTGTGGTGTTCGTGACGGTTTTCAAGTCTCTAATGATGATGAGTGGTCTACCACCGCCGGGCCCTTGTGCCCCTTGAAGCAGTTTCCTGGATTAGAACCCCAGATCTTTCTCCTGCCTGTGCGATCTTAGCAAACTGCTTAGCCTGCTGGTGCGTCAGTATACTCATTTATACTAGAGATATAATGACAGTGCCTCACAGACTTGACTATTTGATGTTATTATATGTCAGAAGTGTTTAAAACTGCTCAAAGTGGCACACAACTATAATTCTAGTACTTGGGAGGCTGAGACAGGAGGATCGTGGGTCTGAGGTCAGCCTCAACAACTCAGCAAGACCTTATTTCAAAATTAAAAAAAATTAAAAGGGGGTGCGGTATAGCTCAGAGATAGAATGCCCCTGGGCTCCATCCTAGTACCAAAAAAAAGTGTTTGAAATAATGCTTGGTAGGTGTTTCTAAGCATTTATTATTATTATTATTATTATTAGTAGTAGTAGTAGTAGTAGTAGTAGTATTTTACTGGGGATGGGACCCAGGGGCATCCTAACTCCAAGCTACACCTCCAGCCCTATTTTTTATTCTTTATTTTGAAACAGGGTCTTACTGAGCTGCAAAGGGCCTCACTAAGTAGCTGAGGCTGGCTGTGAACCGCAGTCCTCCTGTCTCAGCCTCCCGAATGCTGGGATTACAAGCGTGCGCCACCACGCCTGGCTAAGGGAAAATATTTTTAATAATATATGTTTATTTTGGCTGGGAATGGGTTCAATCCCCAGTACTGCAAAAGAAAGGAAGGAAAGAAGGAATAAAAGAAGAGAGGGAGGAAGGGAGGGAGATTCTGTGCTGACACCTCTGGCTCAGCCACACCTCACATTGGTCAACCAATGAGAGAAACCTACAGCGAAGTCACAGGGACCCTCGTCTGCTCCCACGGCAGGTGCTGGAGCGGGGTCCACTCGTCTGGTCTGGTCCGGTAGTTGGAGCTTAGTAGGTAGGTGCTCACTGAGCAAACGACTGATGAGAAGCGTTCGCCATTACTTGTTTTCTCACCAAATACTACTGTTTCCTCCCTACAAAAGTGTGCACAGGAGCCGGGCGTGGTGGGCACGCTTGTTATCCCAGCATTCGGGAGGCTGAGACCGGAGGATCACGGTTCACGGACAGCCTCAGCTACTTAGTGAGGCCCTCTGCAACTCAGTGAGACCCGGTTTCAAAATAAAGAAAAAAAATATAGGGCAGGGGGTGTAGCTCGGAGGTTGAATGCCCCTGGGTTCCATCCTCAGACCCCCCCCCCCCAAAAAAAGTGTGCACATCTCATACCCCAATACACAGAGAAAAAGTTTGGCTCAGACAAAATGATGTTGAATAGGAAAGATGTAGGAAGAATTTTCCCTGGCCCCTACAACATTATTTATTCCAAACATCCCTTTACATATGCAAAAGCGAATCTGTCAGTACAAAGTCCGTATCACGGTCCGGATCCTGGGCTTCGGGTCCGGATCCTGGGCTTCGGAAGTGGCTCTGCCGCCGTCAGGAATTCGGCCTCGGCACTTGCGGTGGTACGGCTCTGGGAAGTCAGGCCCTTGGTGCCTCAATTTCTACGAAAATACAATAAAAATTATTGAGATAATAAATTAGCTATTACATGTTAGCACTTACAATGACCCCAAATACAGAGATATAACTTAATAAAAGTGAGCGATTCTGTACACATATTTAAATAAAATGGGCTATACCGTCGATCCTTGTTTGTATTCGCTTTTCTGTGTGGTAGTACTTACGGAGTCATTCCTCCTTTTTGATGACTACGTTATATCCAGATATATAGCTCTCTGTAAACCAATCCCCAGCTGCTGGACCCTGAGTATTTCCAATATTTTATTGTTACAAACAGCTACTATAAAAACTTGTTGCACATATACTTTACCACGCTTGGGTAAGTATTTCTCTGGGATACATCTGGAGAAATGGAATTGCTAGAACAAAGTGTATGAATTTTTAAGTATTTTAATAAACAATGTAATGTCAAATTGCCTCTGTAAGAGGCTGTACCCTGTATACTTTGATCAACAAGTATTCTTTGTTGCTGTGTGGCTGTGTTTATTTCAACTAGATTCCCCAAGAATTTATTTGAAGTACTCCAGTGGTCACGGAATTAAGTACTTTACCTTGCTAGTTCTGCGTGGTGGTTCTTTATCATTCCAAAAAGCATAAATAATTCCTGAGAATTTAACCACCATTTTCTGCAGCAAATATTCAGATACATATCTTTTTTCTTACTTTGGTGCTGGAGATTGAACCCAAGGGGGTTCCCACCTGTGAGCTTACAACCCCTGCTCTATTTCATTTTTTATTTTGAAACAGAGTCTCACTAAGTTACTGAGGCTGGACTCCAGCTGCTGGTCCTCCTATCTCAGCCTCCAAAGAACTGGGATTACAGGTATTGGCCACCACTTCTGGCTCAGAAACATATCTTGACAAAGAATTCTGATGGCATACCCAGAGAGAGAAATATTGGAAAGAACATTTGAAATTAGAACCATCCGCTATGTCATTAATTCATTCACTTTCATTCATTCATTCGTTTGTTTGTTTACTTATTTATTTTCGTACTGGGGACTGCTCAGAGTCTTGCTAAGTTGCTGAGGCTAGCCTACAACCTGCAATCTTCCCGTCCCAGCCTCCCTAGCACTGTCCTGAGATTACCAGTGTGCGCTACCACACCTGGCTCGCATTTATTATTAATATCATAAAGCTATAAACATAATGCTTTTTAAATTTAAAACGTTTTTCTTGGGACATTATCAGAGAGCTGGAAGCATGCCTGCACACAGCGTGCCTGGTGCGCGCCCCCAGCCCCACCCGGCCCGCCCCCTCTAAGCTCAAGTTACCGAGATTGGTGTTCGTAATTTCATATGCGGTAGAGCATCCATCATGGTTAGACAGTACTAAGTTAGATGCTACTGCAAAACTTGTACAAACACCCTCCCACCCCAACCCCTTCCCAGAAGCAGTAGCTTCAATTCTGTAGTTACCTCTCCGTGCCTGATCATGATGTTACTTCTTGATTTAAAAAAAAAAAAACCTTGTAGGTACTGAAAATTAAAGCAGTGTAGCTCTAAGCTACACCCCAGCCCCTTTTTTATTTTGTAACAAGAGCTTGCTAAGTTGCTGAGGCTAGGCTCGAACCTGTGATCCTCTAGTCTTAGACTCCCAAGTGCAGGGGTGACAGGCACATGGCACCACGCCTGGCTTACTTTTTGACTGTATTTTATTTTACTTTGTGGTACTAGGGATTAAATCCAGGGACATTCTACCTCTGAGCTAGGCTCCAGCAGTATTTTTTTATTCTTTATTTTGAAACAGGAACCCACTAAGTGCGGAGGGCCTCACTAAGTAGCTGAGGCTGTCCGCGAACCTGCGATCCTCCTGTCTCAGCCTCCTGAATGCTGGGATTACAAGCGTGCGCCACTATGTCTGGCCTTGATTTTTATTTTAGACCTTTCCTATTAACTCATTTTCTCTCTCTCTCTCTCTCTCTCTCTCTCTCTCTCCCTCCCTCTCTCTCTCTCTCTCTCTCACACACACACACACACACACACACACACACACACACACACACACATAAACACATTCACCTCTCTGATTTTCCCAAAATAATTATAAAAATTTGGGGTTGAATTGGTGTGCCATTTTACATGATGACAGCGTGGTATTTCCAGCTGAGCGTTGTAGTTTATGATGATTGCAATTTCTTTTCTTATAAATTGCTTTTGTTTTGTGGCTCACGTCTTACTTCTTTAGCTTCCCATGTAACAGATGCAATCTATCCAGACTCTTTTTGCTAGAATTCAGAGTCTCTGCAGCCGCCTCAGCTCTGTGCGCAGTCTGGGAGCTGAACGGTAGTGTAGCCCCCAGGGACTGCGAAATCAATGAAGTCAACTTCAGCACCACCCAGGACCCAGCTAGAAACGCTCGTCCCGCTCACCAGACCACCGAAGGAGCTGCTCTTGGGCGCAGCCCGGCAATCTGGCTTTAACCAGCCCCCCAGGTGCTGCCCATGGGGAGCCACCTGAGAAGCCTGAAGCACTGGCATCATGGTGAAGAGCAGGTGCCGGGCATGGCGGGCACGCTTGTAATCCCAGCATTCGGGAGGCTGAGACAGGAGGATCTGGGTTCGCGGACAGCCTCAGCTACTTAGTGAGGCCCTCTGCAACTCAGTGAGCCCATTTCAAAATAAAGAAGAAAAATAGGGCTGAGGGTGTAGGTCGAAGGTAGAATGCCCTGGGTTCCATCCCCAGTACCACCAAAAAATAAGAAGAAAAGAAAGAAAGAAAGATTAAGAGCAGGGCATCCAAACCTAAGGCTGCCAGGGTTCAAATCCCAGGTAGGACATGGAGTTACCGTGGTGTAGTCATTCTGAGAAGCTTCCAGAATCCAGTCCCATGCTGGGAACTCTCCACACCGACTCAGTCTTGCCCAGGCCTTCCCAGTATCCCTTGCACAGAGCCTGGGCTCCATGGGAAACCCACCCCACCCGGCTCAGCACTCCATGCCCTGGGGTTCCCCATCATAGATCCACCCTCTTTCTTAGTCTCTCCAGCCCTGTGCCCCTCGCCCCAGCCCTCCCTACCCTACTCACACTCTGAGCACCACTCCTTGCTTCTGTCCCTTCCAGAATCCTGCAGCCCCCCAACCTTGCCCTTCATGGAACCCCACCCAGGGCGGGGGTGTTAGGGTGTTCTCAGCCGGGGATGTGTGGGTGTGGGGACGAGCACTCCAATACCAACCTTCCCCCACCCGCTCACTTTTCTGGCATTTTTTTTTTTTTTTTCGGTAGTGAGAATGGTACCCAGGGGCATTCTATCTCTGAGCTACACCCTTGGCCCTATTTTTTATTCTATTTATTTATTTATTTATTTATTTATTTATTTATTTATTTATTTTGGTGGTACTGGAAACCCTTCTACCTCCAGGCTACACTCCCAGACCTATTTTCATATTTTATTTGGAAACAGGGTCTCTTAAGACAGTGAGGCTGGCTTTGAACCTGCTCGATCCTCCTGTCTCCACCTCCCAAGCCCGGGGATTACAAGCGTGCGCCACCACACCCGGCTATTCTTTCTTTTGAAACAGGGTCTGCTGAGTTGCAGAGGGCCTAAGTAGCTGAGGCTGTCTGCAAACCACAATCCTCTGATCTCCCACCTGCTGGAATTACAAGTATGCGCCACCACTCCAGGCCTCTTTCTCTTTCTTTCTTTCTTTCTTTCTTTTTTTTTTTTTTCTGAAACAGAGTCTCCAATAAGATGTTGAGGCTGGTCTTGAACCCGCATTTCTCCAGGTCTTGGGATCACAAGTGTGCACCACCACACCTGGAGCTGGAAGTGTTTTTTTGTTTTGCTTTGTTATTTTGGTACTAGGGATAGCACCTAGGGGCATTCAACCTCCGAGTTACACCCCCAACCCTATTTTTTATTTTGAAAGAGGGTCTCACTGAGTTGCAAAGGGCCTCACTAAGTAGCTGAGTCTGGCCACCAACCATGATCCTCCTGTCTCAGTCTCCCAAGTACCTGGGTTACAAGCATGTGCCACCACGCCAGGCTCTGAGAATTTTTTTTTTTTTTTTTTTTTTTTTGTAGGTCTGGGGTTGGAACCCAGGGGCATTCGATCTCTGAGCTACACTTCCTGCCCTATTTTTTATTCTTTATTTTGAAACTGGGTCTCACTGAGTTGTGGAGGGCCTCACTAAGTAGCTGAGGCTGTCCGCGAACCGCGATCCTCCGGTCTCAGCCTCCCGAATGCTGGGATTACAAGTGTGTGCCACCACGCCCGGCTTGGGAATTCTTCCTTCTTATTTATTTATTTATTTATTTATTTATTTATTTATGGTGGTACTGGGTTCCTGGAAACCCTTCTGCCTCTGGGCTATACTCCCAGACCTACTATATATATATGTAATTTTTTTTTTTTTAATTTGGTCTTGAACCCGCATTTCTCCAGGTCCTGGGATCACAAGTGTGATCTTAAGAAGGCTGGCTTCAAACCAGCGTGATCCTCCTGTCCGCCTCCCAAGAGTGGGGGTTACATGCGTGCGCCACAACGCCCAGCTTTTTAATTTATTTTTTAAAAATTGATTTTATTTTGCTCCTAGGGATCAAACCCAGGGGCATTCGACTGCTGAGTCACACCTCAGCACTTTTTATTTTTTAACTGGACACAGGGTTTTGTTACGTTGCTGAGGCTGGCCGCCAACCTGCAATCCTTCCACCTCAGTCCCCCAGGTATTGGGATGACAGGCATGTGGTCCCACACCTGGCTGGCTACTTCATCTTTTAATTAAACTCGATTGTGGTATAACTTACACACAATAGAATTCCATGCCCAGGAGGGAATGCCCGTTCCCTGCAGCAGTCATTCCCTACTGGAAAGATGGCAGCTGACATGATCCTGTCACAGAAGGCCGCTGTCTTTAGGCTTCGTATTAGTAGACTCACAGACTACGGATTCCGTCTCCCAGTCTTTACAGTTTTATTGAGGTGAAGCTGTAAAGCGAATGTATATAAACTAAACCTATAAAGGGTACATTTCGAGGTGTCTTAACACTCTCTCCCTCTTGAAACTGTCCATAGGCAAGATAATGACTATATCCATCACCCCCAAATTGCTGTGTGCCTCTTTGCTACCAGCTCTCCTTCCCTTCTACTAACCTGCTTTCTATTTCGATGAATTAGCTTGCATTTTCAAGAACTTTTTTTGTGTGTGTGGTACTCGGGATTGAAGCCAGGGGCATTCTTTCCCTGAGCTATGCCTCCAGCCATATTTTATTTTTTGATTTGGAATCAAGTGTCTCTGAGTGGCAGAGGGCCTCCCTAAGTTACCAAGGCTCAGCTTGAACCCATGGCACTCCTGTCTCAGCTTCCCAAGCGCCAGGGCTCCGGGTGTGTGCCGCCGTACCCAGCTCTCTTTCAACAATTCTGTATGGAATCATCCAGTACGTACTCTCTTGTGCCTGGCTTCTTTCACCAAAATAATTTGGCAAAATTTTTTCAATCTATCCACACTGTTGACTATCAATGCTTCATTCCTCTTTTCTTTTGCTCATTATATGGAATTACTACAATTTGTCTACTTGGTAATAGAGATTGAACCCAGAGGCATTCTACTTCCAAGCTACATCCCCAGTTCTTTTTTAAATTTTTATTTATTTTGTGGTACTGGGGATAGAGCCCAGGAATGTGCTACTTCTGACCTATGCTCCTAGCCCTATTTTATTTTAAATTTTGAAACAGGCTCTTAAATTGCTGAGACTGGCTTTGAACCTGAGAACCTCCCACCTCAGCCTCCCAAGTACTGGGATTATAGGTGTGTATGACCACACCCAGCTTTTTTTTTTTGAAACAAGCTCTCCCTAGGTTGCTGAGGCTGTCCTTGAGCCTGCAATTCTCCACTGCCTCTGGGTTCAATCCCTAGTAACACACACATAGGACATATATATGTACATTATGTGTATACATACATACATAGAAGAGACTATGCAGGTGTAAAAATTTCTATTTTTCTGGTTGAAAAGTATATGAGAAGCCGGGCGTGGTGGCACACGCTGGTAATCCCAGTGCTTGGGAGGCTGACACAGGAGGATAGCACAGGTTCGAAGCCAGCCTCAGCTACTTAGTGAGGCTTACAGTAACTTAGTGACACCCTGTTTCCAAATAAAATATAAAATTGGTCTGGGAGCATAGCCCAGAGGTAGAAAGCCCCTGGGTTCCATGCCCAATACCACCACCAAAAAAAAAAAAAAAAAAGGAAAAGAAAGTATATGAGAATATTTTTTTTACCTGTTTGTATAATTTATACATGCATCTGGAACTATACACACACACACACACACACACACACACACACACACACACACACGGCTTTCAATGCTCTATTAGAAATAGCCTGTCCAGTGAGTATGATGGCATGCTCGTCATCCCAGGACTTGGGAGGCTGAGCCAGGAGGATCACAGGTCAATCTCATCAATTTAGCTAGACTCTGAGCAGCCTCGTGAGATCCTATTTCAAATAAAAAATAAAAAAGCTGCGCGTGGTGGCACAGGCTTGTAATCCCTGTACTTGGGAGGCTGAAACAGAAGGATCACAGGTTTGCAGCCAGCCTCGGCTACTTAGCGAGGCCCTCCATAACTTAGTGAGACCCTGTTTGAAAATAAAGAATAAAAAATAGGGCTGGGAGTGTAGCTCGGAGGTCGAATGCCCCTGGGTTCAACTCCCAGTATCACCACAAAACAAAAAATAAAAATCAAAAGGGCCAAGGATATAATTCAGGAGGTAGACTGTCGGTGGGTTCAATCCCCAGTAGCGTGTGCACGCACGCACACAAGTGGGCTGCCCACAACCCCCAGGAACTCTCATTCTTTTTGTTTAAGATACTTATCACTGGCAAACATAATCCAGTGTGTCTATTTGGTGATAATACCTAACTTTGACTGTGAGCAAGACCCTGTGCTGTTGTGTCTGAGGGCCTCACTACTGAACCCTCCATGTTGTGCCCACTTTACCAACCAGGTACAAAGGCGCGGGTTGATGAACGAGTCCCGGCCACCCGAGTGGTCTGTCTCTTCTGGTGGCAATGGACTTCAGCTAGGGCAGAGGGCAGCTTGGTAACTGCGCCTTTTTCAGAGATTTAGAATGGTACAAATCACACCACAGGCTTTCAGTAAATATCTGTAAGGCCCAACGAACAAATCCTGAGCGCCTACTAGGCTTTGGGCTACAAAAGTTTACAAAGTATCAATCCATAAACGAAATATCAAAGCAAAATATGAATCCATGCTCACTGGCTATGCCTGTAATCCCAGAATGTGAGAGGCTGAGACAGGGGGAGCGCAGGTTTGAGGCCCGCCTCAGCCATTGAGCAGGACCTTGTTTTAAAATTAAAAAAAGGGCTGGAGGTATATAGCTCAGTGGTACTCCCTGGGTTCAATCTCCGGTAACAAAAACCAAAACCAAAAATGATGCTTAGTGGACGTTACACTGAGCAACGTCAGCCAGCTTTCAACTGGCCACCATTTTTCGTTGGATCCTCTGACCCCTGAGAAAACCGGCCCGTTCTATTTTGCAGAGGAGGAGGAGGAGGAGGAGGAGGAGGAAACTGGGGATTAGGGTGGGGCCGCGCTCGGCCCGAGTTCCCGGAGCCAGGGAGGCTGGGCATTCCCACCCGGGCCGGCCGGGGCCGGGAATCAATCAAGCCGACGAATCCAATCACGCAATCAGTACTTATTGGGCGCCTGCCGGGGCGGTGGCCCGCTCGCTCCGCGGTCGGCAGAGGAGGGCGGCCGGCCGGAGTTTGGCGCGTCTTTTTCGTCCGCGGAGTCCCGGCCGGCGATTGGGCGGCGGCCGGGGCCTCGGCAGGGCCTCCGGGGGATGGGCCACCAGGAGCCCCCGCCGACCCGGGCGGCGGCGGGCGGCGCGGCTTATGTAAAGAGGTTATGTAAAGGGCTCAGCTGGCGCGAGCACGTGGAGAGCCGCGGGAGCCCGGGGCCCGCCGCAGCGCCGTCCCGCAGGCAGCCCCGGCGCGGCGCCCGCCATCCCCAGGCCGGGGCGGCGAGGGCCCGGCGGGCCGCGCGGAGGGGCAGCGGCGCCCGCCAGGTGAGCCCCGCGGGGCCGGCGGGAGGGAGGCGGCGGGGCCGGCGCCGGGCCGCCAACTTCCAGCCAATCGCCGCCGCCGCCCGGGCTCGGCTCGGCCGGTCCCCGCTCGGCGCGCTGTTTACCCCGGGAGCGCGCACGGGGGCGCGGGGAGGGCCCGGAGCCGCCGCCGCCGCCGCCGCGCCGGGGACGGACCGGCGGCCCCCGCCTCGCCGCGAGGCGAGCCGGTCCTCCGCGCGCGGCGCCGGCGCCGGCTTCTCCCCGCTCTGCCGGGCGGGCGGGCGGACGCGGCGCGCGCAGGCCCGCGCTCTTCCTTCCGGGTCCCCCCGCGGCCGCCGCCCGGTGGTTCCGCCGCTCGCAGGTTCCGCCCCCCGCTCCCCGCCCTCCCCCGGCGCCGGCGGCTTCCGTCTTAAAGGGGCCGCGGCGGGCGCGGGCGAGGGACGCGCGGCGGCGGCCTGCGCTCCTGGGCGCCGCGCCTCGGCCCGGTCGTCGAGCCGCCTCTTGTCTCCCGCAGGTCACCACCCGAGACCCCGCTCCTCCGCGGCCCGGGGCCGGACGGAGGGATGAGGCAGGGGGGGCCCGCGCAGCGCCGTTGCTGCTCCCCCCGCCGCGCGCAGCCATGGAAACGGGGGAGGAGGACGGCGCCCGCAGAGGTACACAAAGCCCCGAGCGGAAAAGGCGAAGCCCAGTGCCGCGGGCGCCCGGCGCGCAGCTGAGGCCGGCGGCGGCCCAGGCCATGGATCCCGTGGCGGGCGAGGCCTGCCCGGCGCGGCGGCGGCCGCGGTACAGCCTGCTGGCCGAGATCGGGCGCGGCAGCTACGGCGTGGTGTACGAGGCGGTGGCCGGCCGCAGCGGGGCCCGGGTGGCGGTCAAGAAGATCCGCTGCGACGCCCCCGAGAACGTGGAGCTGGCGCTGTCCGAGTTCTGGGCCCTGACCAGCCTCAAGCGGCGCCACCAGAACGTCGTGCAGTTCGAGGAGTGCGTCCTGCAGCGCAACGGGCTGGCGCAGCGCATGAGCCACGGCAACAAGAGCTCGCAGCTCTACCTGCGGCTGGTGGAGACCTCGCTCAAAGGTAGGGGCGGCGGCGCCTGCCGCACACCCGCCCGGCCCGGCCCGGGCCGCCCCCTTCCCCAGCCCGGCTGGCCTTAGAGCAGGAGCGCGCCTAAGTGCCAGCCCGTACCTCGTAAGTACCCGCACGGCCGGCGCCTCGGGGAAACCACCCTGGCGCTTACAAGATGGTTGGGAGCTGAGCTGGGAGGGGGGGTGGTCAGGGTTCTTGGCAGAACTGCAGGGACCCGCTCACCCTGTAGGGGCTCACTTTTTTTTTCCCTCCTAAAACCCCAAGAAACTTTTCCCGACCCAGCCACACCCTCTCCCTTTCTGGTTCCAGGCTTCCCGATGTCCTCCAGCTCCACCCCAAACTCTGTATCGCAGCCTGTGTTTTCCTTTGAGATTCCCCCCCAGCCCTTCATTTTAGGGCCGTCGGGCAAACCAGTAGTTTGCGTAGCCTTCTGGGGCGGCAGACTCTTTAATAACCCCACAGGGGGCCCAGCGCTGTCACAGAACAAACTGTCTGACATCTCTTCCTGCCAGTTTACATTCTTAATCTTTTTCCTGACCTCCGAATCCGACTGGGAAGTCGGTTTACTTGTAAAGAAAGCGGGGCACCTTGAGGTCAAGGAGCTTCTAGCCCTGGGAGAAGCAAGTAGCCAAGGGTCTGTTCAAAGAGCAGAGGGGCAGAGGGCTGGAAAAGTTTGAGCAGCTTTTCTGAGACCAGATAATCCGAGGGGAAAATAACTAATCTGAGTCCCAGCTACGGACCGAGAGCTGAAGTGATTATAGATAATGTCAACCGTGAATTCTGTCCCCTTTCTATAAATAGAGAAATTAAGTCGGAGAGGTGAACAGATAGAACTCGATTAAGGTTAAGCAGCTTGAAAGTAGGCCTGAAGCGCATGGCTTCTGTGTACTCATAGCTTGAGTGATGTGGGCCCAGATCTGTTTCTTTATTCAAGGCCTGGCTCCTTTCAAATAAGAACTTTCTTAAAGAAGAACTTTTAAAGTGGATGGAGTTGGCGGGGCGCCCTTCAGTCTTCCTGGAGCGCATGCTCTGCGCGACTTCGGGGTCCCAAAGCCTTTCCCAAGAGAACCAGCACCTTGCCTGGTTGCAGTCACTTAACAGTGGATGGGACAGCTCCCTCTGCGTCACCTGGGCCCTTTTTCAAAATGGAATTCTTATGTTCATTTCTGCTCCGTCCATTCTGAAAAGCCTCCCTCTCCCGAGGGGGGAGGCTTTTGTTGTGAGGGCGCTCCCTGGGGAGCGTCTTTTGCTTTGTGTTCCAGGAGCACCTCACTTATCTCTGAGCCCACCCCATCTCTGATGTCTTTCCTGGCTAATTCCTACTGACGTGAATTTGCTTTGGCAAACACTTGTTTACGGTCAGTTCAGTGATGCCATTGGAAAACTTCGGCCTGAGTTCCCAGCCCTCCCGGTGTAGAAATGTTTAGACTTTCCTCACAGGTGGAATTTTGAAGAATCACAGGCAGCCTGGTGTGGTGTTGGTCCTCGGTATAGTGGACTCCGTGGTTAATGCCGTGGACTTTGGGGTAGGCTGGCGTCGGTCCTGGCTGGCCTAGGACCTGGGACCCATTGCTTAAGACCTGAGGCGCGTGCCTTTATTCCCAAGGTAGGTGTACGCAGGGCGCAGGGTTGCGGCGTGCGCTGGGAATGGTGCCTGCTCCCGATTAAGGTTGGGGCTGTGATATTTGAACTCTCCATTTTCACCCCCTTCATTCTCTGGACGTTCCCCAGGCTCGGCACATCCGTCTCCTCCCGTGTTAGCACCACGTTGACAGACACGCTGGTATTTTCACCCTTCCTTTGCAGACTACCACTCAAGAAATGAAATATTTTGCTCTAGGCCACATACTCAATGTCCCTTACGCCTGTTTGGAGCCGTCCAAACATTTGGGTGTCTCCAGCGTTCTGCGCTTGGGGGTAGCACAGCGAAGAAAATGTTCTGTCTCTGCCTCTGAAAGGACAGCAGGCTTACACGTCGTGTCTCTCTTCAGCAAGGAGTCAGTGGGCCGGGGGTTTTGCCGGTCAGTGTTGGAGTGAAGAACAAAGTCTTGAGTTTTTCCAGTTCTGTTCAGTTTTCCTGGGCTCGGGTGGCCTTGAGAGCCTGGGTCACCGGCTGCTGGTGCCCTCCATCCAGTTCTGTCAGAGCTGGAATCCTCTGATAATTGGTTCAGCTCCCATTAAACAGAAAAGCCCTTTGCAGTCCTACTTTTCTCCAGTGTTCTGAGATTCATAACAATTTTTTTTGTGTGTGTGTGTGTGTAGTACAGAGGATTGAACTCGGGGGCATTCTATCTCTGAGCCATACTCTCAGCCCGATTTTTATTTTGGAACCAGGGTCTCACTAAGTTGCAGAGGGCTCACGGGGTGGGCCGCCACCCCCCACCCCCGCTAGAATCATTTTGAAATAGACCAGAGTGATAATCTTCAAGCCTCCACTGCAGCAGATGCCCACACTTTTTACTTGTCATCCCCGATCGGGTATTTGAAGGGAAAGAGCAACACCAACAAGATCTAGAGAGGGGAGGGGGGGGGGACCCACCTGCCTCAAGGAACCTCTGTCTGAGAAGTTGGAGGAGGGAAGCCTTGCTGGGTAATCAGCATCCCTGGAGGAAATGGCAGCTTAGCTCATTAGCAAGGGCATTGTAAAGACTATAGAATTAAGAGGGAAAAAATCTGAGGAGTTGAGGTAGAAGATGGGCTCCAAGGAAGGGTGCCTGGGGCTGCGGGTGGGTGGATAAGCAGTCCTGTTGGGCTAAATAGACTATTTACTTTCCTCCCTTTCATTTATTTATTTTTTTGGCCCTGGGGGGATTGAACCCTGGGACTTTCTACCTCCGAGCCACACCCCCAGCTCTATTTTTTATTCTTTATTTTGTACAGGTCTCAATGAGTTGGGGAGGGCCTCTCTAAGCTACTTAGGCTGTCCTTGAACCTGTGACCCACTGCTTTCAGCCTCCCTAGTTTGGAGATTACCGGCCTGTTCCACCACGCCCAGCCCCTCCCTTCCATTTCAGCTCCCCACTGGGGCATTTCTATAGAACCAAGAAATTACTTGGTATTCAAATGATCCAGAGTTTAAAAAAAAAGGAAAGAAACTTTTGCCGGAGGTGGTGCATGCCTATAATTCCAGTACTTGGGAGACTGAGACAGGATTGCAAGTTTGAGGCTGACCTTAGCAACTTAGTGAGACCCTGTTTCAAAATACGAAAGGCTGGGGTCTAGCTCTGGTAGAATGCCTCTGGGTCTATCTCCAGAACCAAAAAGTTAAGAAACTTTAGTGCTCTTGGCCTTATCTCACTTTGATAAACTTCTGTGTGAAGACGCACCTTTCCTTTCTGCGCTGAGTGCAGACCCAGGTAGCTGTGGAGGTCTTCCATGTCAGACCTGGCCTGCAAGGAAAGAAACTGGAGACCAGAAAGGACAGGACTCCTGACCAGACGTTAGCAGCACTGAGAGCTGCCTTTTAGCTTTGTTACAGGGTGCTTTTGTGGTGCATTGTGAGCACGTATCACAGAGGCTCACTGTGATGAGCACAGGCCAGCTTCTGCCGTGATTCCTCCATGCCCCACCCGCTGCCTGCCCTTAGTAGTGAGATCTAGGGATACCTTCACATGTGGTCCGCGTTCTGTGTGTCCCTTTATTCCCCCCCTTCTTCTCCCAGGGTTTTGTTTCTTTGGGGGTAGGTGGGGTGGTACTAGGGGTTTGAACCCAGGAGCTTTCTACCTCTGAGCTACACTCTTAGCCCTATTTTAATTTAATTTAATTTAAATAAAGCTGGGCGTGGTGGCTCATGCTTGTAATCCCAGTACTTGGGAGGCTGCGACTGGAGGATCACAGGTTCAAGGACAGCCTCAGCAATTTAGTGAGGCTCTCAGCAACCAAGTGAGACCCTGTTTTCAAATGAGAAATAAAAATTGGTCTGGGACTATAGCTCGGAGATAGAATTCCTCCCAGTTCAATTCCCAGTACCACCAAAAAAAAAAAGTTAATTTTATTTTTTTGGGATTGAACCCAGGGGCATTCTACTGCTGAGCTGTACCCCTAGCCCTATTTTATTTTTATTTTGAAGCAGTCATCTTGCTAGGTTGATGAGTCTCACTACTTTGCCGAGACTGTCCTTGAACCTGTGCTGCTCCAGAGTCAGCCTCCCAAGTACTGGGATTACACTGGTGCACCACCATGCCCAGCTTATTTTTTTTTAATTTGGGAACGGGTCTTTAGCTTGCTGAGGCTGTCCTTGAACCTATAATCCTCCTGTCTCAGTCTCTAGTGCTGCGACTACAAGTGTGTGCCACCATACCCATTGCAAGCTTTTGTGTGTGCGAGCCAGATCCCCGGCCCTCTTTTATAACAAGGCCTTCCTTAGATGTGGAGGGCCTCGCTTAGAGCCAGAGGCTGGCTGTGAACCTGATTCTCCACACCCAGCTCAGCCCTGGCTTTTTGTGTGTGTGTGTGGCACTGGGGGTGGAATCCATGGGCTTTTCTACCTCCGGGCTGTAACTTCCAGACTTATTTTATATTTTATTTGGAAACAGGGTCTCACTAAGTTGCTGAGAGCCTAAGTAGTTGAGGCTGGTTTTGAACCTGTGCGATCCTCCTGTCTCAGCCTCCCAAGCTCTGGGATTACAAGTGTGCGCCACCACGCCCGGCCCTCAAACCTGTTTTTTTTTAAACTAGAATACAACAATCCTGTAAATTTCCTGGTTAATGCGTTGGCGCCTGTGTCTAACTTTGAGCTGCTTGTCACGTGGAAGGAGGAGTTGGTTTCTCTGCTAAATGAGTCTGCCCAAATGCACCCAGACAGGTCGCGGTCATGTCCACTTAGGTCTGGCCAACATGACTCCCGTCGGACTCCTACGCTGTTGCTCTCAGTCAGTCTCCTTGACAGACAGCAAGTGGGATCGACCCCTCCCCAAGGCTCCTAATCCAGAAGCTTGAAAGAGCTGGTCCCAGCTCATCCCCAGCTTGTAAGAGCAGCTTGGCTTTACCAGTCTCCTGCTAACGGTGGTGGGAGCCTAGGCCCTCGGGAAGCAGTCTTGCCGCTCACCAACGCAGTGACCGCCCGAGCCAGGCAGAGGGACGACTGCCCACGGTTTTCTCCACGAGGCGTGCTCATGCCCAGATGAACATAGTGCAGGGTCACAAGTGGGTAGGTGGAGGCATGGGGGAGCAGGGGACGGGTGTGTCAGGAGACGGTGAGCCCAGATTGTCACCCGAGTGCCCAGGGAGGCCTTGGGTGCAGGGCAGGGCAGCCCTTGCCCGCCTCGTAGGGAGCAATTCTGCAGCGCCTCCTGTGGCTCGGCCCAGGGAACTCCCAGAGAGGCAGGGCCGATGCCATCGCGGCTGCCTGTGAGTGGTCTTGAGCGTTCCTGCAACGGGGTGGGATGCTTGCCCTGCTGCCGATTGCGATTGCTACGGCTTCCAGGTGCTGTGCTTTCTACCTGCAGCCCGCTCCTCCCTGACAGCAGGGAGTGAGGGCTCGGCCAGTGTGAGCAGGAGTGTCAAGGCGGGATCCAAGTGCAGACATCCTGACTCAAGTCTCTTTGGCTGTGGGGCACATTTGGGACGGGTGGCTTGAGTTCTGATTCTGGTTTTCTTGGTTTTGTACAGTGGGCAAAACCATACTTAGCTCCAGAGCTAATGGCTACTGTTTGTTTAATTATGTATTAACTAGTGCCTGTGGCACTGCTGATGTCTGTCAGTGTATCTCAGCTGCCAGGGACCCCGAACCTGCTCCCTGCTCTATTCCCAAAGGTCTTGAGTCAACCACACGGGCGTCTAACTACTGGCTGCATTCTTAGTACGCGCACTGGGGAGTTTAGGAACCAGCCCCAGGAGATGGAAACCCTTCGTTGGGAGCTTCGGTTAATTGGGCTGCACTGGGCAAGGCTTTTCATAGTGCAAACCCTCAAGGAGAGAGGCGCTTCCTGGAGGAACTCGGTTCACGTGGCCTGTGGCCTCTGGTGGTGTCTGTAGGGCTGGGAGCGCTCCTGAGCGGCCCTGGTTCTGGATCCTGGCCTAGCTGTCTTTGCCTTCCTGTTACAGGCTCCGCCCTGAGGATGTTCCTGCAGGGCAAGAGGCGAGCAGTGGGGGGCTTGCTGATGAGAAGGGGGCCCTCAGCCTAAAGGGCGACTGACAGGAGCCGATTTAAGGGCAGTTTCTCTAGGAGAGGGAGATGGCAGACTGCACCTTGTCACAGGTGGAGATTGTGGCAGAAAAGGGCCCGTCTGACCCCAGCCTCGCCTAGGAAGGAGGGGCAGACCTCAAGAGCCAGCGTCACCCGTGGCTGCTCGTCTGATTAGTTGGCCTGGTGCTGCTCCTGACCTGCACAGTGCACAGAGGGGCGAGGTGCCCCAAGCAACTTGCTGGTCCCCTGCCTCTTAGTAACACCTGAAGATGATCAGGTGAGGTGGGCGGAGCCGGCTTGAGCGTCGCACTGCTCCTCAGCTTTACTCGCCACTTTCCCCAATCCCTTCTGTTTTTAAGCCTCTCTGGCTTGCGATTCTTACGTTGGCTTATTTTGCCCCGTTATTGAACACTGTTGGGCACTTGCGGTGCATTGTGGGGGACCCCGGGACTTGATTTAGTTCCCCCGTCAGGGCCCCATCAAATGGAGATGGTTGTGGTGCGGCAGGTGGGACTTCACCGCCGCGAAGGAGAGGTGCTCGAGCGAGCTGGCCGTGGGAGTCGTGGGCTGTGTGGCGTGTGGGCAGCATGAATGGGGAAGGTGAGAAGCCACCTAGGCCAAGCTGCGGTGCGGGCGGGGGTGCGACAGGCCCGGAGCGGACAGAGATTCTCAGACACCCGCCGACTCCGTGGTGATTCCTCTGCCTGGCGGGGAGAGTCCACATTTGAGTACGATTGACCCCCAGGAACGTTCCAGTAGGGATAGCCAGCTTCTCCTGGCATTTCCTTATTCATCATCTCATTTAATCCTCTGCGCCGTGGGTGTTTTTGTAATGTGATGTTACAGGAGAGATCAGGCGCTGTCAAGGTTGGGCGGCTTGTCCCGCATGGTCTAGTGGAGGGTTGCACTCCAGGTTTACATCCAGGTGTTTTTCCTGGCGTCCTGGGCCTTGAAACGCTGTCTTGTGACCAGTGTGGGATGTGAGACAGGCGGCATCCAGCGCCCAGTCGTCTGCTGGATGTTGGGCACATTGCAAGGTGCCTCAGGTGGCACAGTCTAGCCACAGCCTGGTGATGTTTCTTGCCAATTTATGGAAAGTGAAACAGATTCTTGGGAGTCCTGGGTCACAGCCATGTAAGTGTGTGTGAGAGATGGGGATGTTGGTGCCAGGCCTTGGCTGGTTCCATAGCTCTTGTCCTTTGTGCCAGGCCTGTGAGTTCATTTTTGACCTCTGTAGAGCACCGTATCTTGCCTGGCAGCCACTCAAACGGATCACTTTGACTAATCTTAAGAAATACTTTGGACACTCCCTGTGGTGTTGACATGGTACCCAGGCTTTTCTATGGTGACATGGCACAGCTCCCAGTCACTGAGCCTGGGCACAGGATGGGCCTCTGTGTTCATCGTTCTGGGGAGACATACTGGGTGGGCCTCGGCTTCGAGCTGTCAGCCTGATCTTTAACTGACACGTGAATATTTTAATGTGCAGTGCCTAACCAGTCAGAAGCATAGAGTGTCATATCTTCTCCAAACTTCACATTTATGTGTTCTTTATCGTCCTTTCTGGGATATAACTTCAGAATATTCTGCCTTTCCCCGTTCCCATTAAAGTTTATTTATGATGTTATATGACCAGCTCTGTTGCAGTAGATAACATGGCCCTCTAATGCATTCACCCAACTAGCGGTACTGTAAGTTACCTTCTTAGAGTGGGATTTGTCAAACTTATTGAGCATTTTTTTATTGAGAGCATGTATATCATTTCATCTGAATATATAGTAATATCTGCCGTTTTTAACTTTTTACTTGTGCAGTGTAATTGACCATCATAGTGAGATTCAAGTTGATAGAAACATGCTAGAGTGGCTTGTTCGTTGCCCTGTACACCTGTCCTCCCTCCCCGCCTCCCTGCCCAGGGAGGCGATGGGAAGGGTGGATTGAGCGGTTAAGGCTTCTGATAGATACTGCGGAATTGCTGTCATCCCAGCACATTTAATTCAAAATCATAATTAGTTCTCCACTGAAAAATGACATGTTGTGTGTTTAGACTGCGCCAGGGACCAATGAACACTGAGTTCCCTGGAGCATGCGTGCAGTCAGCTCACAAGGAGCGCGCGCCCCATGGGAACTAGAGCGTGAGCGTGAAGCTCCGCTGCGGGCACACGAGGCCTCGGCAGGGCGTGAGACCAGGGGCAAGGTATGGAACTTTTCTTCTGCGTGTGCAGTACACGGAATGAACCCAGGGGCATTCTACCTCCGACCTACATCCCAACCCTATTTTTTATTCTTTATTTTGAAACAGGGTCTCACTGAGTTGCAGAGGGCCTCACTAAGTAGCTGAGGCTGTCCTTGAACCATGATCCTCTGGTCTCAGCCTCCGGAATGCTGGGATTACAAGTGTGCACGCCCGGCTTCCTTTTCATTTTGAAAGAGGGCCTTGAGAAGGTGCTGAGGCTGGCTGTGGACCTGGGATCCCCTGTAGGTGCCGAGGCTGGCTGTGAACCTGCAATCCCGTCTCCACCTCTCCAGTACTGGGATCCCAGGTGTGCATGCCGCACCAGCTCTTACCTACTCTTTGAGCCTGGGTTTCCTCAGTGATGAAGGTGGCTGTCGTTACCAGAATAGCTAGGAGTTTGGAGGAAGGAGATGACCGGGCAGAGTGCTCTCGGGATTCTTCGTGTTCGTCCCAGAGATGCGCTGCTGCGTCCTACTGACCCCAAGCCTGTGGGCCTCCCCGGCCCCTCGCTTCTCCCTGCCCACCCCCACTCTGCTCCCAGGACCCGCGGTGAGCCTTTGGCAGCTCATCGGCCTTGTCTGCAGCCCCTCGTTCCTCTGGAGGAAACTCGTTTCATTGTCTGGGACATACTCTTGAAACAAAGTGGACGTGGTCAGTGGCCTGCCGGGCTCTTTTCAACGGCCTCTGAGGCCCGGGTGGCATGGCTGATGTCGACGACTCCTTGGAGCCATCAGCGTGCACCTTCTAAGGTGCGTGGACACCTCGGCCACTTCTGGGAGAGCCAGTGACTGGGGTCTGCCCAGAGCCTCTTCAGCCCCGTCCCGCCCGCCGCGCTCTGACTGTCCTGGCTGCACCCCTCGTCCTCATCCCGGGAGGTGCAGCTGCAGGGCCTCTTGCAGGTGTTCTCCGCCTGCCTCGCCCACTTCCTCCCCATCCCCGGCTGAGCTGGACCCTCCCGCTAGCCCACGGAGCAGTGTTCATTCTCTTAGAGACCTGAAGCCTTTGCGAGGGTGGAGGCCGCTGCTTCTCTCTCGTCTGGTGTGTGCTCGGGAGTGGTCAGATGGCATGGCATCCACCAGAAGCGGGGCATCTGACTTCTGGAGGTGGCTTGAGACAGGCCTCTAGGACCCGGGGTACGTGCATCTGTGCAGGTGGCGCCTGCCTTTTCAACGCTCGCGCCAGTGTCCACGCCGAGCCTGCTGGCTCCAGTGTCAGCTCCGGTGCCAGCGTGCAGCTGGACGGCATCACTGTTACGATGAGGCTAGACACCTGCATGGTTTGGGTTTGTTCTTAGTGTTTTCTGTCTCCTTAGGAGCTATCCAAAGAGTGTTTTGAAATGCAGAATTCATTTTGCGATCACTGACCCTCAGACTTGGGAGGGCGCTGGGCCTGTCCCAAAGGCAGGCCTGCCTGGGAGGTGCAGACCCCAGCCGCTGTCCAGGGCTCTTGGGCGGTGACTGGTCCTTCCTCAGCTGCAGTTCCTCACCCCTAACACCACATCAGGCCAGATGTTGGCTCTCAAAACTTGGCCTTGTCAAGAAATGCCTGGAGCTTACAAGCTGCCAGGCCCATTTCCTCAACTGTTGTCACCCTCAGGTAACAATGTTTCTCCTCTGGAGAAGATAAAAACTTAAGGACCTTACTACTGCTGTCATATCATACTGGACAAAAGAATTTTAAAAACCCAAGTTTTACTCATTTCCACCAGCTGGAAGAAACCATCAGCCACGTGTTGGCGCACTTGTAATCCAGTGCTCGGAATGTTGAGACAGGAGGAGAGCCAGTTCAAGGCAGCCTTAGTAACTTAGACTCTTTCAGAATAAAAAATGAAAAGGGCTGAGGGGTATGATTCAGAGGCAGATGTCCCTGGGTTCAGTCCCCTGTCTCCCCCCCCCCCCCCCCGCCAAAAAAAAAAGCCAGGTGTGGTTGGGGCACATGTCTAATCTCAGTACTGGGGGGACTGAGACAGGCGGATTGCAGGTTTGCAGCCAGCCTCACTCAGCAGTGTGGCGAGGCCTTCTTCAATTCAGTCAGACTCTGTTTCAAAATTAAAAATAAATAAAGGGACTGGGGGTGTAGCTCAGAGGTAGAATGCCCATGTTCAATCCCCAGTAACCCCCCCCCCACACACACACACAGAAAAAGTGGGAATTCTGGTAGTGGTGACATGTCCTACATCCTGGGAGTGGGGGAGTGACCACAAGGTGCGTGAGGGGCCCACTGGACACTCCGAGATGGCCTGAGCTGCAGGGGATGGCCTGAGCTGCAGCGCTCTGCCTGGAGGAACATGCTGACGGTTCGGATCTGGAGGGATTAGCATTCCAGAACCGGTGCCAGGAATCCCCACTTGTTTGACATTTCCTTTTGTCCAGCGCACACTTGGTTAAATGACTGCAGGACTCGGAGGACACCCGGAGATGGAATAAGAAATCCCAGCCCCTGCCCCAGCATTTGCAAATGTGCTAGCCTTTCTGATAAGTAGAGGAGTCAAGCCATGGGTTCCTAACCAGACTCTCGTCTGATAAGACTAGGCCTTGACTGGGCAGAAGAGGACGTGGCCCAGGAAACGGGGCAGATGTGTTGTAGGTTGGCTGGCGGTGGCCAAGAGTGCAGTCTCTTGGCTGCAAAGGCTCGATAGGAGCCATCCGTACCAGCTCTGGCACATATTTGGCAGAGATAGAGGAGTTGTGTAGGTAGAGAGGTCACCCCAAATCAAAGAAGGGCCTGGACCAGCCAGGACATTAGCTGTTGCAGCCCAAGAAATATGGTGTCTTCTCACAATTTTTATGGGTGCAATGTGGTCATACACCTTAGCGGGGTGCAAGATGGTGGAGACGTACGTGCGCGTGCCACGTGCTCAGCTCTTCCCCGGGTGAAATGTGGTATCATATGTGGGGTCATCCACTTTCACTTTCTGATGTTTCATTTTTGCCTGACACGTGAAATTTATTATGTGGCCCGCAGCACTGGGATTAGCGAAATAAGTGGCTTCTGAGAACCTGGTCGGGGCAGGGCGGCGGTGAGGACGTTGGGGTGGCTGGTGGGTGACTCTCCAAAGCGTCGCCCGTAGGCTGTGGTTCAGCTTGAGGTAACCGTGTGGTGTAGATGTCGTCATTCTCAGGTTTGATAGATGGAAGACAGCCGCCCAGGAGATGGAGGCCCAGGGGCTCGGGGCTGCCTAGGCTGGCTGCCTTCCTCAGACAGGTTTCCCCGTGCATTCTCCCGGCTAAGCGCCCGCTCAGTGCGCCGGTGCTGGGGTGGCGATTGAGCCTGCACCAGGTCCCGTGCTGCAGGACCCTGCCGTCCTGCCGCTTGCCCTGCCGTGGTTCTCCACAGAGATGCTCGAGTGCCCGGCACTGCCCATCCCCTCTGCCTGGCCATGAGGGAGCTGGGCAGCCCGGCGGGCCTGTGTGCTCACCTCCCAAGGGCTAGCTCTGTCTCAGGGACAAGTGGCCGTGCGCCCACATTCTCTGGTCTGTCATGCTCCAGGGCTGCTCCTGGGGTGCTTCTTCCTGTCTGGTGTCCTGCTGGCCACACAGCCTCTCCTCCAGCCCCGGGTCCCCTCTGCCCGGCCACGTGCTGACTCGGGGGGGCTTCCGGCCTCCCCTTCCCCCTTTGTGGAGTCTCCGACCCAGGCCTCCGTCGCCGTCGCGGTCTGTTGGTGACTGGTTTTATCTCTCCCCCTTCTCGTTGCCGTAGCTCCCAGCTGTGAATATAAAATGTCCTCGTTCCCACCCCTTGCTCCCACCAGAAGCTTTGCTGTTCTGATGTGCCTTTGCAGAAGGAATTGGGTGGCTTTTTGCTCTTCCTTCCCGGCTGTGCTCCGGGCAGCCTTTCCTGCTGTCCGCCAGCATTAGGTCAGTTTGGGCTGCGGGCTGCTGCAGCAGTGTGCAGTGTTTAGGTAGGGAGCCTCAGCCCGCTTGCCAGTGACCTAGCAATAGGATGGTGAGAGGGGAATCGAGAGGACATCTGCTCTAAACTGGTTTTACCTGTATTGCTTTGATTGTGAGTAATATAAACAAATAAATTATATAATTGCAGGGAAAGTGAGGTCTGTTGGGTTGTGGTCAGAACCTAAAGTTTTTTGTCAAGTCATCTTGTCTCAACCCGGAGCTCACGGACCTCTGGAGACTGCGCCGTGGTCATGTGGGCCTTTGGGGCAGCAGGGAATCTCTGCATCACGATTCTCTTTCTAATAAGGGGCAGTAGCGTAGCTGACGAGTAGAAGTAGCCTGGCAAGCAGAGGCTGAGGAGGTGCAGCCCTAGTCTTTGGTAAGATGGATACGCCGTAGCTGGGCGTGGTGGCGCATACCTGTAAGCCCAGCACTTGGAACAGGAGGATCACAGGTTTGAGACCGGCCTCAACAACTTAGCAAAGCTCTGCTTTAAAGTAAAAAAAAAAATAAAAAGAGCTGGAGGTGCAGCTCAAATGTAGAACGCCGCTGGGTTCAATCATAGTGCCAAAATATTTTTTAAAGAAGATGGATACAGGCATGGTGATGTACACTTAAAGAGGTACCGCCAAAAAAAAAAAAAAAAAAAAAAACGAGTATGCCATGTGAGGAGCAGAGAGAGGCCCTGTTTTTAGGTCCTGACTTAGTCATAAATGACCCATGAGACCACCCAGGGCAGGCCCAGCCTTTTATTACCAAGATAAAGCTGCCTGCTGCCAGGCGCTTGTAATCCTCACGCTTGGGAGGCAGAGACAGGAGGATCGCACAGGTTCAAAGCCAGCCGCGCTGGCTTAAGAGACCTTGTTTCCAAATGAAAAAAAGTATAAAATAGGTCTGGGAGTGTAGCCTGGAGGTAGAAGGGCTTCCAGGAACCCCAGTACCACCAAAAAAAAAAAAAAGCTGCCTGCTTAAGAGTACTCTGGGGTCAGTTCCAAAGAACCGCCCCACCTGCAACACCTGTGGGCTGCCACCTCGGCTGCTTTGTGCAGGATGCTGGGCTTGGCTCGGAGATGCCGGTCACCTGCTTTCCTGGTGTCAAGCCCAACCCTGGTTGGCCTTCTGCACCCAGCCCTACTCTACTCTTCCACCAGACCTCCCGACCCTTTCTCCTCAGCCCCGTTCCTGCTCCTCCTCAGTCTCGGGTTCCCTTCCTGCAGCGTCCTGCTGGTCTGCTGCCTGCCCTGTGGAGGGCAACTCAGGTGAGACGCAGAGCTGGCGAATTCTGCCCACGTCCACCCTCGGTGCCATTGACCTTATTGCTCAGGTGCCTGCCACCTCCTCTACCTGAACTTTGCAGAGCTGGAGTGTGTTACCTAGCCCGTGCTGGGTCTGCGATGGGCTGGCAAAAGGTACTGATGGGTTGGAGAGCGGTTCTGAAAGGAATAAAATTGTAGCATCATTCTGCGTGCATTTGTTGAAAACAACTTAGGCGTGCCCGGAAAAGAGGGACCAGCCCAGTGCCTGGACTGGTAAGAGTGGTGATTGGCAGGCAGGCGCACCTTGACCCTTCTCCATGGTTGTCCCTGGGAGGCGAGGGTGGAATGTGTCCCCCGTTCAGAGACGCTGGAGAGAAGCAAGTGGCTTCTCCGTCAGGAGACAGCAGCACACCCGAGTCCCCACCCGGCCTCGTCACTCAGACCCGGGGGCTTGGTGCCGGCCCTGCCTCTGTCTCCCTCGAGCCCTGCGTGGATAAACACTCCCGCATGGGTAGAGCTGGCTTGGCCAGCGTGCAGGCCCTCGGGGAGCAATTTTTTGTTGCCACTGTCATTGTTAACATAGTGCGTTCTTTGGTTCTCAAGCGATGTGCGCGAGTCCTCGCACTCAACTCTTTCCCGTCTTTTGATTTAGGAGAAAGGATCCTGGGCTATGCCGAGGAGCCCTGCTATCTGTGGTTCGTCATGGAGTTCTGTGAAGGTGGAGACCTGAATCAGTACGTTCTGTCCAGGAGGCCAGACCCAGCCACCAATAAAAGCTTCATGCTCCAGCTCACGAGTGCCATCGCCTTCCTGCACAAAAACCACATCGTGCACAGGGACCTCAAGCCAGACAACATACTCATCACAGAGCGCTCCGGCACCCCCATCCTCAAGGTGGCGGACTTCGGCCTGAGCAAGGTCTGCGCGGGGCTGGCACCTCGGGGCAAGGAGGGCAAGCAGGACGACAGGAGTGTGAACGTGAACAAGTTCTGGCTGTCCTCAGCCTGCGGCTCGGACTTCTACATGGCCCCCGAGGTCTGGGAGGGCCACTACACGGCCAAGGCGGACATCTTTGCCCTGGGCATCATCATCTGGGCAATGATAGAGAGAATCACTTTCATTGACTCTGAGACCAAGAAGGAGCTCCTGGGAACCTACATCAAGCAGGGCACTGAGATCGTCCCTGTTGGTGAGGCGCTGCTAGAGAACCCAAAGATGGAGTTGCACATCCCCCAGAAACGCAGGACTTCCATGTCTGAGGGCGTCAAGCAGCTCCTGAAAGACATGTTAGCTGCTAACCCACAGGACCGGCCTGATGCCTTTGAACTTGAAACCAGAATGGACCAGGTCACATGTGCTGCTTAAAATTCAGGGCTGAACAGCTTGGGTGTTTTTAACTAGGTGAGTGCTCCCTTCCTGCGCACGCGCAGTCACTGGGCTGGGTTCTGCGTCCTGGGCCCTGAGGGTTGGGGAGAAACGCAGGGTGGGTGAAGTCAGGGCTGATTAGCAGAGCTTTCTATGGGCCGCCAACCACCCCCATATTGGTGAAGAGATGGGTGAAATTATTTGAGCCTAAGGTTAGAAGTCTTCTGAGAGGAGGTTGACTTTGGCCTGAGTTTTTTAAGTCAGAAACACTTCTAAGGGTCATCAGGTAGTAAATGCTCACTGTAGACAAGATGCAGAAGAGTTACAGCTTCTCGGGGTACATTACTCGTAACCACATTCCTCCCGTTTGCACGTTCAAGTCTCCGTGGTTAGAGCTTACTTTAGTCAGGGGCGGTATCGCTCCTCTCTCTGCTCGGCAGGTCTCTGAGCACGCCCCCTCCTGCTTGGGGAGTGCGGCTCTCAGGGCCGGATGACCGCCCGTTGCCTGTACCATAATTTCGCTTTTCTCCTGTGGATGCCAGTGCTGCTCCGTTTCTCGGTACTTTCGGGAATGTGGTAGTGAGCATTCCCGTGGACGTCTCGGCAGAATCGCTGTGGGCTTTCATGTGTCACGCACTCTGCTAAGACTCGGGGGTAGTGTGAGCGAGACCAAACTCCCCATCTTCACGATTGTGCAGCTTCACTAGGGAGAGAAACAGTCGCCGACATTTATCATAATTGCTCTACAGTGAGTGAGGGATGAGGAGGTGGTAAAGAATCTGACCTTGGGTGGTGCCCAGAGCAAGAACGGGGTGTTGGGGCTGAGCACCCCAGGTGGAAGCAGCAGCCTCTGCCAAGGACCGGATACCAGAGGGACCCGGGCGCTCAGGACTGGACCAGTTTGGGTTATTGAGGAGTGTAGACAGGTGGAGATTGAGGGCAGGGACCTGCCGGGGCAGGAAGTGTGGACAGGATTTGGTGGCGAATCTGAAGGTGTGCCCCGCACAGCAGCAGGCATCCACTTAGGCTGACTAGACTGGAGCCGGGTGTGCGCAGGGGCAGCGGGTCAGAGGTTGACCACCGTATGCGAAAGGCATTTCATGTTTCATTTTATTTCACCTTTGCAACTCTGCCAGTGGTGACGTGATTCGTCCAAGATCCCCCGAGATACGGGGCAGGTGTATCTTACTCGAGCAGCCCCCCCTTTCCCTTAATATCAACATGCAGGGTGGAAGTAGGCTCCTAATGGGCCTTGGGGGACGCGGCCACGCTAGTCACAGGAAGGGCCCCGGGACCTCCATGGGCCTTCCTAGTCCCTCGCTCTCAGTTGGTGCAAGCCCAACTGAGCCACGTCAGTGACAGTCTCCCGCTCCTCACAGGCCGGTGAGTACCTCCCCATGTCACCGTGGAGTCAGAGCATCCCCAAAGCGAGGCTCCGGCGCGCGGTGTTAGGGCCAGAGGCTGGCAGCCAGCACTGGCTGAATCTCACGCTGGGCCTTCCCGTCTGCCCTGGTGTCGTTGGAAGAGGGGCCTGACCTGGTCAGGACTGGGAGGTGTCACAACTCGGAAATCAGGGCTTCTGTCTGGCATCCACAGTGGGGTTTGTGCTGCTCTGCAGGGCAGAGTTTTAGCCAAAATAGGAGGGACTCCCTCATCCAGGAGGGAGAAGAGGCCTGAGGAGGTCGGAGCTTGTTTGCAGGGAGGCGCCCAGGCCGTGGGTCAGGTCACGCCGTGTCTGACGGCCATCTGGACTGTGGTGCCAGTTGACTGGCCGCCTTGCCCTGTCCTGGTGGGCTCGGCGTTCTGGACCTGGCCTGTGGTGTGACCAGTACTGAGCCTTGTGCTGGAAGTCCCAATTCTCCTGGCTGAGTTGAGTTGAGAACAGTGAGTCCAGTCTCCCGCTCCCCACAAAGCTAATTCCATGGGTTCATTCAAAGTATCTTGGGGAACTATGTCTCCCCTCTGCCATTTTAGGTACAGATAAACATTAGTGAACAAAACTGTTTTTGCAGTTGTGGGACTTGCCATTCTGTTGAAGATGGTAAACACAGGTCACATGTGGGTCGAGGCTAGGTGCTTGGGGGGGGGTGGAGCAGGGGAGAGACGTGCTGGGGGGTGTTCTTCTAAGTGGGAGAGATCTGGGTGGGTCTCCAGTGACTTTGAACACAGGTTAGGACTCAGGGGAGCTAGTCTTCAGGATTTCTGAGGAAACCATCCCAGGTGGAGAAAACCGTGGTTATAAAGGCCTGGCGGCTTGGCAGGGAGTCAGGAGCCAAGTCAGGCAAGAGGGGAGAGTTGACCAGGGTGCACCTAGAAGGGGTTGCACAGGCCATTGCAGAGATTGGCTTTTATTTTTGGGTGAGATGGTGAAAGCCATCAATGTGTTTTGAGCTGCATATCTGGTCTTTTGAAAGGATTACTTTGCTGTGCTGAAAATAAACGGGCAGTGAGTGAGAGGTTAAAATGGGAGCGTCCGTAACAACCCAGGTAAGAGAAGATGCCGGGCAGTGGAGCAGGCAGGGATGATTGGCTTTGGGCTCCATTAGAGTCAGAGCCAACAGGATTTCCTGTGGGTGGACATGAGCTCAGAGAGCAGGCGTGCAGGGAGACAGGCTTGGAGGGGAGAAGTTGCCATCAGTGATGGGAAGGCGCGGAGACCAGAGCTTGGCTGGAGGGTTAGGGTTAGTCCTGGCAGCCTGGGTGCCTGTTCAGAGTCCAGGTGCAGAGGTGCAGTATAGATGGTTGGCTGGAGCAGTTCGGGGGAGGGATCCAGGCTGGATGTGCAGCGTAGGGATTGCCAAGGTACTGGGGCAGGGGGTAGGCAGGGTTAGAGGGCGGAGCCCTGGCCACTGAATTTTCGCCTCTGAGTTGAGGCTGTGGGAAGTTATTGGCGCTCTTCTTAAGCAGTTTTCAGGACGCCATGGGGGAAACCCCTAACTAGAGTGAGTTGGAAAGGGTTTGGAGACTGAAAGAATAGATAGACCGACGATTCTCAAGTTTTGGATCTGAAAGCCCCTTTATACCACTGAAATGGTAGGCTCCAGAGAGCTTTGCTTTGGGATTACATATAGCGGTTTACAGCATTAAGAATAAAAGCTGAGAAACATTTTAAATGTTCCCCTTGGAATGTAGGGACAACCATGTACCAATTACATGCAGTTGCATGTTATCTCCGATATCAGTTGTATAAAAAATAACTATTTTCATTTGGGTGTGGTGCCTGAGACTGAGTTAACCTTAGCAACTTAGTAAGATCCCATTTCAAAAATAAAAAATAAGCTGGGCTGGTGGCTTGCACTCCGGAGGCTGAAACAGGAGGATCACAGTTCAGACAGCCTCAGCTATTCAGTGGGGCCCTTTGCAACTCACTGAGACACCGTTTCAAAATAAAGAATAAAAAATGGTAGCTCAGAGGTAGAATGCCCCTGGGTTCCATCCCCAGTACCGCCCTAAATAAATAAATAAATAAATATTAGGGGCCGGAACTGTAGCTTTGAGGTAGAACGCCCCGGGTTCAATCCCCAGTACAAAAAGTGTTTTCCAAAACAAAAACTTAGTAAGCAGCGTTGTTGGGTGTGTTTGCAAATCTCCTTAACGTCTGCGTTGATAGTCAGTGGGTTCTCATTTGGTGCTGTATTACTCATCCCGTACCTCCCAGAAAACTCCACGGACACCTAGGCAAGAAAGAGAAGGGGGTGTCTCTTGCCATTCTAGGAAGGCTCAGCTTCACAGCCAGACCACTCTGAGCAGCCGCAGCGCAGGTGGCTCTTGCTGAGAAGCTTTGCTGTGGAGAGGAGCTGAAGTGCGTGGAGCCAGAAATCTGGAGCGAGGCGCAGGTGGAGGGACAGAGCTCGCCTGTCCCGATTCCTGGCCAGCCTTCCTGTCGGGCTGGTCCCTTCTTACAGCAGCTCACATAGTGGGCGCACCTGACCCCATGGCCAAGGCGGAGGTTGAGGCCGTAGCTTTCAGGGTAACATTTAAGTCCAGGCTGAATGGTTTTAGTTTTTTTACAAAAGTGAAAGGAAGTATGCTTTGGTGTGGAATCGCGGGTTCCTGTGAGAGGATCATTGACTAGTGACAGGGACCGAGTCTGCCTCTGTGGCTTATTGACTGTGTAGCTTAGACAAGTTGCTAAAACCCTGGTCTTTGCTTTTACTATCCCTAAAACGGAAAATGGAGTTGCTCACAATTGATCTTACAGAAGTTATTGGGGCCTCACAAGAGGCTGTGAAGCGCTGTGTAAAGGACCCACGTTAAATACGGCAGGTTTTGGGATACGCGCTTTGGCCCGAGATGGAAGGACTCCATTCCTCCCGAGGACTCTGCTCTTTAGTAAATAGCCTCCCTTCTGAGGGTTACCAAAGAGCCTTGCTTTTCAAACAAAGCTGTATTCAAGGCCACCTTGTCCAATTACTTATTCCAGAAAAACATAGCTATTTTTAACAACTATTCAATGATAGGCCTATCTCTCCCTTGTCACTTTTGGAAGATATTTAATAAATCCCAGTACCCCTCCCAGCCAGCCCCAGCCCTCGTCCACGCAGGAAGCCAGCCAGACTGATGTCCCAGGTGCCGCCGCCCGCGTGTTTCCAGGGAGAGTGTTGTGGGGTGGCGAGCTGGCTGTCCAGTACACAAACCTCCGTCACTAGGGCCTTTTGAATCGAGCCGGGATGACGTCTGTCTGGAGTGGGTAGCGGAGGCCTGCTGAAGGAAATCACATGTGGACATGACCGAGGGTCATAGAAAATCTTTGCTCCCTGTGAGGTCTTGGTAGCCGCTTAACATCGCAGGGAGAAATGAGGCCCGGTTTCTCGCAGAGCGCAGAGCTGTAACGGGCAGAGCCTGGCTCCGGACTGGAGTCTAGCCCGGGCTCTAAGACGACGCCTTGCATTGTCTGTAAGTCATGTCCACACTGAAAACATTTTCACGATTGAATCCAGCAAAGAGTTGAGCATCGGCTAAGTTGACTATTGCACACCCATTCCCGGGCATCTGAGGCAGCCACAGGCATGAGGCCCTGGGGAGGCTTCCCGTGGGAGGCGGCTTCCTCCACCCTCTACCAGGAAGCCTCCGGGCCGCTCGGCCACCTGCTGCTCCGAGGCCCACTGGGTCTTGGTGGGGAGCCTCACTAGTGCTTCACAGGCTGCGGCAGCGGCAGCGGGTGGGGGTGGGGGCTGAGTGAAGAGAGTCTGGTTTCCCTTCTCTTGGAAAGTGAAGCCCAGCCTTCACTGTGAAGACCCTGGTGAAGATGGTCTCCCGTCTCCCCTGTGGTCCTGGAGGGTCCTGGAGAGTCCTCGGGGCGGCAAAGGCTGGCGGTTCCACCCAGCCTGCTGCCGCCATCTCAATCTGTCTGGCTGCCTCCAGCAGGAGGAAGCCGAGCTGTCTGTTATGTAATGGGGCTGAGGCCCCAGGGATCATCTGTCCCTTGATCCTGCAGGACAGGAGAGCATCTGGCAGAGGCAGGCCTGTCCGGCTGCTGAGAGCCAGGACCAGGTGCCGCCCGCCTCCCTCCCTCCCTCCCCGCCATGCTGGCCCCAGCCAGTGAAGACTGCCCGCCCCAGGGCAGCACCCCGCACTCTGGTCCCCATGCAGTTGTGACCCCAGAGAGCCCACACAGGAAGAGCTTCTGGGTGCCAAAACCTGCCCTGAGGGGCCTGGCTGGGAAGTGAGCGCTGTACTTAGCACTGTACTTAGCACACTGGCCCCCCTGGATCCTGCAGATAAAGAAGTTGCGAGTCCCAGGGTTTTCAAGTCGAATCTGACTAGAGTCCACTGTTAAGTTCTGCCTCCTGCAGTCTCTTGGAAAAGCAACTTTTGATGAATTAATGCTTTAAGCTTTTCTCTCAAAAAACACCACACCAGTGGCCCTGCAGGTCCGCACACAAGGCTGGCATGGTGTCCTCTGTCTGACAGCTGGGCTCAGCCAGCACGCACAGCGGGCAGCAGCCCCCTCGGGCCAGCTGAGCCTGGTAGGCATTGACGTGGCCTGGACGCCGGGCGGCAGGGCGGGATGGTGAGCCCATGTGACCAAGGGGCCCGAGCCACACAGGTACACACCAGTCAGGCTTGCCAAGAGGTCGGGGAGCGGGAGACCTGAGCGCACCATGTCCTAGAGCCGGGAAAGCACGAGGCCTGGGGCTCCCGACAGTAGATGCTGGTGCCAGCCACGAGGGGAGGCTCTGACCTGGGGCAGGCGTCCTCGTGGGCTCGGGTTCCTGGCAGAAGCTTCTCCTTCCCAAGGAATTCCTGGGGGAGCCTTTGAGGCCCTGAGGACCCGTCAGAATGGCAGGGGTTAGCAGGGTGTGTGGATGCACACTTGTGATCTCAGTACATGGGAGACTGAGACAGGAGGATCTCAGACTTGAGGCCAGCCTTAGCTAGCAACCTTGTGAGACTCAGCAACCTAGCGAGACGCAGTTTCAAAATAATAATAAAAAAAAAATACGGCTGGTGGTGTGCCTAGGTGGTTGCCCCTGAGTTCAAACCCCAGTACCGCCAGAAAGAAAAAAGGTGGGGCGGGGCTGCCATTTCAGTGACACCTGCCAGCTCCCAGGTCCAAGTGGGGCAAGGGTGCCATCACCTTGCCTGCTTGGATTGGTGGCCGCCTGCAGCCTTGCAGCCTGAGTTAGGCGTGGGAGAGGCCCCCCCCGCCCCCGCACACACACATCTGGCTGGCACTTGGCCAGGTAAATTAGCTTGTAAGATAGCAGTGGGGGTGGAACCTAGTTGTAGGAGACAAAGGTGCAGGACGACTGCAGGGTCCAGGGCAGCCTTTTGGGGTGGTGTTTGGGGCTGGCTCTTGAAGGTTTCGAGGCACCTTGTGATGGCCGGTGGCCTGCGAGGAGCCACATCTAGTCCATGTCGAGGCCTTCAGCTGCGCGGAAGTGGCTTTCCTATTGGAGGTCTTGTTGACGCAGGCTGGGGAGAGTGGCCCAGGCTCTGCCTTGATAAACCAGGGCAGAGCATCTAAGCTCCCAGCCCCTCTCTTCATGTCTGCTAGCGAGTCCTGTGATATTACGGCATCAGAGGAAATGGAGACCTTCTCCAGCATTTCTGGCACTCAGAGGCAGGCAGGCCTTAAAACTGCCAGCCCAGCTTAAAATAAATCAATACCATAAAACACTGCAATGAATTTCCCAACTCTAAAGGAATTTCACTTTCAGTGAGAGGTGCCAGGGGAAGCTATAACTCAGCCTGCATCATACACAGGTCAGAAAGAATTCTGTTTTGCTTCTTTGTTAAAGAAAGTGATGTCTCGGGACTTGGGAAGCGTGGTTAGAGCCACCCGGGCGCCCACAGGGCCGGCAGAGAGGATGCAGTGCTCCTGAGTGCCTTGCTGTGGGCCCGGGCAGTAGTCCTACCAATGTGGCCAGTCCTTTCTGAACTCAGGCTGACTCTGATACACACGTTGCTTCTAGTGTTGATATCCTCCCGGCAGGAGCTTCGCCAAGGCGATGCCGCCAGGGGGCTCATTCTCTATCTGCCTCCTGCTTTGGGGAAAGGGTCAGCCTTAGCCCACACAACACCCCTTGTTCTTTTCTGCACCTTTTTCTGACATGCCCAGGGCATGCCCTTCTAAAAAGCTGAAGTCTAGGGTGAGTTAAGGCACAGAGTTGGGAGTGTGGTGCTGTCGGATTTGGCAGATCGCTTGGGCATTACCAGCACAGCCCAACCCCTTGTACCAGACATAGGAGAACTGGAAGTCACAAGCAAAGACGCATTTGTTGTTAGTAACCAGATTGCATGCTGGATCCGGTGAATGTTTGGAAGGAACACAGTTTGCATGGGGCAGCAGCGGGTGTGAATAGCCCACACCCCGGACAAACAGTGGGGCGACTTTCACCTTTAATGAGGCTTGTTCTAGGGTGTGGGCCAAGTGTCTAAACTGAAACCCAGATGTCACCGACACAGTCCAGAGGTCCTCCTCCCCCGCCCGGCACGGCAGCCCAGAGGGGCACAGAAAGCCTTTGGAGGGTCCTGTAGCAGCGTGACAGCGGTCACTAGGACTCCAGTTTCCCACCTGCTCATGAATGAAGTTGGGGTCAATGCCACGGGCAGACTGAGTCTGTAGCCTGGACCCTGGAAATGTCACCCAGGCTAGAAGAATCACTTCCCCAATTGGCTGGCAGCAGGAACTGAGGGTGTCACAAGTCAGGACTTTCCTGACATGTCCAGATTCTGTCCATAGTCTGGAAGACGGCTTCGTGCCATTGTCTTCCTCCTGGCTAGATCCCGCCCCCCGCCTCCCTCAGCAGGGTCAGCGAGGAGGCTCCACACCAGGGGTTCTCCAGGTGGGCTCGCAGGCCGGCCACCTGAAGAGCCGCATCTCCAGCCGACTGAGCTGGAAGCTGGCATGTGCGGGGTGTTGTGGCCGGCCCTTCAGAGGCTCGCCTATGAGCTGGAGAACCGCTCTGCCAAAGAGCAAAGGCGCGGCCACCAGCTGCCACCTTCCTATCACGTAGGCCATGACCTTCGCCTTTAACCCCGCGCCTTCAAACAGCGTGGTCTAGGCTGTCAGGAGGCGGTGAGAGGCTGGTTCTGGGCACTGAAATTCCACAGGTGATTCTCTACTCAGCGCTGTGACTGGGTGGGTCGTCCTCTCTGGCTCTGGTTTCCTCATCCAGAGAACCACCTGAAGGACCATCTTGGCCTCTTTCCTGCTCCCCAGCTCACGTGTGTTCCTTGTTCAGGGTAGACATGGTAGGCTGGGGACAGCCGTCTCGTTCAGTCTCCAGTGCATTTGTCTGTACGCTGAAGCCAGGCCCCATGGCCTCCTTCTCCTGGAATAGGAGGGAGAAATGATTTGATTCTCCACAGGCTTCCCTGCCCTGGGGGAGTGGGTTTTCAATCCAGAATAATTAGGAAACTCCAAAGATGCTCTCTGGGGAGAGGGGAGACCAGCCCTAGAGAAGGGTTCGCACCCGAGGATGATGTGCTGGTAGGGCTCGGGTCTTAGGGGTGGCTCTTTTGTGTGTGTGTGATTCTGGGAATTGAACGCAGGGGCATTTTACCTCCAAGCTGTACCCCCAGCCTTTTTTAGTTTTTGTTTTGAAGTCGTCATGCTAGGTTGCTGAAATTCTGAGTTGCTGAGTCCGGTTTCAAGGACTGGGGCTACAGGCGTGCGCTGTGCCCAGCCGATGGATTTGGGTCTTGACTAGAAAACTCCATTTATTTGTCCTATAGGCTCTTTGAGCACCTGCTCTGCAGGATGTGGCCGTGGAGATGGGTGTAGTCCCTGCCTCGGTCCACTTAAACCCAGGCATCGCTGGGCCTTAAAGACCTGCTTTACGAGCTGAGTTGCCGGCATTTATAGCTGCCATGCCATGAGGTTAGGCAGCCCATAGCCATCTGCGTGGAGCTAGCAGAGGGAGGCCAGGCACGCAGCAGGCGGTCCACAGATGTCGATGGCAGCACCCACGGATGCCGTCCTGATGCCAGGTCGCGGCCAAGCTCTGAGGGGCTGGACCTGGCATCCTGAAATGTGTGCACTCCCAGGCTGCCCTCTCGCCCTGTATAAAAGGGGGAACCCACACGCGTGCACCTCGGGGCCATCAGTTTCTGTTGGCTGCCCACATAGCCCTGTGGTGGGTGTTTGTGATGCTTCAGTGAGAACATAGACATGGTGCTAGCCTGGGCTCACTCGGACCTCAGTTTGAGAGCCTGTCGTAAGGAATACCAGTTTTGGTTTTGAGTGGATGAAGTATTATAACAGAAAACAGACTCTGCCCAGGGCGGTCGGGAGTGCTTCTCTGAGGAGGTGGCCCTGAAGCAGGCCCAGAGGTGTGGACCCCACTCAGCTGGGCTTTGGAGGGTGCCGAGGGCCGCTGCATGGCCAGTAGGAGTGGACAAAGGCCGGCGTGGGGGAAGCAGGGCCCACCCGAACTCGGGGCTTCCAAAAGGCTGTCAGCTGGGCCAGATCAGGAAGGAAGGGGTGGCTCACAGATGACCCCATGGTCTGCGCCTTGTGGAACTGGCCCTGGGGGCAGAACTGTGTAGGGACAGCGGCCACTGCGCACGGGCTGGGAGTGGGCAGCTGTGTGAATGCTCACGCCTCGTGATGTCCTGGGGACTCGGGGGCAGTTAGTCTCCGGTGAGCTGTGCTGAGCGCAGGCATCTTCCGGGCACAGGCGGCACCTGGAGCCTGGGCTCTGGTCGTGGCCTTCGTTGGCGGCACCTGACCCTTTCTTCAATGTGTGAACAGCTGCTCAGGAGGTGACTGCACTGCCCGGTGTTTGCGTTTGCACGTGGCTTGGTGCCTCAAGAGCATGTTCTGGTTTTGCTTTTTAGAGCTGAGAGCCTGTGCGGGGTCCTGTGCCCGAGGGGCTGCCTTCTGCTGCGGAGCCGCTGTGTGGCTGGCGTCCTGCTTCCGTCCTCTTCTGGTGGTTATGGAACACCAGCGTCGTGATTGCTGGCTTAACGCTGATTCTGGGAGTCACTTGGATTTGCTTTTGGGAAGTAACTTCTGTTTGGAGTTGGAGTAGGGAGGCAGGTGGGAGATGTCTGGCCTCAGCTGGCTCAGGTTGCTAAGGGCAGGGACCCAGGGGCGGAGCCTTGACATCCAGAAGTGGGGAGGCCACCCAGGCCAGGCTAGCTGCCCTGCCACACCCAGGTTTGAATGGTATCTAGCACTGAGGGAAAGGCAGTTCCCTGGCACCCAGCGTCCTCCACGAGCTTGTCTAGGACCAGGCCTGGGGCAAGCTGGGGCTGAGGGGGGGCTCTCCAGCCCTGCTGAGCATGTGCTGTTTGCCAGGCTTGCAGCTCCCATCCTGTCCCCCTGTGTCCTGGGTGCCCTGCTTCCCTGCACCAGCCAGGGCAACTCTGGCTGAGGATGCGCTCCCAAGGAGAGGCCATCTGGACAAGTCCAGAGTGGTCCAGGTGGGAGGGTGTGCTGGCTTTCACCAATGAAGTAAGTGCCAGTAACACTCAGGGCACACGACATAGTGGGCCTGGGGGCGGACGGGTTGAGGAAGCAGAACGGGGTTGAGGAAGCGGATCCCAGGCTGGTTCACACACAGGCCGAGCTGAGCGCTGCAGGGTGCTGAGCTGCGAGCCCTGCATGCCAGCCTGGGGAGGGTCAGCCTCATCCTGCGAACGAGGGGTGAGCAGGCCATGCCCTGCAGGCTGAGTCACAGCAGCGAGCGAGGGAGGACTGCCGCCCCGACTGCAGATGCACAGCCAGCTTCCTGAGTGCGGGGGGGGTGGGCAGCCGCTGGGCAGGGCGCCTGGGAGCCCCGCACCCCCGTGGTGGGGGGAGGCTAGGGACTGGCAGGCCGTGGCTCCCAGGGCCGTTCCGCCACTCACTGGCCAGGTGACTTTCCCGAGTGACCTGCAGGGATGGTCACCGTGGTGCTGTGTGCCCCGCAGTAGCAGCGCACCCGGAGCTCAGGGGTGGCGGCTCGCCGGGCTCCTCGCACCCTGTCGTCTGTCTTCGCCAAACCCTCAAGGCATTTGTGTTTTCACTGGGCTCCTTCCTAACCATTGTGGCCTCCTTTCCCCAGGAGAGCCCCAAGCCCTCAGCACGCGCCCTGTGAGCTCTCGTGCATCCCGGGCTTTAGACTGGCTCTCCAAGCAGAGGTCCCTGAGGTCTCCTTTTGCCCAGACCGCTCTGGGCACGGCCTGGTTTGAGTCTCCTTATATAACCACAGTAGTCCTGTCCCCATATGGACAAGTGACCTCTTCTTTAGCTATTAACAGGGACTTCCTCCTGGCAGAGAGCCCTTGGGGCTACAGATCACAACATCCCCCAGGCCCTCCTGCTAATCACAGCAGCCGCAGCTGAGCCCGTCTGCAGGGACCACTGGAAGCAGCCGGCAGCTTTTGTTTCAACCCCACACTTAAAAGTTGAGGAAGGGAATTAGGATATTCACATCACTGACTGCCAATTACCAGGGCTGTTTCTAGGGACAAAAAGTTCCCCTCAGTTGGTCTTGAGTTCCACCCAGGACCTGTTTACCAGCTGAGGTGCTTAAGGGAGCGCCCCAGCCCCAGCCCCAGGGCCTCTTGACTTCCCAGGGCCAGGAAAGCTGAGTTTCCCCCAGACGGGTGACTCAGCGTGCAGCCCTGCCTGCTGGTCACCACGGAGACTCCAGAACTGAAGTCTTGGTCTTGCCCAGGCCCAGTGAGTTGTGTTCTGTGCATTTGGTGAGCTTTTAACACCAGCAGTTCTGGCAGCGTCCTTCAGGGAGTTTAAGGTGATGTGAAGTTGCAATGCCCGGCACGGCTGCGTTGGGTCTGAGGCTTGGCCCAAGCGCTTCCACACCAGCCACTCCCTTCCAGACCAGCTTCCTGGCACCCCGAAATAAAGCTGCCGTCTGTGCACGGTGACTGCCTGGGTGAAGCCCGCCCTGCCCTTTGGGCCATCACACCCCGCTGTGTGCTGGGCCTGCCCGCGTGCAGAGCGTGTCCTTGAGTAGTGAGCGTGCTGTGGGGCACAGAGCCACCTCCTCTCGGGGCTGTGTAGACCCAGGCTCACCACCACTGGTGGCCCGTAACCTCCCAGCGCCACTGGAAGCACAGGGTCACCTCGTGCTGTCCAGCAACAGCTTCACATGCCCAGGAGATGGCTGGGCAGCCTCTGCCAAGCCTGGCGGCTCCTCAGCCACACTCCCTTCTTGCAGGGTGACCCTTTCAGAAGGGGCGGCACAGGGCCTTGCTGGCCCGCCGGCCTACGCTGTGGGCCTCCCTGCTCTTCCTGAGCTGCTCTTGGTGGGCGTTCTTGCCTGCGTGGTTCAGGGGCCCACGGGGGTCCTCTTGGCTCCAGCCTTCTCCATGTCAGATGTGAATGGGAGGACAGCCCACCAGAAGGACGTGCGGCTTCTGGTGCTCCTTCACGGCCTCGGTCCTGGGGCTTGGCCCTGAGCTGGTGCCAGAGCCTCCGTCTGGCATGGGAGGAAGCGAGGTCTGCAGAGGGGCAGGGGTGCGCTGCGGCCCCAGTGTCCCCACACCTCACGCAGAGTCCCGCCAGCTCACCACCTGGGAGGCTGGGCCTCAGCTTCTGGCGGGCTCCATCCAGCCACCTCTGCAGCACCGCACGCGCTCTGAGCTTGGAGCCTAGGAGCCGTCCACCGCCCCGGCACACCCCAGCCAGAGCCATCCCCACCTCCCGAGCCCCTGGAGCTGAGGAGAGCCAAAGCCCGTTTTTGCCTTTTTCCAGGTGGCTAGGCCTGGAAGGGACGCTCTGCACTTCTCAAGATCGGAGGAGCCCATGGAGTTTCAGGCCAAGCCTGAGTCTCAGTCCTAACTGCCCTTCTCATGAGCCAAGTCACTGTGGCTGACCTTGACTTGGGACGTGTGGGCCAGGCCCAGCTAGCCGCACCTGGACTTCCAGGACGCTCGCCACATAATGGTGCATCTGCACGGGGTGGGGGGGTCTTCTTCCCTTCTAAGGAGGGCCTGGCTGCCCACTGATAAATGGGCACGGGGAGACAGCAGAGCGCTGAAATCCAGACCTAAGGCCCTGCTCCTGACAGGAGGCCGTGCAACAGCAGGAAGGCTTTGGGAGCCTCGTTCTCCCACAGGCCTGGCGCTGTGAGGCACGAAGAGGGCAGCCGGGCTTCGGGGTCGGACGTGGGCCTGGCTCTGTCCTCACCAGCTGCTGGAGAGGAGAGGTGCCCCCTTCTGCGGTGAGGACGAGCGCCTTCCCTGCCCCAGGCTGCGGGCGGTGGAGCTTGGCCGTGGATCAGGAGCACAGAGGCAGGGGTTAATCTGTGTTTTTATGTGAAGCTGTCACATTGAATGAGGGATTCTGTGAAGTCCATAATTTAACTTTGTATTGCTACATATTAACTCCCAGTTTCTTTTAGTCACTCAACATTTGAGTTCCTTCTAAGACCCCTGCACTGCTTAGAAACCCTAGAGGCTAGAGAGAAGGGCCGGCTGCGTCCTTAAGGAGCCCTGTCATCCTTAAGGAGCCCTGTCGCTAAGGACGGGGTAAGATCGGAGCACGTAGCAGCCCGTCAGGTCTGAGGCCCGTGATGCCCACTTGCCCAGGAACAAAGAGTCCCTGAGTGACGGGGCTTCCGGGGCCTCCTCTTCCTGGGAGGAGGTCCTGGAGGGTGAGCGCTGAGTGGCACTGGGGAAAAGACTGGTGAGGCCAGGCCATCTTGTCTGGAATTTTTTTCTTTGTGGTACTGGAAATGGAACCCAGGGGCATTCTACCTCCGAGCTACACGTGTACCCCAGCCTGATTTTTTATTCTTATTTTGAAACAGGGTCTCACTGAGTTGCAAAGGGCCTCACTAAATAGCTGAGGCTGTCCATGAACTGCCATCCTCCTGTCTCAGCCTCCCGAATGCTGGGCTTACAAGCGTGCACCACCATGCCCTGCTTGTCTGGAATTTTGCCCGAGCAAATGACTATTAGGAGTCTTTAGGTTTTTGTTCTGAACTTTTTGGGTCTGAGTTGAAGCGGCTTCATAACCTGCTCTGTTTCTTACTGCTTGTCCCTGTTAACGTCCTGCCGCTGGTTCTCACACCTGGCAGAGGAAGTGCTTCCTCATTGTAAGCTGAGAAGACGGCTCGAGTCGAGCTTTGACTCGGGAAAGGTCGTCGGAGCTGGGAGCTGGGAATACAGGCGTAGACTCTGGACCTTCCTACTCAAAGCCCATGCATACCCTGGACCAAAAAACTCTGTTATTCTGCAAATTAGACTATGAGATCAGGCCTGCTGGCACACCTGTGATCCCTGTACTTGGAGGCTGAGACAGGTAGAGTGCAGGTTCAAGGCCAGCCTCAGCAACTTGGCAGAACCCTGTTTCATGGTCAGATAATAATTTTAAAAGGGGTTGGGGGTATAGCTTGAAGGTAGACTGCTCCTGGATTCAATCCCCAGTATCAAAACAAGAAAAAACCCTGCTTTAATGGCCGCCCTCCACCCCACATTGAGGACTGGCTCCTGGGTGCCTGTCTGCCTAGTTTTGCCTCCTGGTGTGACAGGTCACTGTGGGCTCTCGGGTGTCTGCAGCTATGGTTTATGATTGCTGGCCTCTGGCTCCCCTTCCTCTGACGCCATGCCCCCCTGCAGGCCTGAAGACCGCAGGCAGCTTGCGCTGCCCTCCCCGGGCCTCACTTCCACCAGGATGTCCACGGGCTGGGTGGGCTGCTCGCAGCACGGCCATCCCTCGCCTCGCCCTACTTCAGGCGCCACGGCTGCTGGCTCAGCCGAGAGGGACGGCGGGACAGAAAGCTTGGCTGTGGCTTCGTTCCTCTGACGGATGGGACTGGACGGCGAGCTGGGGGTGGGTGTGAGGAGTGAGGAGATGGCAGGCTCGGAAGCTCGTCCGAGACCCCACGGGTGACCTTGCTGCGTCCGCCCCTCTGCTGCCCGCTCGTGCTGTGGGATTGGTGGGTCACTGGCTGCAGTTTAGTGCAGGGGTGATTCCCACACAGACCTTGTCTAGACGAGGCGCAGCACGTGAGCCTTCCCGTGCCTAGCGAGTCCCAGTGGGTCACAGCACCTCCCACTGGGCAGGTGGGGCTGAGGAGAGCTCGGCCACACCATGCCGGCTCGCCGGTTAGGCGAGAGGCGGGTAGGACAGAGGAGGCGGGCCCCTTCCTGGCCAGTCCCTTGGCTGTGCGCTGCCAGCCTCTCTGACTTGCCAAGCGCCCCTGTGTGTGAAGAGGTTCCACGGGGGTCGGGGGAGCACAGCGCTCGCACCGAGCATCCCAGGGCCCGACGGCCCCGTGCCTCGCCATCGGGGTGCTCAGTCTCCCACGCCACAACGAGGCTGTAGTGTGGGGTATCCTGCCCCCTTTCAACACCAGCAGCAGTTGGTCCTAGCAAGCAGCCAGGTTGTATTTCAGATTTCTTACCCCTGAGCTTCAAAAGCCTGTCCTTAAAGCCGGGCGTGGTGGCGCGCGCTTGTAATCCCAGTACTCAGGAGACTGAGACCAGAGGATCTTAGCGGACAGCCTCAGCTACTTAGTGAGGCCCTCCTCAACTTAGTGAGACCCTGTTTCAAAATAAGGGATAAGAAATAGGGCTGGGGGTGTAGCTTAGAGGTAGTATGCCCCTGGGTTCCATCCCAGTACCGCACACGCACAAAAAAAACCATCCTTAGACGTGAGCCAGTCAAAAGGTGCCAAGAATACGACTGCCATCGGTCCCTGGCCACGGGGCAGTGGAGGGCCAGCTTTGACCGCTGTGCTGCTGCCGCCTCCCACCTCCACCTGGTGGACCTAGGACAGAAAGGTCCCGGGTTAGGCCTTGGCGCACCTCTGTGGCACCCTAAGATCCAGAGTCAGTCCCCGCTCTGCCAGGTGGATCCGCCCTTCCCACAGCGGGCGGAGGGTGGACAGCGCCATCCCATCCCCTAGTAAGGAAGAGGAGGCTCAGATCGCGGGTGCGGGGGGGAGGTGAGTGGCAGAGCTTGGATTCGAACCCTCAAGTGTCTCGTGACGCCCTGCACTTTCCTGGCCAGCACTGGAGTGAGGATGCTGTTCCAGGGGAGGTTGTGGCTCCCAGAGGTCTTAAGACAGCCCAGTTGTAACAGTTGTGGAGGCCAGGCTTCCAGAACCTTCCTACTCTAGCTGTTAGGGAGATGGCACCTCGGCGCTGTCAGGGTGGGGAGGACACAGACCGCGGGACCACCCTTCATTCACCAGGGTCCGGGCTGCCGAAGGGCTGTGGAAGGGCGTAGCACGCCGGGGCACGTCTCCTGCCTGCCGCCTGCTCACGGAGCTTTCTCTCCCCCTTCCCCCAAGCCTCCTCAGGCCGACCAGCCAGCTGCCAGGCTGGCAGGGACCTGCTGGACGGCCGGCCGCGCGCTGTCTGGTTGGCTCTGCGTCCCTGTGCCCTGGCCAGACCTGTGCGTGGCACCTGAGCCAAGCTTTCCACGAGCGTCTTCTCGTGAGTCTATTTATAAGTGGAGGGATTAGGTGGGTCTTAAGCCCACTAAGCTCTTCTCGTCTCTCTAGGAAGGGTCTGCGTTACACAAGGCTGACCTGCCTTAACCCTTTTCTCTCTGCTTTTACTCCGCCCCTTCAGTTTCCTTGCCCTCCACCCTGTGTGACAGTGGCCCCTCTTACTGTGGGTGACATGGCTCCTGCCTCGTGGGCTTGGGGGGTGAGGTGGCGCAGGAGATGCAGACCGCCTGGTCCCTTTTGGGAGCCGTGATGAGAGCACGTGTAGGTTGTCGCTGGGCTGTCACTGGGCTGCGTGTGGAACTTGCCTGGCACGGACTGGATGGGAATGAATGTTTGCTGTGGCGGGCGGTTGTAGAGAAATAAGAAGGCGAGATTCTAGTCCAGGAGCCAAGGTAAGGAAGGGCTTGCCACGAGCCGTCCAGGCCCTCCTCCGCCCCACAGCTCCTGGCCAGCGTGGGAGGCGGCTGGAAGCCCGTCCGGGTCAGAGGGCGCTGGAGAGAAGCTGGACTGCTGCCCAGCAGCGGGGTGGCCGAGTCACGCCTGGCTCTGGCCTGCTCCCTTGGGAGAGCTGGCCGGATGCCTCGTCAGGTCATCGCCACGCAAACCAGCTGCCCTCACAGGCGCCGTTCTCCACCGCGCTTAGCGGGAGGGCTCTGCTCAGCCACCAGCCGAGCCGCCCTGGGCCGCCAAGGGGCTGAGACGTGCGTCTGCTCCAGTGCCGGGCATTTCTGGTGGTCTGCACCCGTCCTTTCAGGCCGTAGGAAGGGTCTTTGCTTCTGCCACAGCGCCTGCTGTGCCCTGGGCTCCTGGGGGAGGTGTGCCCTCCGTGCTGGGAGACAGCGCTCCTGTTTCCTCTCCTTCCCCAGGGGAGGCAGGCTTGGCTGTTCCAGGCCTCCTGGGGAGCTGGAGGTGCTGTGGGGCCTCTGCAGCACACAGCCTCCCCCAGGCCCTGGGCAGGGGGGCCTGCTCCAGGCCTGCCCTTCAGCCGACATGACACCCACCTTCCTGCCAAGGGGACTGAAGCCCCCACATTCTGCCTGTGAGCGTGGTGGCCCCAGCCCTTCCGCAGAGGCTGGCCTTGAGCCTGTGGTCCTCCCAGTACCAGGATCACAGGCTGCCCCCAGCTGCCACTCCTTTAGCAGAGACTGTCCTTGGCTTGGGTCATACATGGGGGGGTCCCAAAGGCCACCTTAGTGGAGGACGTGTGACCACGTGACCGCGAGGCCTCGGTGCGTGCCCCCAGAGCCCGGTTCGAGGTGTTGGAGTTGGAGGTGGCTGCCGAGTGTGGTGAGCGGCCTGCCATGGCTTTGGCCTCCATCTGCAAAGCCAGGATCTGGGCGCTGGGGCTGTTGTTAAGAGGTGGTAGGACAGCAGGCCTGGGACAGGCAGGCGGAGGCCGCAGAGTGAGGGGCTGGCCCCAGGAGCCTGCTTCTCCTCAGCTCCCGTGCTTCCCAGTGCTCCCCCAGCCACCTGCCAGCGCAGACTCTGGGCCGCCCCACGGCAGCGGAGTGGTCGCGTGTGCCCTCACTCGGTGGTGAGCGCTCCACTGCCCGCTGTTGTGGACGGGGAGAACCTGCGTCTCGGCCCCTTTGTTGGAACTGTTGGCTCCTCTTGCTCGTTAAGGGGTACTGTGTCTCCCATGAAACAGTTAAGCGGGACCATGTGGTGCGTGCTCAGTATTGGAAACTGGGGTGGGGGCCCAGTGTATTACTTGCCAGGTTTTCTGGCAGCAGTCAGCAGAAGGAAGGGTTTTCACAGCCACGATGCCTTAGTCTGTCTTCTGTCGCTAATAACACATTGCCACAGGCTGGATACGTTATAAAGAAAAGAGATTGACTATGGTTCGCAGTTGTGGTCCCAGGCCAGGGGCCCACACCTAGTGGTGGTTGTTCTTGGTGGCACAGCTTCGGGGCAGTGCGGGCCAGGGACCCGTGTGTCTGGCCTTTCTCTTACAAACCTCCGGTGCTCAGTCACGGGATTCCACCCCAGTGACCCATCTAGTGCTAAGCACCTCCCATCCATCGTGGGATTACTGACCAAGTTCCGCCGCGACCCCCCACTCGCGGTGGGGTTTAGACTCCAGCGTGAGCTAGAGGGCGTTCGTGGCTCCCCCCCACTGCGAGCCCCCGATGGGCTTCCTGCATCGGCAGTGGGTCATGTACCTAATCATCCCTTAATTTGGACTTTGAGTTACTGCCTCGCAGTTTAAGGCAGTGAACATCTCTGTCAGAGTCCTTTCCATATTTGGGGTCATCGGTGAAGCTGATAGTGGAACTGGGGTTCCTAGCTGCAGGAGTGGAGCTGGGGGCCACCGGCCTCAGCAGCCTAACCCTCTGAAAACCCAGGGCTGGCCACTCTCCATGCCTGGCCCGCGGCGTGGCCCTGGTACCCTCACGTCGGTTGCACTGTTGGTGATCAGGCACGAGCCTCTGGCCGGCAGAGGGAGGGCTCGTCGACTGTGTCTAGTGCCTGCTCAGGTTCTACTCAGCCCGGCAGAAGCGCCCGCGGTTGTCAGAGGAACAGACTCGCCTGGAGGGTGGTAAAGTGCCCAATGCCGCCCCACTGCATTGCCCTGTGGAGGACGAGTGCTCAGCAGGTTCAGGGCGGCGTGGTGTGGGGCTGCGGGCACAGCTCCCGGGCCGTGGCGTCGCAGGCACACCCAGGACTTGCCTGGTTCAGTTTTGGGGGGTGAATCCGGGCATCTTTAAGCTTGTAGATGGCTGTGTGCAGGGAGACAGTGCAGCTGCCTGATGACCCACTGCCTGGAGCGAGGCGCCCTTAGCTGATTGGGCGGCTCCCCGGGACAGAGCTTTTGTGCTCTGGGTGGCATGAGGATAAGTCCCTGTCAGGCAGGCTTCTTGCCTTACTCCTGCGGCCCGGCACCAAGGCATGTCCCCAGTAACAACCAGTACTCACAGGTCAGGCACTCTGGGGCTCTCTAAACTGTCACGTGGTGCAGAAGGACGGTGTGGGCAGTGATGGGCACGTGCGGCATTGGCCCCGAAGGTTCCAGCAGCCAGTGACATCGTGGGCACACGCCATGGTGTCACATAGTGACACGTTTCTCACACCAGTCCTCAGACCTCGCGGTTGGACTCTGGTCCCTCTAAGACCTTGGCGAGTAGCCTAGATCAGGTTCTCAGAGGCCGAGCCCCCTTCTTCTCGCCCAAAATGGGATAACGAGCCTCAAGAGGGGCGCTGCAGAGTCCTGACGTGGCAGGTCCCGGGGTGAGGGGCAGACAGGCCGAGGCTGGCGGGGCTGTGGGTCACACTGTCGAATGGGCCCCGGGATGGGAACAACACCTGGGCTGGCGGGCGGGAGCCTGGCTCCCCTCCAGCTGCTCCGGGGGTTGGGACGCTTGGGCATCAGTTTCCTCACCTGGAAGCTGGGGCCTGCGTTCACGGCAGCAGTGTGCGCCCGACTCCTGGGCCCAGCCCACTGCTCCTCACCCTTCTGTCTTCTGTCTCCCAGGTCGCTCCTCCGCCAGGTCTCATCGTCTCCCACGTGACGGCCCAGGGTGTGGCGACAACTGCGGCGACGGCGGGCTGGCGGCCACCTCCCCTCCCGACAGCGGATCCGGCAATGTGAAGCTTTTGTTTGGGTTCCCCTCCGTGTAGTTCTGCTTTATTTTTTTTTTTTCTTTTTCTCTTTTTTAACTTAAACCATCAAGAATTCAGAAGAGCAGAAAGCTATGCTGTGGACAGGCACCATTTCTTTTAAGAAACTCAGTATGGACAAAGCATGTGTATAAATCTCACTGTTAGTTTTGATGAGGGTTAGGGAGCGATTTTGGTTTTGTCTTTCATTTTACCTCTGTCTGTCGTTCATACATCTCGGTTCTGCCTGTAGCATCTCACTTCCTGGAGAAGACCTGTCTCCCCTCAGAATTCGGGGATTCTCCTGGGATGGGGCCTGGGGCACAAGATGCCTCCGGACTTCCCTACCACACTTGGAGCCGCCAGGTTCCGTGGCAGGCTGGGCCTCAGGCAGGATCAGAGGCGAAGACCCACCTGGAAGAGGAGGGCCAGGGTCTGGCCGGAGGACTCCAGAAGGAGGCCAAGCCGGGGGCCTGGCCCTCCCAGCGGAGCCTGGCCACACCAGGACTGTGATGGGCGCCAGTTCCCTCTGCTGCTCCTGGCGCCAGCCCCGAGGGAGGGTAGTGTGGCCGGCCGCCCGCCCGCCCTCGCCTCTGTGTTAAGAAAGCTGTCGTGCCAAACCTTGGTCTGGACACACTGGATCTTCTGTGGTCACTGTTACAGCCAGGAGGTCAGCACGGTCACCCGCTGCCTCCCCGACCACTGTCTTCCCGGGTGTGCCACCGCCACTGCTCCAGGCCCTTAGGTCCAGTTGTGACCATTGCCACGGTGACAGGGTGCCCTGAACTGGCCGCCGCCGCCACCTCACAGTGAGCAGGCGCCATCTGCCTCACCCCGGGACTTGTTTCGGTGGGAAGGAGGAGCTGCCCTGGGTGGGGGAGGCCTGTTCTCTCAGGTCTCCTCGAGGCCTGAGGCCTGCCTCACTGGCAGGCATGCCTCTGCCTCACACTGCTCCCTGCAGCCCTCCACCTGGCTGCATCTGGGCGGCGGCGGGCCCTCCCCCGTCAACAGCCAAGCCAGAGGGATTGGGTCTCAGGACAGGGAAGGGAGTTGTTTGTGTTTGTGTTTGTTTTGCCTAAACCAGCATCGGTTTGCTGGGGGGACCCTTGGAAGGCGTTTCAGATGGTATGTGACCAAGGGGGCTTCCCCAGGAGACACCAGGCGAGCGAGGGGGCTCGGCCTCGCTCGCCGCACGCTGGCCTCCACCCCAGGGGGATGCGGGGCGCAAAATAGCCACCCTCCCTGGCCAGTCCACCTGGGGTGGCCGGCTTGGTCTTCTGTCTGGCTTCACAGGCGGCCTCCCCAGTGTGCTGAGGCGCACCCCCTTGCAGGGCATGTTCCTCGCTGCGCCCACCCTCCCTTCCCCTGGAGGCAGCTGTCTCTGCTGGAGCTGATGGGAAAGGCAGTCCGCAGATCTAGCACCCCTGCTCTCCCTGCCGCAGCCCTCTAGGAGCCCGGCGAGGGCTCGGGCCTTAGCTGCCTGACGCCGCGGGCACAGCAGCCCCCACAGGTCTCAGGAGGGCGGGCGCACGCTTCCCGCACCTTCTCTCCTTGGCCTCCTCCCGCTGCAGCCCTGGTGCCCCCCCCCCCCCGCCTCCCCGGCCCGCTGGCTCGACTGTCCACAAGCCCTGCGGTCTCAGCGACCAGCTGCCCCCGCGGACACCGGCCTCCTGCTTAAACCCGGGTCCCGGGCTGCCGCGTCTCTAGGTTTGTCGGACCTGTGCGAGTTCCAGGAGTTTCCAAACCGCAAAGCAGCAGCAGCCATTCTTCCTGGGGTCTCTGAGGCCGCACGCTGGCAGGCCCTTAGGCTCGGCCTGCGCGGTATGAGCAGGGCCCTCTGAGTGTCAGGATGGATCAAGTGCCTTACTTACCCTCTCCTCCCCTGACCAGACCTGGCACGCCGCCTCTTCACCTGCCACTGGCTCTCTCCCTGGGGGACCAGGATGAGTCTCCCGCCGCCTCCAGGGCGCCCCCTAGCGGCGTAGCCCGGGACAGGGAAGCGCAGGCCTCCCTGCCTCTTACCTCTAGCCAGGAGGGCACAGCAGTCTGCTCCCATCTGGGCGGGGACTGGGGTTGCAGGCCTTGGCCCCTCACCGCGGGGTGCCCGGCAGGTAGTGGGAACCCCTGCCCCCTGCGGCTGCCTTGCCACGGGAGTGTGTCAAATGTTTACTTAAGAAATAAATACCCTGTTTACAGCTGGAGGAGAAGCGTGCCCACCTGGTGGAGAGCTGACCCGGGCAGGGCCTGGCCTGGTGCACCGGGGCAGATGGATGAAGGTGCAGGGGCCTGCCCCTCCTGTGGTGCTGCGCCCGCCTCCTCCTGCCTCCCCGCCCGCCCGCCCGCCACATTCCCTTCCCAGGAGGCCCTCCGCTGCTTAGCACAGCACTGTCCTCCATCCTAGAAGACCAGTGTTTGGAGCAATAAGATTATTTTTGCTTGAATCTTTTTTAAGAAAAGGAAGAGCCAGTGTGTGGGAGCCTTGTGCGGTGGCTTTACCTTCAGGAGACAGAGCTAGGGTGGTGTCTGGGCTCCAGCCTTGGGTACCGCGGACACCTGAGGAGCAGGAGCGGGGCCTCCCGAGGAGGGGACCTCGCTCTGCCCGCCAGCCCCGCCACCAGGTTGCTCTCTGCCTCCTGCTCCTTTCTGCTTCCCCACCCCTCTGGGTGCATCTCCTGGCCCTCCTCCCTTGGAAGTGTTCCCCTCTGGCCTTCCTGGCAGCCCCTGCGGGGAGTCCGGTGCTTGGCACCCAAGGACAGCCAAGATCGCGCCGCTCAGCCCGGGGTCAGCAGGCTTGGGAGGCCGAAGCCCAGAGACTCGGCCTCCACTGGCTGCCGCGCCCAGCTGTGGCCCAGGCCGCCCTCTGGGGCCAAAGGCAGGGCTCCTGTCCAAGACGTGCTCTTGGGAGGTGACCAGTGGGCGCCACGTGGGACTGGCTGGTGTTGGTGACCACAGCCGCCATCACCAAGAGATGGACACATGGCTGTCGGTTGCCCGAGGGTCCCCAGATTGCAGAGGGAGCCCCCTGGTTTCTCTCCAGGGGAGGCCGCTGGAGGAAGGGAGCTTATCTAGGGACATTTTAAATAAATCTAGTGCCCCTGGGACCTCTTTCCATCGGTGACTTCTTAACATTCATGTGGGAGTCGTGGGTAGGACAGGTTGTAAGCCAGGCACAATGTTAGTTTCAAATACTAGTTAATCTATTTTTATTTTCTTTTTTGCACAGAAGCTGGTAATCTAGGACCTACGTGTGAACAACTTTATATGACTATTTTTTGTACTGGTTTACTTGGGTTGGTATGATGCATATATTTAAGTTCCTTAAGCACTGTGGATCCCCTACTGTGTATGAATGACTGAGGCTTTGTAAATTAAGGGACGTTTGTGTGAATAAAGTTATTTGATGGGGTCAAAGAAGCCATACTTGCTTGGGAACGAGTGCTCTGTGGTTTTGTCGCCACCTGTCTGGGGGTGGAGGAGCCGGGCCACACCACGGTGGCCACAGTCAGGGTTGGTGGCAAAAGAGCTCACTGCCTCGGTGTCCCCAAGCTGCGCGATGCCCGCGGCCCTCCGTGGCTCTTCCATAGCACCCCAGGAGGTGCAGGAGCGAGTCTGCCAGCCTACCCCTGGGGACTCAGGGTGGAGCCAGGCAGGTAAGGGTGTGTTCTGGAGAAGCTTGGGAGAATGGCCCTGGGCTGAGGTGGTAGCATCCACTTCAGAGAGCGAAGCTGTCCGATGAAGCCGGCCATCGTGGTTCCTCGGGATGGGGGAAATAGCAGCCCATCTCCTGCCTGGGCCAACAGAGTCCATGAAGGGCTGAGCCTGGAAGGTATAAAAGCCAGGCCCTGGGCGGGGTGGTGACGCACACCTGTGATCCCAATCCGTGGAGGCTAAGACAGGAGGATTGCAGGTTGGAGGCCAGCCTCAGCAACCTAGCAGAACCCTGTTTGAAAACATAAAAAAAAGCCAGGCCCTTCTCGTGACCGCCACTGCTGTCTGGGTGCTGAGGAGTGCCTCACGGTGTGTGCCCCGCGGCTGCAGGGCCCGCCAAGGTGCAGAGAGCCGAGCACTAGATCACAGGCTCCCGGTGAAGGCGGCTCTGGTTTCTTTTCCTCGGGTCAGGTTTGGGGCTCCCCTGGAGCCCGGGGACGGGACGCGAGGTCTGCCCTTGCCATCCGGGAAGGGTCAGGATTGACACCGGCCACTGTTGGAGGCCTCTCTGAGGAGACTTGTGAGCCGCACTGAGGACGGAGTCAGGGCTTTGGAACGCGTGAGCTGAGCTAGAGGAAAGGATACCGACTTCCTGCCTCCCCCGGGGTCCAGGGCCCAGCGGCTGCTGGGATGAGGCTCCTGCAAAGGATTCCTCTGTCCTTAGTCGGGAGAGTAGCATCTAGATAATTCACCCCGAGTGCACAATTCAGTGTACAATTCAGTGCCTTTAGTATATTGTGCAACCGTTACCACTTTCTAATTCCAGAACATTTTTATCACCTCAAAAGGAAACCTGAGCCGGGCGTGGTGGCGCACGCCTTCATCCCAGCACTTGGGCATCTCAGACGGGGCTCACAGGTTCAGGGACGGCCTCAGCAGCTTAGCCAGGCCCTCCACGATTTAACAAGACCCTGTTTCAAAATCAGAACAAATAGGGCCGGAAGTGTAGCTCAGAGGGAGAACGCCCCTGGATTCAATTCCCAGTACCAAAGCAAAAAAGGAGCCCAGGACACTCGCTTCCCTGTGCCCACCCACGACCCAGCAGCCCCTACTGAGCACTGGGTGCCCCATGGCCCCGGACCTGCCTGCTCTGCACACGGGAGCCTGTGGGTAGGCTTCCCCGTGTAGCCGCAGACGCAGACTCCTTTCGCTCGGTGTCCTGTGTTTAAGGTTTAAGGGTCACCCGTGCTGCATCCTACAACAGTATTTTATCCTTTTTATGGCTTAATAGTACTCCACACTGGATATACCACGCCTTACCCATGAGTCGGTGGGTATTTGGATTGTTTCCCGTCCCTGGCCATTACTGATTAATGTGCTAGGAACACTTGCATACAAGTGTGTGTATGCTGACACGTTTTCAATTTCCAAGCGTTAGGATTGCTGAGATACGTGATCATTTTCTTCTTTTTTTGCCCAACTTTCTCAAAGGGGCCGCGCCATTGGCCATTTCCACCAACAGCGTCTTCTGTCTTATAGTCAACCGAGGGCGCAGGCGCCGTGGGCTGTAAGCGTCCCCGTCTACTAGTAATGGTGAGGAGAGCAGCCAGCGGGTGCTTGTCAGTCCCTTGACGATCCAGCGAGCGCCGGGCTCCTGATGCAGGCGGGCTCTGCTGCCTCCGCTCCTGGGCCGGACCCACGCCATCTTTCTGGCTTCATTTTCTGTCCACAAAGCAATAAAGCACGCCAGACTGGTAGGCAGGACTGAGGATTCATGGAAGACACTCGGCGAGCGCCGTTCAACGAGCGGGCCTCCCTTCCCCGCGTCCAGCCGCCGTGGAGCTGAGGCAGGGTAAGCCCACTGCGGGGCGGCCGGCCCTGCCGAGTCAGCGCAGCCAGAGCGCACGCACGTGTGAGCGGGCGGTGATCACAGGCCCCGGAACTGGGATTTCACGTTCTCACCAGAGCGTGACAACGTAGTCCTCCTCCCCCGGCCGGTTCACACCACGCGCCTGCAGGGGCCGAGGTCTTGCCGCCCTGAGCCGAGCCTTGGGGGGCAGCTTGGCCTGAGATGGATGGGTCTTCCTCGGGACAGTGGGGTGAACAGCAGTGTGTGCGTGCGTGTGTGTGTGTGTGTGCACACGCACACTGACAATGGCGAGGGAAACGCAGAGCCGGGAGGCAGATACCACCCACCATCTGACACAGCCATGACTCTAGCACCGACTAAGCTTGAAAAGCCGGTGGACTAGGCGTCAAGGCGCCGCGTCCAGGTCCACGCAGCCGCCTCCGGCCGTGTGGGCACAGCGCGTTCTCACCCTCTCTAGGCCTCTCTGCTTTAGTACCTCTAAAGTAAGAGATGTCCTATAAGGTGCCCCTCAGCCGGCTGTGGTGGGCACGCTTGTAATCCCAGTCCTTGGGAGGCTGGGACGGGAGGAGCATGGTTCCCGGACAGCCTCGGCTTTCTAGGTCCTTTGCAACCCAAAATAAGAATATAACATAGGGCTGGGGGTGTTGCTTGAAGGTACCACTGTCCAAAGACCTCAAATTGCAGCTGCAGAAGCCAGACAGAATCCGACTTCCCTCTCACATAAAACAGGGTGCTCACACTGGCTGTGCGAGGTCCACAGGGACCCCATCTCCTCTTCCATGAATGGCTTCCATCTTCAGGGCCACCTCCTGGGCCAGGATGGCTGCTGGAGCCTCAGGCATTTCATCCTAATCCCAAACAGCAGCCGAAAGAGGAGGAGGAAGCACCCCACCTTTTTAAAGAAACTTTCCTGAAGACACACAGCACACCTCTACTTAAATTTCTTTGGCCAGCTGGCCGCGGTGGTGCACACCTGTAATCCTGGTTCTAGGGAGGCTGAGACAGGAAGATCACAGGTTTGAGGACAGCCTCAGTAAGTAGTGAGACTCCAATCTAGCAACACCCTGTTTCAAACTAAAAATGAATAGGGCTGGGGGTGTAGCTCATGAGTAGAGTGCCCCTGGGTTCAGTCCCCAGTACCACACACACAAAAAAATTCACTGGCTTAGAGTCATGTGGCCACGTCCGGTTATGGGGGGACTGGGAGGCCGAACGGGGTGAAGGCTTCGTGGTCGAGGCTGAAGGGAGACTGGACGTCGGGGTGGGCAACTCGCTGCCTTCCTCACGTGGCGTGTGCCCTGCTGTTACCATTACGCACAATAGCTGTGCGGGGCGTGGGGCGCACACTTGTCATCCCAGTACGCGGGAGGCTGAGACATGAGGATCGCGGTTTGCGGCCAGCCTCAGCTACTTAGGCCCTCTGCAACTTAGTGAGACCCTGTTTCAAAATAAAGAATAAACAATAGAGCTGGGGGTGTAGCTCGGAGGTACAATGCTCTTGGGTTCAATCCCCAGTGTCTCACAAGAAATAATAATAATAAGCTTTGCAGGGTCTGGTCCCAGGCTGCAGCATCCCGTAGTTGCAAACACTTAAGCCCCAGTCCTGTAGCTGGGGTCTGGGAAGAGGCCGCCCAGTTCCAGCACAGAAAAGTTGTTCTGTGTTTTCCTGGGTCATCAAGTGAGCAGTAATCTGGGAACAAAAGATGATTAGCCACGGATGCCTGCCGGGCTGAGCCAGTTGCCTGCACCCCGGAACCCTGCCAGGTCTCTGCTCCCGGGGCCCCAAAACTGCCTCCCAGGGCCGCGCCACCGAGACCTCTGTACCTGACCTCTCCAGACAGCTTTGGAGAGGAGACCAAGCTGCCTGCCCTCTGGGCCGGCTAATCGCTGGCTTCACCTCTGCTCCAAGGCTGCTCAGAATTCCTGTAAGCATGAGTCTAGGTTCTCACGAGAGAGCCCCGGAAGGACGCGCAGGACCACAGGGACTGAGTGGGCCCTTCTCCTGTCCCTGGGGATGAAACCCAGGGGCGTTCTGCCTCCGAGCTACACCCCAGCCCTGTTTTCAATTTCTTTCTCTGGAAAAGGGTCTTGCTAAGTTGCCGAATGCTTTGCTAAGTTACTGAGGCTGGCCTCAAACCTGCGATCCTCCTGTCTCAGACTCTCAAGTGGTGAGATTTGCAGGCATGTGCCACCATGCTTGGCTGGCAGCAGGTTCTTATCTCAACCGCAGGCTCAAGTCATGATCTGTCTGCAGCTCTGTCAGCTCAGCCCAGTGGATCCTTCATACGGTCATCTGGAAGCCAAAGTTCCCCCGTGGCCTGCAGACCGGAGAGTTTCACTACTGGTGATGCTTCCTCTGCCCGTCTGCGGCGGCCCAGGGCAGCTCCACGTTGCACTAAGCCATTCGGCTTCTCGCTCTCCGTTAGCTGAGCTACACGGAACCCCTTCCTAGTTTGTCCTTCTTTGAGCACTCATGAAAAACGAAAAAGTGCAGCTAATATCATCCTCAGTCAGGGCTAAACACTCCCACCACCATCGGGAACAAAGCAAGATGACCTTCACACTTAATATTGTACTGGAGTTTCTAGCCAGGGCAGTCAAGCAAGGAACGAAATAAAAGGCCTGATCTTAGCAAATTGCCTAGCCGGGCGTGGTGGGCACGCTTGTAATCCCAGCATTCGGGAGGATCGGTTCGCGGACAGCCTCAGCTACTTAGTGAGGCCCTCTGCAACTCAGTGAGACCCCGTTTCAAAATAAAGAATAAAAAATTGGGCAGGGGGTGTAGCTCAAAGGTCAAATGCCTCCATCAAAAAAAAAAAAAAGAAAGAAAGAAAGGAAGCAAATGCAAATTGCCTTTATTTCAGACGACATGATCATCTACCTAGGTAGAAAATCCTGGGGCTGGGCATGGTGGTGCATGCTTGTAATCCCAGTACTTGGGAGGCTGGGACAGGAAGATCACAGGTTCAAAGCCAGCCTTATCAACTGAATGAGACCTTGTTTCAAAATAAAATCAAGCTGAGGATGTAGCTCAGGTAAAAAATGCCCTTGGGTTCAATCCCAGTGCCACCACCTCCACAACAACAAAGGAAAAAAGAGAAAGAGAGGAAGGAAGGAAGGAAGGAAGGAAGGAAGGAAGGAAGGAAGGAAGGGTGTGGTGGCACCAGTTAGTAATCCCAGTACTTGGAAGGCTGAGACAGGAGGATCACAGGTTCATGGCCAGCCTCAGTTACTTAGGCCCTCTGCAACTTAGTGAGACCCTGTTTCTAAATAAATAAGTAAATAAATAAATAAACAAATAAATGACTGGGGGTACAGCTGAGAGGTAGAAGGCCCTGGGTTCAATCCCTAGTACTGAAAAAATTGTGATGTAGTTCAGAGGTAGAGTTTCCCTGGTTTCAATCCCCCAGCACTGCCAAGAAAACCACAAAACCCTCATATGTATATATATATGAAGTGTTACATATATGAAGTTCATATGTATATATGAACTACTTATGGATAAGCCTGGCAAAAGATATCAAAGATTTATATAGTGGATGCCGGCCATGGTGGTGTATGCCTGTAATTCCTATACTTGGAAGGCTGAGACAGGAAGATCGCAGGTTCGAGGACAGCCTCAGCAAGTAGTGAGACTTCTCAACCTAGTGAGACCCTGTTTCCAAATAAGTCATAAAATCAGGCTGGGGGTATAGCTCAAAGGTAGAATACCTCTGAGTTCACCCCCCTGCACCACAAAAAATAATTAAAAAAAAAGATTTGTACAGTGGACATTGTAAAACTGTGGAGAGAAATTGAAGAAGACCTAAATGAAAGAACTGTAAACCAGGCGTGGTGGCGCACGCTCATAATCCCAGCATTCGGGAGGCTGAGACCGGAGGATCACAGTTCGCGGCCAGCCTCAGCTACTTAGTGAGGCCCTCTGCAACTCAGTGAGACCCTGTTTCAAAATAAAGAATAAAAAATAGGTCGGGGGTGTAGCTCGGAGGTAGAATGCCCCTGGGTTCCATCCCTAGTACTGCAAAAAAAGAAGGAGGAGGAGAAGGAGAAATAATAAATAAGTAAATTGTGGCACTGCTTGGTCATTCACAGATGCCAGCAGGGCAGTAAAATACTTTGGCGTCCCGACGGCGGCTCCTGGAGAGTCCGCCACGGCCACGACCTGCTTTGCTCGTGCTGTTGCGCTGTAGGCAAATGTCCTTTTCACAACCTGTTTAGGGTCACATTTGTGTTTCTGGTTGGCAATTTTTGTGTGTGTGGTACTGGGGGTGGAATCAGAAGTGTTCTACCTCCGAGCTACACCCCCAGCTTTATTTTTTATTCTTTATTTCAAAACAGGGTCTCACTGAGTTACAGAGGGCCTCACTATGTAGCTGATGCTGGCCACAAACCGCCATCCTCCTGTCTCAGCCTCCCGAATGCTGGGATTACACGCGTGCGCCACCACGCCCGGCCTGGCTGGTGGTTTTAAAGTGGTCCAAGCATAGGGGTTTCTTGGTGCTCCTGTGTGCAGGGAAGCTGCAGGAGTCTTACAGAAAAAATGCCCAAGTTAGCGAAGCTTTGCTCACACCCGAGTTACGGCTCTGTCGTCGTGAGCAGAACCGCAATGGCCAGTCTCTCGGGTGCCTCCAAACAGAAACACCGCCAGACCGAGTCACGAACCTGCGGGTTCACTACCCGGGCTGAGGAGCAGGGAGGAGTGGGCTTGGAGGAAACGGCCCCACTCTCCCCGGGAGCGCTGGGCCAGTGTTCGCTAATTCCGTGTTTATGGAGACCCTTCATTTACTTATTTATTTTTATTTTTTGGTGCTGAAGATTGAACCCAGGGGATTCTACAATTGAGCTCCACCCACAGCCCTGTTTTTTTGTTTTTTTGTTTTTTTTTTGGTGGTGGTACTGGGGTTCCTGGAAGCCCTTCTACCTCCGGGCTACACTCCCAGACCTATTTTATATTTTTATTTAGAAACAGGGTCTCCTAAGCCAGCATGCGTGGCTGGTTTAGAACCTGCGCGATCCTCCTGTCTCCGCCTCCCAAGCTCGGGGATTACAAGCGTGTGCCACCACCTCCGGCCTTTTTTTTTTTTTTTTTTTGAAACGGGGTCTCACTGAGTGACAGAGGGTCTTACTATGTTGCTGCTGAGGCTGGTCTCCACTCTGCGATCCTCCTGTCTCAGTCTCCCAAGGACTGGGATTACACGCACGCACCGCCACGCCTGGCTTCCTAGAGACTCTGGGACATATCTCCCACGGATAATGAGAAGCAACTGTACTCAGTTCTTGGGTCAAAAACCTCAATATTGTTAATAGGGCAATTCTTTCCAAATTGATCTGAAGATTCAGTGCTATCTATACTCATAAAAATCTCATCAAGCTTTTTTGTAGAAATTGACAAACTGATTTTAAAGTTCATATGGAAGTGGAAATGACCCTGAAATAGCCCAAAGGGCCGAACTCCAAGGACTAACACTGTCTAATCTTAAGACATTCTGTGAGGTCACATCATCGGAACAGTGCGGCGCTGGCATGAAGATAGACAGAAAGATTAACAGAGCAGAACAGAACGCCCAGGCAGCCCATGGAGCTGGAGGATGACGGGTCCTAGCCAATCCAGAGACAGGAGAGAAGTACAGGGGTGCGCGCGCGCGCGCGCGTGTGTGTGTGTGTGTGTGTGTGTGTGTGTGTGTGTTACTGGGGACTGAACCCAAAATGTTCTACCTCCAAGCTACATTTTCAGCCTATTATAGTATTATTATTACTATTATTATTTGTCTTGAAATAACTAGGGCTGGCCTCAAACCTGTGTTCCTGTCTCAGCCTCCCAAGTGCTGGGATTACAGGCGTGTGCCACCCCACCCAGCTTAGATAAGGGTGCTGGAACAATCAGATAATGATATTTAAAAAAAAAACACCTCTTCAGTCTTTTCCTCATACTGTATGCAAAATTTAAATCGAAATGGACGGTAGGCCTAAATGTAAAACCCCAGATGAGAAAACTTCTGGGCGGAAATGCAGGGCCAGGATCTTTGTGGGGATCTTTGTGGGGGATCTTTGTGGCCTGGAGTAAGGCAAATGTTTTTCAGCATGCTACCAAAAGCTAGATTCATAAAATGAACACGTAAATAAATTGAGCCACATCGAGTAAGACCCAGTTTCAAAGATAAGAATGAAAAATAGGGCTGGGGGTGGAGCTCAGAGATAGAATGCCCCTGGTTTCCATCGCTAGGCCTGCAAAAAAATTTTTTTTAATTAAAAAAATTAAAATTTCTGTACCTCAAGAGACGCTAAGAGAATGAGAAGACAAAAACCGAGATAGGAAATAAAAATCTATACAAAGCATATAGTCAATAAGGAATTTGTAAATAAAAACAATTCCAGGCCAGGCTTGTAATCCCAGCATTCGGGAGGGGGAGACCGGAGGATCTTGGTTCACGAACAGCCTCAGCTACTTAGCGAGGCCCTTGGAGACTCAGTGAGACCCTGTTTCAAAAAATAAAAATACTAGCCGGGCGTGGTGGCGCACGCTTGTAATCCCAGCATTCGGGAGGCTGAAACCTGGAGGATCACGGTTCGCGGACAGCCTCAGCTACTTAGGCCCTCTGCAACTCAGTGAGACCTGGTTTCAAAATAAAGAATAAAAAATAGGGCAGGGGGTGTAACTCGGAGGTCAAATGCCCCTGGGTTCCATCCCCAGACCCGCAAAAAAAAATAAAAATAAAAATAAAAATACTAAAAAATAGGGCTGGGGGTGGAGCTTGGAGGTAGAATGCCCCTGGGTTCCATCTCCAGTACCACAAAAATAATTAAGTAAAAATAACCCGCCCCACAACAGGCAAAAGATTGAGCAGACATGTTACCAGAAAATATAAAGAGACGGTATACAGCACATTATAATAAAAAAGATCATTTTTCTTTTTTCTTTTTGTTTCTTTCTTTCTTTCTTTCTTTTTTTTTTTTTTTTTTTTTGGTGGTGGCACTGGTACTGGAGATAGAACCCAGGGGTCTTCTACCTCCAGGCTACACTCCCAGACCTATTTTATACTTTTTATTTGGAAACAGGGTCTCTTAAGCCAGCCGAGACTGGCTTCGAACCTGCGCGATCCTCCTGTCTCAGCTTCCCAAGTGCGGGGATTACAAGTGTGTGCCACTATGCCTGGCAAAAAAAAAAGATCATTTTTCATTTAAGAAAATTAAATTTAAAATTTTTCAAATTAAACATTAAAACCCAAGATATACTACTACATACCTAAAAGAATAGCCAAAAACCACTGGCTGTACCAAAGCTGGAGGGATGTGGAGAACGTGTGTGTATTGGAGATTGAACCCAAGGGCATTTTACCTCTGGGCTACACCCCCAGTTCTTTTTAGTTTTCATTTTCTTTCTTTCTTTCTTTCTTTCTTTCTTTCTTTCTTTCTTCCTTCTTTCTTTCTTTTTTTCTTTCCCAGACCTATTTTTTATTCTTTATTTGGAAAGAGAGTCTCACTGAGTTGCAAAGGGCCTCACTAAATAGCTAAGGTTGTCTGCAAACTGCGAGCTGCAAACCACGATCCTCCCGTCTCAGCCTCCCAAGCACTGGATTACAGGCGGGGTCACCTCATCCAGCTTAGTTTTCGTTTTGAAACAGGCTCTCACTAGTTCACTGAGTCTCCTTAAGTTGCTCCGGTTGGTCTTGAACCTGCGATCCTCCTGACTCAGCCTCCCAAGTACTGGCATGACAGGTGTGCGCCACCACGCCTGACGAACTGGAACTCATACCCTGCTGGCAGGAATGAGAACTGGTGTTACCACATTGTCCATTCCTTTTCTCTCTCTCTCTCTCTCTCTCTCTCTCTCTCTCTCTCTCTCTCTCTCTCGTACTGAGGATCCAGTCCAGGGCGTCTACCACTGAGCTACATCCCCAGCCCTTTTTATTTTGAGGCCGAGTCTCGCCGAGTTGCCAAGCTGGTCTTGAACTTGCCGTCCTCCTGCCTCAGTCTCCAGGGTGGCACAGACCACCGCCCCTGGCTCAGTTCATCCGTTTCTCAAAAGTTAACCCAGCCATTCCATGTCTAGGCGTTTACTCAGGAGAACAGGAAACCCGTGTCCACCCAAGACTTACAAAACTGTTCACAGCCACATTCTTTGCAGGACCCCCAAACTGGAAAGGACCCAAATGTCCATCAGTAAATTAACACATGGGTCAACACGTTGTGGTATATCCAGTCAATGGGATGCCACCCGGAAAAAACCACCACCAACAAAAAACCCCAAAACTATTGATACACACAGTAACATGGAATCTTCTCGAAGTAATCATGCTGAGTGCAAAGAACTAGACTGATGGAAGTACTGACTTGTATGGTTCTATTTCTTTAAAACTCTAGAAAGTGCCAGCGAATCCACAGTAACTGCAAAGTGGATCTGTGGCTGCTCGAGGGCAGAGTGGCTGGAGGATTCCAGGGAGGCGTTAGGCTTTGGGGGTGATGGGTATGTTTCCTGTTTTAAATACAGGATGGCTTCATGGGTATATACAAGTGTCAAAACTTACTAAGATAAATCCCTCAAATATGTGCAATCCCAGTTCTTGGCAGTCTGAGACAGGAAGATGACAGGTTTGAGGCCAGCCCCAGCAATTTAGTGAGACCTTGTTTCAAAATTAAAAAATAAAAGCCGATGTGGTGGTGCACGCTTGTAATCCTAGTACTTGGGAGACTGAGACAGGAGGATGACAGGTTTGAGGGCAGCCTCAGCAAGTAGTGAGACTGTTGGCAACCTAGTGTGAGACCTTGTTTCAAAATTAAAAATAAGAATGGCTGGGGACGTAGCTCAGAGGTAGAATGCCCCTAGGTTCGATCTCCAGTATCACACACACATATACACACACACAAACACAAACAAAACACAGTGATATGGCCGGGCGTGGTGGCGCACGCTTGTAATCCCCGCTCTTGGGAGGCGGAGACAGGAGGATCACGCAGGTTCGAAGCCAGCTGCACTGGCTTAGGAGACCCTGTTTCCAAATAAAAATAATATAAAAAATAGGTGTCTGGGAGTATAGCCCGGATGTAGAAGGGTTTCCAGGAACCCCAGTATCACCAAAAACAAAACAAAACAAACAAACAAAAACACAGTGATAACGTATTTTTAACTCATTGACTATTACTAATTTTAAAATTTCTAAATATGCGGTAATATTACAAAAAGCAGGGAGGAGGAAGACGGAGATACTTTATGGAGGGAGGTAGGAAGAATGGCGGGGTTAGGCATAGCTCTGTTTTGCAGTCATCAGTGCAACTACTGATCCTGGCGAGGTATCGGCAGCTGCTAAAAGCGCTGTGATAATTTGCCCGGGAACAGGATATTCACACGGCTCCGATGTCACAACCCATCACCGAGAAGAACTGTAATTGACAAAAGGAATCCGCTTCATAATGGAAGCACTTTAATCCGATGACCACATCGGGTGCCACCCAGGGGAGGCCGTTGGCTGGGCGCCCCTTACATAAGGCCGGGAGGGCTCGCCCTCACCGCCGCGGCGCTGCGGCCCGAAACTGAGCCAGAACCGAATCACGAGGAGGCGATTAGGTACGCCCAGATTGAGAGGCATTCTACAAGACATCTGCGCTGACTCTGAAAAATGTCAGCGTCAGGAGACAAAACAAAACAAACCAGGTGGAAGGAAGGTCCAGTGGCGCCCGGCCTTTCTGGATCGGACACTGAAGGGCCATTCTTGACAGCCGGATGCAGGGTCTAATCCTTGATGGAGACTCAATGGGAAACAGCAGTATAGCCCGCGTTTTTCCAAGACATTAGAATCTGGGCTGTATGATAATGGTGTTGTAACAATAGTAAACATTTTGATTTTTTTTTTTTTTTTTTTTGGTGGTACTAGGGATGGAACCCAGGAGCGTTCCACCTCTGAGCTCCACCCCCAGCCCTTTTTATTTATTGCTTTGAAACAGGGTTTTGCTGGGTTGTTTAGAGTCTCGCTACATTGTGGAGGTTGTCCTCAAACCTGTGATCCTCCCGGCTCAGCCTCCCAACTACTGGGATTACATGTGGATACTACCGTATCAAGCTATTTTGATGATTTTTATAGTTGAGGTTTTATGTCATATAAGAGGATGCCCATTATTTGGATGGATACACACTGTATTTTGGGATGAAGTGTTATGATATACACATATACATATATATTTGTATACACACATGCCCAATACACCTAAATATCCATCATCCGCGTGCGTGTGTGTGTGTGTGTGTGTGTGTGTGTGTGTGTGACTAGAGATTGAACCCAGGGGCATTCTACCTACGAGCTACATCCCCAGCCCTTTTTATTTTTTATTATTTGGAAACAGACTCTCATGAATTTGCTGGCAGCCTCACTAAATTGCCGAGGCTGGCTTCAAGCCTGCAATCCTCCCATCTCAGCCTCCCGAGTCCTATGACTACAAGCCACAATGCCGGGCTTATCTATCATCTGCTGAAAGGGAGAAGGAAAGAAGGGATTATAAACGTGGCAGAGTGCTAACAAATGGGAGGACCACCGAAAGGTCTTTATTGTTTGATTCTTTTAACTTCTCTGTCACTATACAAATATTCAAATGAGCTGAGCATGCTGGTACACATCTGTTACGACAGTACTTGGGAGGCGGAAACAGGAGAATCGCAGGTTCCAGGCCAGCCTCAGCAACATAGTGAGACCCTCGGCAACCTAGCAGAGAACTTGTTTCAAAATAAAAATACAAAGGGTTGGGGGTATAGCTCAGAGGTAGAATGTGCCTGAGTTCAATCCCTAGTACCACAAAAATAAAGAAAAAAAAAAGGAAGAAGGAGAAGAAAGAAGAGGAGGAGGGAGAAAAAAAGAAAACATTCAAATGAGCCGAGTGTGGTGGTGCACACTTGTAATCCCAGTACTTGGGAGACCGAGACAGGAGGATCGCAGGTTCTTTCAAACCCAGCCTTGACTACTTAGTGAGGCCTTCCACAACTTAGGCCCTGTTTCAAAATAAAGAATAATAGGTGTAGGGGTGTCGCTCAGAGGCAGAATGCCCTGGGTTCAATCCTCAGTACCACAAGACGAGAAAGAAAAAGAAAGGAAGAAGGAAGGAAGGAAGGAAGGAAGGAAGGAAGGAAGGAAGGAAGGAATTGAAACTATTCAAAAGAGCCGGATGGGGACAGGAAGCAGAGGCTGGCCCAGAGCTCAGGGCTCCTGTCTGCACCCTCCGCGGCAGGTGGGCCCTGAGTAGGCTCTGAGTGGAGGCCAGGGGAGAGCAGGGGAGGGGAGTGGGAGCGGGCAGGCTGCAGGAGCCCCGCTCCCTGCCCCGGCCTCAGGACAAGCCGCCCCAGCTCTGCTCCAAATGAGACACACAGCCCCACACAGCGCGTGTGCAGGGCTGCACCAGCCCATCTGCTAGCTGAATGCACCGTGGCCCTCTCAGCGAGGGCCACGGCGAGGCCCTTGTCCACTGGCCCCTCTGCCCCTCACTCGCACAGCCTGGCCCCATGGTGGTCATTGGAGGCCACACTCTACACTGGGGGCTTTTATTTTATTATTTTTGCGGTACTTGGGATTGAACCCAGGAGCATTTTCTTTTCTTTTCTTTTCTTTTTTGGTGGTACTGGAGGTGGAACCCAGAGGCTTCCTACCTCTGGGCTATACTCCCAGCCCTATTTTATATTTTATTTGGAAACAGGGTCTCACTAGGTTGCTGAGGCTGGCTTCAAACCTGTGCGATCCTCCTGTCTCAGCCTCCCAAGCGTGGGGATTACAAGCGTGCACCGCCACGCCCAGCTTAACCCAGGAGCATTTTCTACCTCTGAGCTACACCCCCCAGCCCTAGTTTATTCTTTTTTTTTTTTTTTTTCAGTACTGGGATGGAACTCAGGGGCATTCTACTGCCAAGTGACACCCCCAGCCCTATTTTTTAATCTTTGTTTTGAAACAGGGTCTCACTGAGTTACAAAGGGCCTCACTAAGTAGCTGAGGCTGGCCGCGAATCCAGGTCCTCCTGTCTCAGCCTCCCAAGTACTGAGATTCCAAGCAGCGCCGCCTCACCCGGCACCTGGGGCTCCCATACTTGTTCTGAAATGCTCCCGGGCCTTTCCCGGTGGCCCTGTCAGGCTGGCCCCCGGAGCCCCCGCCGTGTGTCACGCGTCTGGCCTGCCCCCCCAAACGCCAGCCCCACCCTCGCCCTTTCTGTCTGTCCTGCTCTCTAAGGTCCGAGCACCCACCCCCTGCAGGGGCTCAGCAAGGCGACGCCACGGCCAGGTGCCTGCTTCCCTGACAGTGACGTGTGTGGGCACGTGTGAGCCCGGCGTGTGTGTGAGCACGTGTGCATGCTGGGCAGGCCATGCTCGGCATCTGGGTCACCCTCTGGAGACTCGTTTCCGGGGCTGTGGGCAGAGCTCTGGGAGGCGGGTGGATGCCCTCCGCCCCATCAACACGTTACATAACCTGCGCCGGGGCGGAGGGCGGCCTCTCTTCTGTGTTTGCCCAGGGACACGTCCCCAGGCTGCCAACCTTCAGCTCTGTGCTCCCTAATTGTCCTGACAGCCCCCCCCCCTGCTCTCCCAGCCCGGCCCGCTGGCTCTGAAAGGAGCCCGCACGGATGGGCGCTGGGGCTGGAAGCTCGGGGCTGGGAGCTCAGGCCTGGCACGGCTCCGCCCTTGCGGGCATCGGCAACCCCGGGAGGCCAAGCTCCACCGTCCACCCGCCTGCACGTCTGCGGCTTCCGCTGCTCCTTTAGGGTGCCGCATGCGCCTCTCAACCCAGGCAGCCTTGACGGGCGTCACCCAGCGCCTTGGGCCTCCTTTGCCCCCGAGTGACCTGGAGGCATCCTCCGTCAACCAGGGCATTGCTGACCTCACAGAGCCCGGGGAAGTAAAGGACATCAGGAGTCTGGCTCCGTTCCGTGTCAGCAAGTGAGAGCTGTGGAGGGGCCCCTCCGAGCCACACCAGGCCAAGCTGGGGTCCGCCCTTTGCAAACCCCTCGAGCCCTGTGCAGGGAGACAATTATGTAACTAGACAACGTCAGACAGCAGGCTCTTTGAAGACAGAGTGAGGGGGCCTCTGAGCAGGGCCAACTAAAGTGGGGGTGCGCTCAGCAGAAGCTCAAGGGCACCTCGTGGACGCGGGGAGGGGCCTGAGGCCAGGCACTGCAGCAGCGGAGGCGGGAGGGGACCCAGCAGGTGGGAGGGGACCCAGTGTGCAGCCTTGAAGGCCACCAGGGCCCCCAAGTGGTCAGAGGAGATGGGGAGGGCTTGAGCAGATTGACAAGACCCGCTCCCGTTTTCGAAGGTCCTCTCCACTACTTGGTTAGTTGGAGAAGTGGGGAGGTGGGTGGGTGCCACAGTGAGCCAGGGAGGGGCTCTGGCTCTTGGGCCAGGCTGGTGGGGGCGATGAAGCAAGAAGTGGGCAGAGGCCAGAGAGAGCGCCGGAGCACAGCCACTGGACAGGCTGGCGGGTCAGCAATTGTAGGGCTGGGGCTGGGCGTCAGGGTCTTGTATCCTAACACCTTTCCTGGCTCTTCCCATATCTGCTGGACACATCTCTTACCAATCACAGCATCCCCAAGGTTGCACATGGTCATACTCGTATTAAACATGGAGGCTCAGTGAGCGGGGACGGGGTGAGCCAGGGCCGTGGGCTCAGCCTGGGCTCGTCACCATCACTGCCTTCACTAAGGGGGTGGCTCTCCTCGTCCTGCCTCCTGCCAGCGAGGCTGGACTGGGGCCCGGGCCTGGGCACCAGGGAGACAGTGCAGGGTGTAGGGACCCAGACCTCTCACTGGGACACAGGGAAAAAGCTCGCAGACCAAAGAGCAAGGGCAGGCTGGCACGGAATCATCAGAACTCAGGGGTTCTTTTCATACTGATTTACTGATTTGGGGTACCAAGTCATGTTCCCTACCTGTAGGGATCCAGCACCTGGTAAATAAGCAAATAAAGGCTGTAGAATTGTGTCTCCCTCGTTTCCTTTCTATTTTATCATGTTTGTGTGCGTGTGTGTACTGTCTGTTGCCCTTGCATGCATGCTTGCGTCTGTCCGTTGTTTACCTGGCACCAAATTGGCTTAGATAAATGACCGCTCCAACAGTGACAGCACAGAAACCCAGAGCCTGGCAGCTCACAGCACTTAGGTGAACCTCTTAAAAACAAGTTAGCTTATGCCGGGCATGGTGGGCACGCTTGTCATCCCAGCATTCGGGAGGCTGAGACGGGAGGATCATGGTTCGTGGCCAGCTCAGCTACTTAGTGAGGCCCTTTGCAACGTAGTGAGACCCTGTTTCAAAATAAAAGATAAAAAAAATAGGACTGGGGGTGTTGCTCGGAGGTAGAATGCCCCTGGTTTCCATCCCCAGTATGTATGTCAAAGAAGAAAGAAGAAAGAGTATGTCAAGAAGAAAGAAAGAAAGAAGGAAAGAAAGAAAGAAAGAAAGAAAGAAAGAAAGAAAGAAAGAAAGAAGGGAGGGAGGGAGGGAGGGAGGGAGGGAGGGAGGGAGGGAGGGAAGGAAGGAGGGAGGGAGGGAGGGAAACCGGGGCAGGGGCTGTTGAATCACTAGTTTCGCACAGTGAGGCGGACGAGCGAGCCGTGCCGGAAGCGCTCCCTCCGTCTCTCTTCTTGCCACTGCACGGGTATTTGGGGTGCGGGAGATCAGGAAGCTCGGGGAGGGGAGACCCCATCCGAGCTTCTCTCACACCTCTGGATGATAAAAAAGCAGTTCATTACTGAGCCGGCCACTGCGTCCCGCCACCTGCCACGCCGATAGCCAAGGTAATTGGGGGCCTCTGCCTAGCCTCTTGGTTCCTGCAAAGAATTCTCAGGTAGAGCTTAGCCAGGAACACTGAATTCTACTTAGACTGTAAAATGCATCTGTGGAGTGTTTCCTCTGAAGTGTGACTAGGTAATTGATTTTTTTAAAGAAGGCAGCCTTTCCGGGCTCCAGAAAATTCTTCCAGGCCCCTCTCTTATTTTTCTGTGCATAAAGGCAATTATCCCAGGTCAGCAATCCACGCAGGAAATGGGACGCGCTAATTTTGCACAACAAATGTTTCACTGTTGTGTTTTCCTTTTTGCAAGAGAGATTATTGAATCAGCTTGTTTTATATCAGAGAGAGAAAAACTGGGCCCTGCTGTCGACATGGTGAGCACTGAGGTTAGGATTGTGCAGGGTTTGGAGAATCCATCCTCTGCCTCTGCCTCCCAGCGTGCCGCTCAGAGAACCTCCCTCCTTCCCGTGCCTCAGTTCCCTCATCTGTGGTGCTGATGATCATAGCACCCAGCTCTCAGAATCCCCGCTGGCGGAGCGTGGTAGAGATGGCTGGACACGGTTCTCCTCCGTCTTCCCTTCCCGACTCTGGTCCCAGCCACACGACTTGCTTTGGCCAGTGGCGACGTGATAAACATCTTACAAGCAGAGGCTTGGGAAGCTCTTTTTTTCTTAGGGACTCTGAGACTGCCTTGAAGGAGCTGATCGAGCCTGCGTTAGGATGAGAGGCCACGAGGAGGCGCCTTTCCAGTTATTGCCGGACAGATGAGTGAGGACATCTTGGCCTAGCTGGTTCCCGGAGAGCTGGGCGAGAACAGAAGAATTTTCTGGCAGAACCCAGAATTGTTGGACATGCTTGTCATCTCGACCCAATAAGGTTTGGGGTGTTTTGTTCCACAGCAGTAGCTCACTGATACATCCCCTCTTATTCTTGAATCTATTAGATTCTTGGATACTTGGGTAAAGAGAGAATTTATTTGGAGATTATTGGAATCCTGGAAGTGAGGCAAAGGCTTGGAATCGGGCAGGAACCAGAACTGTAGCCAGCAGATTGCCAGGGCCCCACCTAGGGACTAAGCACCTCCACCAACTCTTCATTCGTCACTCCACTCAGGCCAGACAGGGTCGCCCATTCGGCCTTGGTCATATGGGTACCTTGAGCATCAAGCCCCAGCCCAGGAAAGGACACCCGCAGGCCCCCACGGAGTGTTAAGGCTCCGGAGCCCATGCCAGTCCAAACCCCACTTTGCTGTTTACTAGCAAGTTTTCTCCTGGGCCTCGCTTCTCTGGGTCCGTGCACTTGTGATCTGGGTCTACCGTGAAGGTGAAATGAACCGATATAGCTGGGCATGGCGGCACACGCTTGTAATCTCAACATTCGAAGGCTGAGACAGGAGGATCATGGTTGGAGGCCAGCCTCAGCTACTTAATGAGGCCCTTTGCAACTCAGTGAGACCCTGGTTCAAAATAAAGATTAAAAGATAGGGCTGAGGGTGTAGCTCGGAGGTAGAATGCCCCTGGGTTCCATCCCCAGTATCACACACACACACACACACACACACACACACACACACACACACACAAAATGAAGCAGTGTGCATGCAGCACAGGAAACGGATCCTCGCACTCAGAAATTGCTCGGTAAATGCTGGTCGGATTGCCATTGCTGTCATCATCATCATCATTAGGTTCTAACGCAAAGGGAAGGGAAACTGTAGATTTAAATTAGAGAATTTGTCAATACACAGAATTTCTTCAAAAGGATATCAGGGTGCTGCTCGGAAGGGGAGGATGGATGCTCGGTGACTAAAAAGAAGAAACATCCCCGGGGGCCGAGCAGTGTTATCTCCGTCCTCTGGTCCCCACACTGCTGTGTGCCCAACACTGTGTGCGGGGGGGCACTGGCAACAGGACGGACCTGGTCCCTGCACCCTCGAAACTAGGCTTCTAGTGGGGAGCTGGCAGTGAAGAGTGAGCTGAGCCTCAAGCCCAGTTCTAAGGGCCAAGATGAACGGAACTGTGGGGTCAAAGAAAGTTCCCGTGGTGCTGGTTTCAAGGAGCAGGCTTTTTTTTTTTTTTTTTTTTTTTTTTTTGGTGGTACTGGGGTTCCTGGAAGCCCTTCTACCTCCGGGCTACACTCCCAGACCTATTTTATACTTTTTTATTTGGAAACAGGGTCTCTTAAGCCAGAGCGAGGCTGGCTCCGAACCTGCGTGATCCTGCGTGCGCCACCGCGCCCAGCCCCAAGGAGCAGTTTTGACCTCGCCTGCTGCTGCGAAATCTCCATCCAGGAGCTGGGCCCTGCGGTTGCTGCTTATGCTACCCCTGCCCCCACCGCAGGGAAAAGGGGAGCGGGGGGGGGGGGGCGAGTGTGCATGCACCGTGTCAGGAGCCCGCGCACCTGGACAAGTCCCCCCCTCCCCCGGGAGCCCGTCTGATAGAATCAGACTGATTCCATCACTGATGGAATCGGCAGGCTGGTTGGATCAGCAACTCCCCCGACATTTTAGCCTTTCCCCACCGGGAAGCCCAGTATCTCTTTCTCTGAGACACCTCTGTAGACATCCCGGGCTCCACGGAGGCCCGCCTGCAAACTACGGAAGGGATGCTACTCTTGGACTAGACAGAGGAGGCTGCATTCACCCTGCCCCTGCTTGCCCTATGGCCTTGGGTCAGTCCCTGACCTCTGAGCCAGGATGGGATGGTAGCTCAGAACCTAGAGCGCATGCCCCACCTGGAGCTTGCTGGGTCTGGGGGAGCCCCTCCCTTTTTCTTTATTTCAAACCCAAAGACAGATTGGGCCTCCTCCCTCCAGCCGCTCCTGGGTGGGCTTCTCAGGGCCCAGGCAGCTCAGGAAGTCCCCAGGCACAAGATGCCCCTCCTCCCACCAGGCTGAACCCAGGCAAGAAATCTAGGTGGCCCTGGCAGCCCCCCACATTCCAGAAATAGCAGGCCAGTTGGTGGGCGGCTGACCTTGGAGCCCAGGGCCTCAGCCCAGGCGGTTGCCTAGCAACTGCCACCACCACATTCGGTGGGGTGGGTGGCCCAGGAACCCGTGGTGGCCCACACCACCAGCCCACACCTGCCTGGGGGCTGGAGAGCCCTGCAGAGGGTCCTCTCAGGGAATTTGTCTGTGGCCTTTGCCACCTCCAGCCTTCTAGTACCGACCACAAGAGCCAGCTAGAAGTGAGTAGAATCTTTAATCCTGACCCCAACTCCGCAGATGGGGCTCATTGTCCTACACAAGAAGAGAAGCTGAGACCCACTGCAGAGAAGTCTCTTGCCCAGGATCAAGCGGCGGTCAGAGCAGAGCCCCTCAACTGGCTTGAGAGGGCAGGATGGGGGTCAGAGGTCGGAGGTGGGGTTCAGAGTGGCAATGGTGGGAGAGAAGGCAGCCGAGGAGAAGGCGAGGAGACTGGCCTGACAGCCTCCAAGCCCCGGTGATGTGAGGTCCGGGAGGTCTGTCTGGAGTGGTCCTTAGGAGCGGTGGGTGGGCCCTGGGCCTGGCCCCGCTCGGATCACCCAGCGAGGGGCCCCGAGCCTCTGGATGCACGCCCTGCTCCTCAGACACAGAAAGAACTTCATCCTGGACCCCCAGAGTGCTTCAGAGTGCCCGACGGAGCCCCAGACAGACATTCCGCAGGCCTCGGCCCAGCCCGCACACCTGGCCTGCGTCTATGGCGCCCTTCACTGATGAGGGCCTGTGTGGGCAGCCGAGGATGTTTATCCTTATTTATCCTTATCTTTTTCCCACCCTTGAGAACACGGACACTCAGAGAGGTTGATGCACTCGGTCAGGTTCACACAGCCCTCAGGGCAGGGCTGAGGTTCAAGGTTACCTCCTGTCCCATAACAAACCACCCACGTGTGACTCCACACCCCTGTGCTTATCATAGGGGAAAGTACCGCCTGGGCCTGGGCGGCCAGGTAGATACAGCTCATCTCCGCTGCCACTGGTGCCGGGGATCTCCCAAAACTCTTTGCTCACCCAAGCTTTGGCAGGAGGAACTGGCTGCCAGCTGAGTTCCGCGGAATGGCTGACCTGCCACGGGGTCTGGGCTTCCCCACTAGATGACGCCTGGGTTCCAGGAGCAAAGGCACAGCATTGTGGGGCGGAGGGGGGCGGGGCGGCCTGGAACCGGAGGCCCCCGGTGGAGGATGCTACGCGGTGTTCTGTTCCTGGACCACGCAGGCCGGGGGCAAGCATCTGTCTCCATAAGAGGAGCCTCCCTCAGAGGCTTGAGATGGCCAGATAGGCCAGGGAGCCAAGCCAGAGAGGCCCCAGGGGGAAACAGGCCTTGAAAATGCCACCGTGCCCCGACACAGCTGTCACCGTAGAAGGCTAGCCTGTCCAGGCCAAGAACCAAGAGCTGCCGAGGCGGCCGTCACGCCCATGGACATCCCCCACAGTGTACGGCCGCCCTCCTCAACTCCTCCAGCTTGGGCGCAGCACACCAGCACTCTCCTGGCCTCCTGCAGCAGCCTCCTGCGCTGGCCCCCTGCGGAGACACTCCATCCAGCAGCCAGACGTGCTCTCAAAGTGTAAATCAGACCCACATCAGTTGGCTGTGTAAAATTACCATCTGAGATGGCCAGGCGTGGTCACCTGTAATCCCAGTACTTGCGGAGGCTAAGACAGGAGGATCACAGGGTTGCGGCCAGCTTCGGCTACTTAGTGAGGTCCTCTGCAACTTACTGAGACCTTGTTTCAAAAAAAAGAATAAAAAATAGGGCTGGGAGCTGGGCATGGTGGTACATGCTTGTAATCCCAGCACTTGGGAGGCTGAGACAGGAGGATCGCATAGGTTCAAAGCCAGCCTCAGCTACTGAGTGAGGCTCTCAGCAACTTAGTGAGACCCTGTTTCCAAATAAAGTATAAAATAGGTCTGGGAATGTAGCCCAGAGATAGAAAAACCCCTGGGGTTCACCCCCAGTACCACACACACACACACACACACACACACACACACACAAATAGGGCTGGGGATGTAGCTTAGAGGTAGAATGCCCTGGGTTCAATCCCCAGTACTAAATAAATGAATAATAAGTAAATAAAACATCTGAGAACAGGATGAAGTGGTGTATATCTACAAAGCCAGATACTTGGGAGCCTGGGGCAGGAGGTTTGTGGTTTCAAGGCCAGCCTGGCAACCTAGCTAGACCCATTCTCAAAAATTAAAAGCACAAGCTGGGCCTGATGGCGCACACCTATAATCCAGTGCTCTTGGGCCCGAGACAGGAAGGTCACAAGTCTAAAGCCGCACCTAGCAATGTAGCACAACCCTCAGCAACTTAGAGACCCTGTTTCAAAATTTAAAAATAATTTTTAATAAAGTGCTAGGGTGTAGCTCAGAGGTAGAATGTCCCTGGGTTCATCAATCCCCAGTACAAAACCAAACAACCACCTCAAAAAAAAAAAAAAAAAAAAAATCTGAGGGCTTTCTGTCTTTAGAATTAAGTTCAGACTCAAACTCCCTTGGGCTCCCTCTGCCTGGATGGGGCTCTCCATCTTGGCTGGCCGCTCCCTCCTGGTCCTGGTCTCAGCGGCGATGCTACCTCTTTGGGGAGGGGCTCTGACCACCTGGCCTAAGTCAGTCCCCGCCCCTAGCTGAGATATTTATACCCCTGGGACATCGCCTTATCACCTTATCGGCTGGCTTCCCCTCTGTCTCCGCGCTGTGCAGCCCGGGTCTCGGGAGGGCAGGGGCCACCTATGTGGGCCCACTGTTGTGATGGACACATCCGGGCAGCACTTGGTACAGAGCGGACGCTTACACTGAGGGAGTGTGTGAACACACCCATAGACACTCGCCTGGGCGCACTCACACGTGTGCACTCTCACACGCTCAGACGCATCCACGCCTGGTTTGTTCCAACACTCCCGGAGCCTGTAACCAGGAATGCTGCCGCCCCCTCCTGGAAGGATCGGGGAAGTGCAGCTGTGCTCGAAACCCCTGACACTAACCTCAGGCTGACCCTGCACACCTTGGCAGCCACCCGGCCAGTTCCCGCCCCTGTCTCCTTCCTCGTGGGTCTCCCCCTCATCCCGAGCCTTCTATCCCTGCCCTGGTGTTTAGCCTAAGACCCAGACCTCAGGATGCTCTAGTCAGGCTGGAGAAGGAGAGAGGGAAGGAGAGACAGGAACGATAGGATTTAAAGCCGGGCGTGGTGGCACACGCCTGCAATCCCAGCATTCGGGAGGCTGAGACAGGAGGATCGTGCAGGTTCAAAGCCAGCCTCAGCTACTTAGTGAGGCCCTTTGCAACTCAGTGAGACCCGGTTTCAAAATAAAGAATACAAAATAGGGCTGGGGGTGTCGCTTGGAGGTAGAATGCCCCTGGGTTTTATCCCCAGACCTTAAAAAAAAAGAAAGAAAGAAAAGAAAAGAAAAGAAACAATATGATTTAGACACATAAAATTGCTCTCCTGTTTAGCTGCCCAGGCCTGTTTCTGGCTGAGAGTCACAGCCTGGCAGTCTGTGTGCCACACTTGTTCACGCACCTGTAGGTTTGGAGTGAGACATGAAAGGCCTTGGATGCCAGGACGAAGCCCCGGGAATTATCCTGCCGCTGAGAGTTTCTGGGCAAGAGAGGGACAGGATCAGAACTCTGCACTGAATGGTTAACCAGACTGCGCACGTCCGTCCGTTCACCCATTCTCTAACAATTAGCACTCTAGACACCCTTTGCCGTGCTCGGGGAATGCAGCAGCGGCCAGACTTTGCCCAGTCTTGGCCTTCGCGGAGAGATGTGGGAGGGAGAGGTTGGCTACTGAGGGGCCTCGGCCCAGCCTGGCGAGGTGAGTCCTCGAGTGATGCGAGGCTCACTAAGAGCCGCGGCTTCTTAGCAGAAGCAGGCGTCGCTCAGCCACGGGAAGACCCTGGGGGGCCCGCCGGCGTCCCGGCCCTTCCCCGCAGTGCCCTGCTCGGAGCTCCAGCTGTTGATCCTGGTTCCCCCCCACCCCGGCTGGGTCCAATTAAATAGATGCAAATAGCATGCAAATGTATGCAAGAGGTCCTAACTCAGGGTATGTTAAATAAACGTATTATGGTCTGCCTGCTGCAATTATAGTCAAACTCAGCATCTAGGATGTGACCAACATGAAATACTGAACCGATTTTAGTATCCGGCAGCATGATCACGTCAGAGACAAGACGAGGCAGAGGGCCAGGGACCTCGACGCACCAGATGGGGAGGCGCGCGGCAGGTGTTGGCAGAAGATTCGCTGGGTTCAGGAGGTGAGGCGGAGGGAGGGCGGGTTTGGCTGCCAGCCAGGGATGGAGCTGGGTGTTCTGGGTACCAGCCCCACCGGGGCCTCGGTGATGTCAGGTCAGAGTAGTCAGTCCCTTCTTCTCCCACCTGTGATCTCATCCGTGCATGGGCCGGGTGGCAGCAGGTTCCGGGGCTCCCCAGAGGTTGTCCTGGACACAAGGGCTCTTGTGAAATAATCTAATGCCAAACAGGGCCCGAAAGGCTGGTGGTGGGCAGGGAGGCCGGCAGGAACGGAGGCAAGCCGATCAAGGGCGCGCTACCTCCGAGCCCCAGCAAGGGAGGTGGTGGAGGTGGACCCTAAAGCCATCCACTTGGAAGGCAAGGGGCCGGGGTCATTACGCTCCTCGCTCGCTGGTGTTGGAGACAGATATCTCCAGGTACCTCAGCTCCTCAGGCATGCAGGTCAAGCTGGATCCACCAGGCTAAGCACCAACCTCTAAAAGACACTGTGTGCTGACTGCGGGGGCAGGAGCCTAGTGCGAGCGGCCGTACGCAAAGGACCCAAGCGGTCGCCTACCGGAGGACCCGTGGCTGGATCCACTTGGACCCTTTGCGGGGTCCCGAGGGTCGTCTACTCCGGGAGGAGAAGTGCTTTATAAATCGTAAAGTGCTGTACCACCGTTGGGGAGGGTCCTCAACTTCTGGAGCCCCCATCTTCTCATTTCTCCGGTTGTATTTTCTTTCTTTTTCTTTTTCTCCTGGGCAAACGTACAACGGCGCGCGTGGCTGGTCAGGAAGGCAGGAGGCGCTGGGAAGGGGCTGTCCCTGCAGGTGGAGCCGCGGCGATCGGGCGCCTTCATCCGCTGCCAGCGGGCGCGTCGGCGGTAACATCTTTAGGGAGGACCGTGTGGCCGTTTCTACTAAAATTACAAGTAGACAAATCCTTCTACCCAGACGTTTATTTGTAGGATGGTGTCCTTCATACACACTCGCACATACGATACCATGTGTCCCCAAGTTCAGCCATTACAGCACTGCTTGTAATAGCAAAGAAATCAAAACAACTTTGTGGTTAGATAAATTATGTATACTCGTAAAACAACAAGAATGGCATAAGAGGAGGGCGAGGAAGTGCTATCTGGATGTGTCACCGGATGACCTCCACGTCTACATCCAGGTTTAGCAAAAGCCAATTAAAGAAATGTATGGGGTATTTTTTTCTTTTGCAGCACTGGAAACAGAACCCAGAGGCATTCTACTTCCATGATACACTCCCAGCCCTTTTTTTTTTTTTTTCTTTTTCTTTTGTGGTACTGGAGATGGAACCCAGGGCTTTCTACCTCTGAGCTACACCCACAGTCCAATTTTTTTTATTTTTTATTTTTACTTTTGAAACAGGGTCTCACTGAGTTGCAAAGGGCCTCACTAAGTAGTAGCTGAGGCTGGCCTTGAACTGTGATCCTCCTGTCTCCGCCTCCCAAATGCTGGGATTACAAGCGTGTGTCACCATGCCCAGCTCCCACCCCTATTTATTTATTTATTTATTTATTTATTTATTTATTTATTGGTGGTACTGGGGTTCCTGGAAGCCCTTCTACCTCTGGGCTACACTCCCAGACCTATTTTATACTTTTTATTTGGAAACAGGGTCTCTTAAGCCAGTGAGACTGACTTTGAACCTGTGCAATCCTCCTGTCTCCACCTCCCAAGCGCGGGGATTACAAGCATGCGCCACCATGCCTGGCTATTTTTATTCTGTATTTTGAAACAGGGCCTCACTAAGTAGCGGAGGCTGACCGTGAACCTGTGATAATCCTGTCTCAGACTCCCAAGTACTGGGATTACAAGTGTGTGTATGGTATTTACTTAACAAGTGCCTACAGAGCCAGACACAGGCGTAGGTGCTTTACAAATTCAAGCCCCCTGAGCCCTCCTCCTCACAATCCGGAGGAGCCATTATCATGTCTCTTTCACAGACGAGAAAACAGAGACATGGAGGTTAAAGTCTGGAGCTAGTAATGCAGAGCCGGATGGAAGGGGCCCAGGATCTACGGTAGGCTCTGGGCACCATGCCTAGGCAAGCCTAACCTCCTGTCCAGGGACTGGGCCAAGCAGGGCACATGCCCAGTGTCTGCTGGGGAGTTGTGGGAAAGGTTTCTCACAGATGACAGGGATGTCCAGGGGAGGCTGCTGTCTTCCCGCCCCCAGAATTCATGGCCAGGCTGGCCGGGGAGTAGCCAGCAAGAGCCAACCCTGAAGGCAGAGGCCTCTGCACTGACAAGGGAGGAGCGGGAGACAGATGGACCTGGCTCTCTCAAAGTCATCGAGCCTCTGCAGGAAGCACCCTTGGGCCTCTTGTTTTATGAGATCATAAACATCATTACTTCGTAGGGCAGTAAGTAGATATCTAACGAGACTGGCCATTAACATCACCTGTTCAAACATGGATGGCTAAACCTCACTCCCACGGGTTCTGATTGGGTAGGCGAAGCCAAGGATTGGCCTTCCTGAGATCCTGGTGATGCTCAGGCTGCCTCACCCAGGGACCACATTTAAGAACCCCTAGCTTAAAGTGCTTTTGACGTTTTGTTTGGTTCTAGGGGTTGAACCCAGGGAAGTTTTGCCTCCAACCTATACCCCAGACCTTTTTAATTTTTTGTTTTGAAGCAGTCTTGGTAAGTGGCTGAGTGATAGCCCCCAGCATCAGCCTCCCAGGCACCGGGACTGCAGGAGTGTACCACCACACCCAGCTGCGTTCTGAGTTACGGCTTTTGTTCCTTAAAGCCAGCAGCCCTCGAGGCTTCCTGTGCCCTTGTGCCATGTGACCTTCCCTCCGGGGAAGGCGTCCTGAGTCAGGGTACCAGGGCAGGGCTCAGGAGCCCAGGATTCTCCAGCCATCCATCCTTGTGATGCAGAGCAATTTGTTTCTTCCGGGTAGCGTCTGTTCCCCCATCAGTCATGGCAGGAGGTTGGATAAGACCACGGCCGACTGACACTCCACATCCCCCGGGCATCTGGACTGAACAGTCTGACCTTGGGGACATGGCAGTATCAGGTCCGCCCCCTTATCGTGCCTCCCCTTCCATCCCTCAAACCCTGCAGAGGCGTCAGCTCCTGTGGCATCGTACACTGGGAGGCAAAGTCGGGCTCCACAGTCATTTTTAACATATTAAATCCCCAGGCAGAAAGCTCATTTGGAGCCCGAGTCTGTGCGGGGAGAAGAGAGGCCAGAGCCAAGCCTCTCCTGGCCGGGGTTCACCTGGCCGGCTGGAGCCGGGATGATCGCAAGCCAGTGCCTGAGGGCTGCCATGCTCAGGCCTGGGAGCCGCTCCCCAGGCTGCTCCACATGAAGGTGCTGGGTAAACACAGATGCTGGCACGGCCTCTCCTTTTGTGTCCAGCCAGTCACCGCACATTGGCTCTCGCCTCCCTCAAATCTGCCAGTTTTCCCCGGATTCCTGGAAGAGGCTCTAACTGGTCTCTCTGCTGCCAGTCTTGCCCCAGCACTGACCCTTGCCATGACCTTTGGGTGAAATCTAAGTTCCCGAGCCTGGAAGCCCCCGAGGCCTTCCCAGTCTGGCTCCCGCCAGCCTCTCAGCATCCTTGTGCCCTCTACAATCCAGCTGGACCAACATCCTACAGTTCCTGGGACACTCCAGGCCCCGCCATCTCTGATGCACACGTTGTGCTCCCTGCCTGGACCCCGCTTCTGCGCGCCCGCCCTCCCTCCCTCCGTGAAGCCCCCAGGTCTCAGTGTAGGTCTCATTCCAGCCAGGACCAGAGACATAATTGTAGGGCCCAGTTGACATGGAAATGGATGGCTCATTCAAAACCTATGAAGGGTTCCAAGACAGACAGCAGCAAAGCACTGGACCAAGTCTGGGGCCCTACTAAGGAGGGGCCTTGTGTGACACGTAGGTCGCCTGCCCAGGAAGCCAGCCCCGCTCCAGCCGGCCGCCACGGCGTCTGCGCTCAGGTCTCCTCTGTGCGTCCACAGTCCCGTGTCTTAGTTCTGATCGTCTGCAGTGGACGGCGTTGCTCTCTTCCTGTGGACAGGACTCCCACCTGTCGTGTGGGGACGTCCTGGCTGCCTGGCAGAGCTTGGCAAACTAGTCTCCCCATAAATGTTTGTTGAATTGTCATTCGATGCACAAACACTCTGTTCAACAAATATCTTTCCAGAGCCTGATGTGCCAGGCAGGCTGCTAGGATCTTGGGCTACATCCATGAACCAACGATCCTCGCTCCTGTAGAGTGAGGAAACGCACAGAAAATGTCTTGTGTTGGGTTCTGAAAGAAGCAGACCCCCAGGCTAGGATTGGGGAGGGACCAGAAACACTGGAGGGGAGTGGAGAACTGAGGCCCAAAAGGTCTCAAGTCACCTAAAGGTGTGAAACTAAGCAGGTTGTCACTGCGGGCGCCGGGCACCTAGAGCTCAGCTCTACTGGTGGATCCTGAGGAATGGTCCTGGATAATTTTATGTGTCAGCTTGACTGGGCTAAGAGATTCCCAGACAGCTGGTAAAATGCTATTTCTAGGTATGCCTGTGAAGGTGTTTCTGGGAGAGATTAGCATCTGAATGCGTACACTGAGTAAAAATGTTTTCTCTCCCCAACGCAGTGGCACTGTTCAATCCCCCGAGGGCACGGAATAGAAGAAAAAGACACGGGAAGATGATTTGCTCTCTCTCCTTAAGTGGGGATATTCATGTCCTCCTGCCCTAGGTGTATAGGTTCTCAGACCTCTTGATTGGACTGTGTATTAGTCCATGTTCTGCTATTTTAACAAAACACCAGAGGCAGGCTAGCTTATAAAGAAAAAAGGGTTTCCGCTGTTTTAGAGGTTGAAAATCTAGGGTAATCTAGGGTAGAGAAGACCCATCAATTTGGCCTCTGGTAAGGACTAAGAGGCAGACACATCTGGTGACCTGTGGGAGTGAGAGATCCTATCACAAACAGGAAGCCAGACAGCCAATCAGAGGCCAGGCTGCTAAACCAACCCACTCCAATGACCTACCCACCTCCCGCTAAGCCCCACCTCTTTAAGGTCCCAAGACCACACGGAGGACCCAGCCTCCAACACACGACCCTTGGCGGACTCCTCATCCTCCACCATCATGAGCCGGCCCCGCGTAATCTTTTTTTTTTATACATCTACACCCGTCCCACTGCTTCTGTTTCTTTGGAGAACAGTTGTAAGGAATACTGCTCCACCTGCAGGGCCGGAGAGAGGGCGGAACTTATCCACCAACCGAGATTCCTTGGCGGGGAGGGCCGAGCCCAGGCCACCCACTCCTGGGCTCTTCTGGTTGAGCTGTTCCTGCGGCCCAGTGACGCCCTCAGGCAGGTCTCAGGTGCCGCTGGGAGAAGCCAGGGCACGGGGAGCATGAGGGCACGGTGGGCTCTGGGCACACGCAGAGACCCGGGCGACGGTCGCAAGAGTAAGGGGTCTAGTGGGTGCTGTCCATGGACAGGCAGGGGCTGCAGAACCCTCTCGACCTTGAGCCGACCTCCAGCGCTTCAGCCCTGTGCCAGCAGCTGACTCCTCTTCCATTCACCCCTTCCCACGCCAGGGTTTCTTTTCTTCTCCCTTCTCTCTCCCTCCTTCTCTTCTTCTCCTTCTCCTCCTCTTCCTCCCCCTCCCCCCCTCCCCCTCCCCCTCCCCCTCCCCCTCCTCCTCCTTCTTCTCCTTCTCCTTCTCCTTCTCCTTCTCCTTCTTCTTCTTCTTCTTCTTCTTCTTCTTCTTCTTCTTCTTCTCCTTCTTCTCTTCTTCTCCTCCTCCTCCTCCTCTCCTCCTCCTCCTCCTCCTCCCCCTCCTCCTCCTTCTTCTTCTTCTTCTTCTCCTTCTCCTTCTCCTTCTTCTTCTTCTTCTCTCTCTCCCTCTCTCGCAGTACTGGGAATGGAACCCAAGAACATTCTACCTCCAACTACACCCCCGGCCCTTTTTTTTTAGTCTTTATTTTGAAACAGGGTCTCACTGAGTTTCAAAAGCCTCACTAAGTGGCTGAGGCTGTCCAGAAACCCAGATCTCCCAAGTACTGAGGTCATAAGTGTGCACCTTGGACTCATGGTGTTTTTCTTTTAGCCTTTAATTCCAGCCATAAATTACAATTTTGTGTGTGTGGTACTGGGGATGGAACCCAGAGGCATTCTACCTCCAAGCTATACCCCCAGCTCTATTTTTTAGTCTTTATTTTGAAACAGGGTCTCGCTGAGCTGCAGAGGGTCTAAGTAGCTGAGGCTGGCCGCGAACCACAATCCTCCTGTCTCAGCCTCCCAAATGCTGGGATCACAAGCGTGCGCCACCTCGCCCAGCTTTACAGTGTTTTTCTTTTAGCCTTTAATTCTGGCCATAAATTAGAATTGCATGGTCACAGATGGCATGAGGGCTGAGGAGCTGAATGGCTGGAGACAACTAATCTGGTTCCTGGGAGGCCTCTGCCGCCCTGGGAAGGGCCATCTTCCCTGCCTCTGGGCCCCAGGCCTGCAGACGGTTGGGATGGCTCCCTGAGGAACAGTGCTGCCTCCAGGGCACGAGGTGTGGGTCCTGGGCTAATCCCAGGGCTCCCAGCTGTTTTGGGCGGCGTCAGCAGGCACAGAGAGCTCTGCACCGAGCACCCCCGCCCCAGGACAGAGCCCCCCCCCCCCCAACCACATTTGTCTTGATTTTCAGCCTTGCAGAACAGGACTGGGGCTCAGCAGGCTGACACACATACACATGACTAGGCTCTAGTTTGCTTCTGGGGCAAATCGAGTCTCCGGTTCCCTTCCCCTCCCACTGCCCCACACTGTCTTTCACACAGGGAGATGGAGGAGCCCGGCCAGACAGCAAGTGTTATACAGGCCTGGTGATATTCCAAATCCCCTAACGTCCAGGGTCAGTCTTTTTTTTTTTTTTGTGGGTCTGGGGATGGAACCCAGGGGCATTTGACCTCCGAGCTACACCCCCCTGCCCTATTTTTTATTCTTTATTTTGAAACCGGGTCTCACTGAGTTGCAGAGGGCCTCAATAAGTAGCTGAGGCTGTCCGTGAACCGCGATCCTCTGGTCTCAGCCTCCCGAATGCTGGGATGACAAGCGTGCGCCACCACGCCCGGCTGCAGAGTCAGTCTTGTTCACTCCCCAAACCAGCCTGCAGGTTAGGCAGAAATATTAACACTCCTCTTACAGAAATAAGAAAGTGTGCTAGGTGTGGTGGCGCGTGCCTATAATCCTAGTACTTGGGAGGCTGAGACGGTGGGTTTGAGACCAGGCTTAGCAATATAGTGAGGCTCTCAGCAAATTAGAAAGATCCTGTTTTTAAAAAAAATAGGGCTGGGGGGTGAAGCCCTGAGGTAGAATGCCCCTGGATCAATCCCTAGTACCAAGAAAAGAAGAAATAAAGGGGCTGGGAGTGGTGGTACACTCTTGTAATCCCAGTACTTGGGAGGCTGAGACAGGAGGATAGCAGTTTTGCAGCCAACCTCAGCTACTTAGTGATGTCCTGCAGAACTTAGTGAGACCCTGTTTCAAAATAAAGAATAAAACATAGGGCTGGGGGTGTAACCTGGAGGTAGAATGCCCCTGGGTTCAATTCCCAGTACTGCAAGAAGAAGAAGAAGGAGAAGGAGAAGGAGAAGAGGAGGAGGAGGAGGAGCAGGAGGAGGAGGAGGAGGAAGAGAAATAAGGAAGGAAGGGAGGAAGAAAGGAAGGAGAAATAAAGAAGTGTGTGTTCAGAAGCCAGGCATGGTGGAGCACACTTGTAATCCCAGTACTTGGGAGGCTGAGACAGGAGGATAGCAGTTTTGCAGCCAGCCTCAGCTCCTAAGTGAGGCCCTCTGCAACTTAGTGAGACCCTGTTTCAAAATAAGATAATTAAATAGGGCTGGGATGTAGCTCAGCTCAGAGGTAGAATGCCTGGGTTCAATTCTCAGTTCCGCAAAAAGAGAGACGGCAGGGAAGACCCAAAGTCGCCCACCAGTCCAGCAGGTGCCCCCGCCCCGGCCCTCAGCTGAGAAGAAATTGGGATGCGGAGGATTCCAGAGAACTGGCAGGGTGAGGACGCCCTTGAGTGCCGGCCATGGGGATGCTGAGCCCGTGGCCAGTGCTCCTCCCCAGCCAGTCTTTCTGGAGGGCTTCAGAACACAGGGAAGAAAGTTTGTCGAGAGGTGAGCGCTGTCCAGGGAGCCGGGAGCCCCATTCACTCCTGAACGGCTGCTGGACTCCAATGTCGCGGGGAAGAAGTTCTTCCGACGTGGGGGTCAGTTTCCCCATCTGTAACACGGAGGGATGAGGAGAGCCAGGTGGCGGCCCTTCCCGCTTCATCATGAATGACAAAAACAACAGCCGCCATTTCCTGGGGGCCATACACAGTGCTGGGGCCTCATCCTCCTGGAAGCACCCTGGCGGCAGGTTTCCCAGGGAAGAAAAAACTCCAGGAAGGGACCAGCCTGTCCTGGTCCCTGGTTTGGCAGTAGCAGATCTGGGATTTGAATCCAGTTCTGTCGGATCCAAGCACTCTACACGCCGGTCTCTCTCTCTCTTCTCTCCTGTGAATCTGTGTATCTGCTCAGAGCAGAAGCAGAAAATAAACGTGACAGCCTTGCAGTCCCTGCCAGCCAGTGGCTCTGACTTCTGGGGCAGAGCTTCCTTGTGGGATGGCCGAGAGCCTCGGGCAGTTAGCTGGAGCGCACGGGAAGCCGGGGATGCTGACCTCGCGCTCCGGGAGCTCAGAGCCCCTGGCTGTACCAGGCAGCCTGCACATGCCGCAGGGTCAGAGTAACCTGGGGCAGCTTCCTGGAGGAGGTAGCTCCCAGCCCGGGCCTGCAAGGTAATATATGGTCAGTTTCAGAGGGTAGAATTACCCATGCTAACTTATACAGAGGGATTTATCCCAGAGGGTGGAGTGGCTTCCAAGACTGTTGGGAGCGCTGATGAAGCAGGCCCTGGGTTCATCTTCCAGGATCACTCCCAAAGCCACACAGCAGTGACACCAGCCCTGCCCGGCCAGGAGCTGCCAGGCAAAGGAGGCGAGTGCGCCACCTACTGGCCCAGAGCCGCACTGCTGTGAGCGCGTGGGCAGCGTAATGCCCCGCCCCTCTCCCCACCTGAGTCAGTTCTAAGCTGTGTCTTTCAAAATGCACCTGATGTTTGAGGTCTGAGTCCTTTTCTCTTTTTGTGTTGAAGGCATTCTACCTCCTAGCTATACCCCCAGCCCTATTTTTTATTCTTTATTTTGAAACAAGGTCTCACTGAGTTGCAGAGGGCCTCACTAAGTAGCTGGGGCTGTTCTACAGCGATCCTCCTGTCTCGGCCTCCCCAATGCTGGAATTACAAGCGTGTACCACCACACCCGGCTTATCTGTTTTTTATTTTTGAAATAGGGTCTCATAAGTTGTACAGGCTGGCCTTAAGCCTGTGATCCTCAGGTCTCAGCCTCCCAAGTACTGGGATTATAGGCGTGTGCAATCACACTAGTTTATAGTTTGAGTTCTGCTTCTGCAGTAGAGAAAGACGCGTTGGAAGGAGGCTAAACCTGATTTTAGTAAAGTTCACCAGTGAGACTATGCAAGCTTTCTAGGTCATCTTGTGTCAGTTTTGGTAAATTGTGTTTTCCAAAGACCTTGGTTCATTCCTCTATATTGTTCAATTATTTTCTAGTCTAGATCCATATCATCCATGTGGCCACTATGACTGTGAACTTTGTTCTCAGAGCCGGGAGACGCGGGAATGGTTCTACAGTTTTAGACCAGAGCTCCATCGGCAGCCTAGATGTAGAAAAGGTGGAAAAGTAAGGGAAGAGCCCCGAGGCACCTCTGCGCCCAGGCCAACACCCGCTCCAGGAAGGGGATACAAGATCCCTGTCTGTCCACCACAGTCGCAGAAGGTAGCGCCTCTGATACGTCGGGGGCTCCCGTGTTTCTTGGTATGGCAGGCACCTCTGGGCATGCCTTGGCCATCATCCTTGGGAAGTGACGGGGTTGAGCTGAGGGGGTCGTGTTTAAGCAGTGTGACCCCATTCTAGCTCTTTAGCTGACTGCATCAAGGTAGGTCCTTGGTCCTGTCTGAGCCCATTCCCTTTCCTGAGAATATTGGTTTGGGACTAAAAGCTTGGTTTAGGCCGGTCTCTTGGAGGAGTGTTAACAGCCCCTTGGTGGCTGTGGCGGAGAAGCCGAGAAAGCCAGTTTGCACTGAAGAAAGAAGACTGCAGAAAATAGGGCAGGAAGTCACAGAAAGAATGTCTCTTGAAGGGAGGTCCCAAGTCTCAACTCTGCCCCTCCTTGGAACTTCAGGAAAGACCCCTTTATCTATCTATCTATCTATCTATCTATCTATCTATCTATCTATCTTCATCTGTTTATCTATCTATCATCAATATATCTATCCCTTCTGATAAGTTGGGTCCCTCCCCCGTGTGATCTCGCAGAAGAACCCCGGAAGCCAGAAGCGGAGATATCGGGAGACTCCAGGTGCCGGGCGTGGTGGCGCGCTTGTATTTCCAGGACTTGGGAGGCTGAGACAAGTGGATCGCAGGTTCGTGGCCAGCCTCAGCAACTTAGTGAGGCCTCCACAACTTAATGAGACCCTGTTTCAAAATAAAGAATAAAAATAGGATTAGGGGTGTAGCTGGGTGGTAGAATGCTTCTGGGTCCAACGCCCAGTACTGCCAAAAAAAATTTTTTTTTTTCTCTGACAGAGAGTAGGAGTAGGTAACTCTGTTTGGAAAAATACTTTGATAAATCACTAAGGGAAGAATCTAAGAAAAAGGAATTGGCAAGGGTCAGGGCACCAAGGAGAATAGCCAAAGTGCTCTGCTATAGATACTTGTTTTGCTGAGACTTTTGCCCAAGAAAGGAGAGAAAGAGAGAGAGCAGAGTCTCCACTTTGGAAATCAGACTCCCGCCGCTGGAACAGACAGAGAGCGTCATCCATCCCCTGACCCAACCCTGGGGACTCACAGGCACCTTCAGGACATTTTTAGCAGAACTTGGAACCAAGAGTCTTAGCCAATGTGATTTAGATCTCAGAGGCAGGGAGGCCCCAGCTAACGTAGGGGTTGGATAAAATCATGGAAGACTATAGCCTTAAGCACTAATTTCAAACACAGCAAGAGCGTCTGAAGACTGAGGCGGGGTACCCAGGAAGCCTGTGTATCCAGACCCGAGACATAAATCCTAACTGGTGCAAGATAATCTCAGTGCTATTCCCCACTCTCCTGGCAAAGGGTGGCCTCGAGATCTGTTTCTGGCCAAGGAGACCTAAGCAAAAGTCTGCCAAGTTGGGGGTAAAGAAAGAGTGAGGGGGCCTCAAAACGTATGTTGTCTCTTCTGTCTTGAGCACAGATGTGATGTTTGGAGCGGTGGCAGCCATCTTATTACCATGAGAGGAGCGTCAAGAGAATTAGAGTCACGTGTCCCAACAGTTAAGCTGTGAACCAAAACCAGCAGCCGTCTTCCTCTGGCCTTGTACATCAACATATCTGCTGTTTATAGGATCATAGTCAGGCCTCTGCTTTGATCCACTGAGCTCGTGTCTAACTGGTACCAAGATAGATGGAGGAGACTGCTCCCAAATGATTTAGCTTGACTCATGTTTGAGAATTAAAGACAAATTCAGAGGACAATTTAATCAGATGCCTGGAACCACCGGCTCTGCTCCAGCCCCAGCAGAGAGCAGGGCAGAACTGCCAAGTCTCATTAGGAAGGCACAGCACAGCCCTCCGGTGGAGCATCGAAGCTAATGGCGCGTCTCAATCTCTTCCTCTGGCAAGCCAGGCAGCCCGCCGAAGCCGGTGCTGGTGCAGGAGCCACAGCAGCTGCAGCTCTGTGGTCCCCTGGGGAGGCGGCAGGCAAGGGCCTTTATCAGAGGCTTTATGAAAAACCAACCTAGAGCAGGGAGCTCCTGTCCCTGCTTTGTAGTGAGAAGACAGATCAGATGAGGCTTTGATGTGCTTTGTTTGTGTTTCACGGATTCAGTCATCAAACATTTACTAAGCACCAGCCGTGTCCCAGGTCCCGTGTCGGGTGTCGGGGAGATGCTGGCTCTGTGGGACCACAAGTCACAGACACCAGTAACTGCAGCGTGACCCCAGGGTGGCCGGAGTCCTGCTGGGGAGCGAGGTCCTGGGATGGGGACAAAGTGACTTAGCCTGGCTCCCCGTCACCGTGGGGACACGGAGGATGCCACGATGCCAAAATCAAAAGGGAAGAGGAGAATGGTGGACCGGAGGCATCCTGGAGGGCGGGGCGCTGCTCTGGCCAAGCCTGGCACTCTCTGCTAAGTGAATGCTTTTTGTTTTATTTATTTATTTATTTATTTATTTATTTATTTATTGGTGCACTGTATTCATACATCATAATGGTATAAAGAAAATACTTTTGTAGACATACATGCACACATCGCCCAATTAGCCCCTACCCGATCCCCACCCCGTTCCCTCCCTATCCCTCCTTCCCATGCTTGGCTTAGTGGTTGACATCTAGTATTATAGCAATTTATCCAAAATTAACAATGATAATCTCACATAACAGTTTCATTTGTCTGATACTAAGCTTTTGATGACTTAAAGATAACATTTCAATATTTCTTTTTGTTTTCTTACCAGAGAATATTTTTTAGGTGAAACTATCATACATTTATTTATTTACTTTTCAGAAAAAATCTATCTTAATATGGAATATAGACTCTAGATACCCAAAACGATCTCGAAAAAGAACAAAGCTAGAAGATATATATTTTCTGATTTCAAACCATATAAAGCTACAATAATTGAAACAGTGTAGTACTGTTATAAAGGCAGATATATAAACCATTGGAGTTAAATAAAAGCATAGAGATAAATTCTTCCATATATTGTCAAGTTATTTTTGACAAGGTTTCCACAAACATTTGTTGGAGGAAATAATAATCTTTTAAGTAAATATTGTTGAAAAATAATAATTACATGAAAAAGAATAAAATTGGACCCTTACCTAACACCATATACAAATATTAACTCAAAATAGATGAAAGACCTAAATATAAATCTTAAGACTATAAACTTTTAGAAGAAAATCTGGGTCATAAAACCTCACAACGTTGAAATTGGCAGTGATTTCTTGGATATGATTTCAATGGCACAGGCAACAGAAGGGTAAACAAACTCCCTAAAAAATAAAAAAATATTGTATATCCAAAGACAATGTAAACAGAGTTAAAAGTTACTGATAGAATGGGATAAAATATTTTCAAATGCTATATCTGAAGGTATATTAATATTCCAACTAGAAATCCTAAAAATTAGCAACAATAAAAGCAAACACTACAATTTAGAGATATGTAAAAGACTAACATAAATAATGAATCTCCACAGATAACCAGTCTTAGTTGTCTGTTGGATGGAAACTCTTGTTTCTCTGGTTCTGGTGTGTGTTACCTATTTCTTCTTTGTAGTTAATCTCTTTGAGTATTTTCTCTAGCACTGGTTTTGAAGACATAAATTCCTTCAGTTTCTGTTTGTCATGGAAGCTTCTTATTTCCCCATCTAATTTGATAGAAAGTTTTGCTGGGTAGGAAATTTTTGGCTGGAAGTTGTTTTCTTTCAGAGTTTGGAATATGTTACTCCAAGCCCTTCTGGCTCTCATGACTTGGTTTGGGAAGTCTGGAGTGATTCTAATTGGTTTGCCTCTGAATGTCACTTGGCCCTTTGTTTTTGTTGCCTTTAAGATTCTCTGCTTGGCTTCCACATTAGTCATTTTGACAATTATGTGGCGTGGGGATCCTCTTCTCCGATCCTGTCTAAAGGGAGTTCTATAAGTTTCCTGGACCTGTGTATCAACCTCTTGCTCTATGTTTGGAAATTTTTCTGCTATTACTTCCTTGAAGAGATTGTTGATCCCTTTGGCTTCACCTTCTTTTCCCTCCTCTATTCCAATTATTCTTAAATTAGCTCTCTTAAAATGGGCCCATATTTCTTCAATGTCAGATTCCTGCTGTCGGATATTTTTTTCTAGATTAGAAACTATGCGTTCATTTTTGGAGTGATCATCTTCTAAGAGCAAGATTCTATTCTCTATGTGGTCTAATTGGTGGTTTTTACTTTGAATTGAGGCCTTTACTTCATTAATTGCATCCTTTATCTCTTTTTGGCTCTCTCTGAATTCTTTTCGAAACAGCTCTATTATTTCTACAGTTATTTTCCTGATTTGATCTTCTAGAAATCTCTGAATTTCTGTGCTATCAGGTTCTGATGTTGTGGGATTGTGTGCATTCATTGCTCCATTGTTATTCCTCTTTCCAATGATTTCAGAAGTTTGTACCTTCTCTGGGTTCTTCCCTTGGGTCACTATGACTTCACTTAAGGTGCTCTGGATCTCGAGTCTGTGGTATCTCGGTCCCCACTACTCCTTTACTGGGTTGTATCGCAGAGTCTCAGACCCAGGGAGTCAATCAAGGCTGCTTTAGACCATGGGGGGATGCCAGGTTGGGCGTTCTCCTATGGTGTGATATCTCTGCCACCACCACTCCCCCACTGGGTCAGGTCCCTGGGAGTACAGTACTGGGATTTCTTCTCTAGGGGCCGCAATTTGACTCACTGTTGTTGAGTGCGCTGATGGAGCTGTAGTGGACTCAGTGAATTGGCTGCTGCTGCCGCCGGTGGCAATATGGCGCCCCTCTGTCACACCCTCGGCAGTGAGGCTGGCGTATTTCTTCTCTGGTTTTGAGCTTCGCTCTGAGTCCCTGCGGAGTGTGCTGAGCCCAGCCCCTGGGAGCTTTAGACGCTTCCTGCGCCAAAAAATCTGCCGAATCCCGCCCGGCCTTTCCGCAGCGGTTCACCTCGGCTCGCTGTCTGCCGCTCCTCTCTGGAGCCTGGTGGGCTGTTGAGTGCGTTGGTCTAGAGCCATCCGGTGAACTCATCGCTTTTTGGGTTTTTTGTTTTGGATTTTTGGTGGTGGTGCTTCTGTGGCTTGAACCCAGGGGCATTCTATGTCCGAGCTACTCCACAGCCCTTTTTGTTTGTTTGTTTGTTTGTTTGTTTGTTTGTTTTGTTTGTCTTATGGTACTAGGGATGGAACCCAGGGGCATTCTACCTCTGAGCGACACCCTCAGCCCTATTTTTTTATTCTTTGGAAAGAGGGTCTCGCTAGGTGGTTGAGAGTCTTGCTTCATTCCCGAGGCTGGCCTCCGCCCTCCGATCCTCTGTCTCAGCCTCCCCAGACACTGGGGTTACAGCTGTGCACCACCACACCCAGCAAGCAAATACGTTTCTTCGGCACCAGCAGCACTGGCGAGGTGCTGGCCTGGGGGCCTTAGAATGTGGACGGGGGGCTTGGTGCCGTTTCTCAGAAGAGAGCTGAAGAAGGCAAGCATTGCCCCAGCCTGAGAACATCGTCAGGACTTGAACCCACCTGGTCTAGACCAAACCCAAGGCCCAATCCTCTGTGCTCGCCCATCGAACACAATCAGAAAACCCAATTGAAAGCCCGTGTGGTGGCTCAGGCTTGTCACCCCAGTACGCGGGAGGCTGAGACAGGAGGATCGCGGGGTCGCGGCCAGCCTCAGCTACTCAGTGAGGCCCTCAGCAGCTTAGTGAGACCCTGTTTCAAAATAAAGAATAATAAATAAAAGTGGGGGTGTAGCTTGGAGGTAGAGTGCCCCTGGGTTCCATCTCTAGCACCACAAAAAAAAAAAAAAGAAAGAAAAGAAAAAAAGAAAAGAAAAGAAAATCCACCTGAAACTGACTTCCACGGGTAAGTCTAGCTGTGGGCTCAGGTACGGGGTGACTCCAGGGACCCAGGGACAGCACCCAGACCGTGCTGCTCCCGGACGCAGAAACGCCCAATAGCACAGGCCCAGGCTCCCCTGTGCTGGGCGGGCGGTGCCTCGTCCTGGCTTCGTAGTGTCCACTGCTGACCAAGAAAAGAGAGAGCTGCACCGGCAGGCAGGGGAGCGGCGCTCACCTTGGGCTTCTCTTCCGGGCTGTGGGTAGTGCGCTCGCCCTGGGATTATCAGCATGGGTCCCCTGACAGTGACTTTTATGCGCAGAAATGACTTTTCTTTGGTAATTTTCTAGATATTAAATTTAATATTAAATGTATTAAGAGTCGAAATTTCCAATCCTAGTTCCTTCGAGTTCAACTTATCTTACTGTTCTATCTCTACAGCTAATGCACTTTAATAATCAAGGTTAAGGGAGCCTTTGGGACTACTTAAACATTTAAAAATACATTTAATGTATTTAAGCATACATTTAATATAATTGATTTCCTTTCTAGGCACTTTAATTACCTGTGTAATAAACAAAACTTTTTATTTTTTGCAGCACTAGAGATGGAACCCGGGAGCGTTCTACCTCCGAGCTACACCCCAGCCCTATTTTTTTATCATTTATTTTGAAACAGGGTGTCACTGAGTTGCAAAAGGACTCACTAAGTAGCTGAGGCTGTTGGCGAACCCTAATCCTCCTGTCTCAGCCTCCTGAGTGCTGGGATTACAAGTGTGCGCCACCACACCTGGCTAACAAACCTTTTAAACATTTAAATAATGTATGCAATATGGTGACTCTTAAGCCTTCTTAAATAGTTTAAGTCGATTTACAAATGTAATAAAATCACTTGGTACTTATATTTTAATGGTACTAGGGATTGGATCTCGGGGCATTCTACCTCTGAGCTACACTTTCAGTCATTTTGTTTATTTTATTTTATTTTATTGTGTGTGTGTGGTACTGGGGGTGGAACCCAGGGGCTTTTCTACCTCCAGGCTATACTCCCAGACCTATTTTATACTTTATTTGGAAACGGGGTCTCACTAAGTGAGTCTCACTCAGTAGCTGAGGCTGCTTCGAACCTGTGTGATCCTCCTTTCTCAGCCTCCCAAGCGCGGGGATTACAAGCGTGCGCCACCACGCCCAGCTACTTTCAGCCATTTTGATTTCAAAACAAGTCTCACTGAATTGGTGAGGGTCTCATTAAATTACTGAGGCTGGCCTCAAACCTGTGAGTGTCTTATCTCAGACTCCCAAGGACTGGCATGACAGGTTTGCACCACCACATCTGGCTACTTGGACCTTCTAAGTAGACAACCCTGGGAGTTTCCTGCTCACTGACTTCAACCTCTGATTATGAGATTTAAAAAAATTCTTATTACTGTACATTTCTGTGACTTGTGGCCAACAGCACCAGAGTGATCCTAAAATTCAGGAAGCCTGGGCCAGGCCCGAGTTTCCCTGCCTGGAATGGGCCTGGGTTAAAGGCCTCTCGGCACCTGTAGAACCCCGGTTATCTTCTTTTTCTGTTTCCTGGAATATCTCTTTCTCTGTGATCTCAGGGGTTATGTCTACTTTTTCTCAACTCTCTGGGCCTGTGGTTTAGCATTCATATGAAAATTGGTGGTTCAGTGAATGGCGATTGTCAGGGTAGCTGAATCACACACTTGGGCAGCCTGTCCTCACAACCTTCCAGACCCGGGTCTGGAATTCACATCAGGCTGGTCCTGCTGAGCTAGGGTGATGACAGCCCGTGGTGTAAGGTTGAGCAGGAGGCTTTGCTTTGTGTCTGCGGCTCTGCACGACAGCCTTGGGCACGTGGCTTAACTTTTTTAAATCTCAGGAATTTATCTGCTCAGTGGGACAACCTACCAGTCAACATTACATTTGAAATATTCTAAATCTCATAATAAGGCCAGGCGTGGTGGCGCCCGCTTGTAATCCCAGCATTTGGGAGGCTGAGACCAGAGGATCACAGTTCGCGGACAGCCTCAGCTACTTAGTGAGGCCCTTTGCAATTCAGTGAGACCCGGTTTCAAAATAAAGAATTAAAAATAGGGCAGGGGTGTAGCTCAGAGGTAGAATGCCCCTGGGTTCCATCCCCAGTACTACAAAAAAAAAAAAATCTCATAATAATACCAATGACTATCCAGTCACTGATTGTGGAAGGCGCCCCGCGTCACGTGGGGCTCACTTCCATGGGGATTGGCAGCTTCCCTTCTGTTATCACGACCATCGACCATCGTTATCATCCTCCTACACATAAGAAAAGGGAGGCGTAGAGAGATTAATGAATTTCCGTAGGATACACAGTTGTAAAGCTGGGATCTGAGCCAGGAGCTCCAGCTCCTGAGTTCTTTTCCACCGCTCCCACTCCTTACTCTTTTTGTGTGTGTGTGTGGTACTGGGGATGGAACCCAGGGGCTTTCTACCTCTGGGCTGCACTCCCAGACCTATTTTATATTTTATTTGGAAACAGGTTCTCACTAAGTTGCTGAGAGCCTCACTCAGTAGCTGAGGCTGGCTTCAAACCTGTGCAACCCTCCTGTCTCCGCCTCCCAAGCGCTAGGGTTACAAGCGTGCGCCACTACGCCCAGTGCCTTACTCTTTATTTGTTCATTATATGTATTCAAAATGATCTACCAGAAGCCGGGCATGGTGGCGCACGCTTGTCATCCCAGCATTTGGGAGGCTGAGACCGGAGGATCGCAGTTCGTGGACAGCCTCAGCTACTTAGTGAGGCCCTCTGCAACTCAGTGAGACCCTGTTTCAAAGAATAAAAAAATAGAGTTGGGGGTGTAACTTGGAGGTAGAATGCCCCTGGGTTCTATTCTCAGTACCAGAAAGAAAGAAAGAAAGAAAGAAAGAAAGAAAGAAAGAAAGAAAGAAAGAAAGAAAGAAAGAAAAAAAGAAAACCCCCAGAAACCTTGAAGCCGAAGGATGGCTGGAGATGGCTCAGGATTGCAGGCGTCTACACTGCCCGCCTTGGGATGATCTGGCTTAGAGGTTCTCACGCTGGAGCGACCATCGGCAGCATGTCATGGGCGCACAGCTGGCCACACTGGTTCAGCAGGCGTGGGGTGGGGCCGAGACTGTGCTTCTTACGGGTCCCTTGAGGCCAAGGCTGCTGGCCCGGGTCCCCCTTCGAGAACCACTGATGTCAACCCAAAGCTTCTCCTGAACGTCTCACTGGGCTGCGGGCCTTCCCGGGCAGGCCGAGCAGTGACCTAGTGATCCATGACAGCTTGGGATGTCTCCCTTGCTCCTGGCTTAGAGGGAGGATGCGGGAGGAGTGCAGCAGTCCGGCGCCCGGTGCAGGGCCAGGCTCCGTCCCTGTTACTTCCCTTCTTCTTGTTTCCTGGTGGACAGTCTGGCCAGGGAGACAGCGGACCATGTCCTCTTCCAATCTCCTCACCGGTGGTCTGAGCTCAAATGAGCCCCTTTCCTCTGGAGCCCAGAGTTCTCACGGGTAAAGGAAGCGGCTGGGCTGGCTTCTGCCGGAAGGCCCTCCTTTGAGACTCTGCGCTCAGAGGCCAGGTGTGGTGGTCCTAGCCCGTGCCCGGCACAGAGTGTGGGCCCCGGTCCTCCTGTGCTCACAAGCATATGCGCCCTTTGCTGTGTGCGCCTGAATTGCGGGTGTTGGAAATCTAACACCAAAGCAAACCTCTAAGAGGTCCTGGGGTGCCGCCCGCGGGAACGGCTGAGCACGGTGTCGGAGAAGCGCATCCGTGTTGCCTGTGGATGTGCTGTGGACGGAGCCCAGCCCTCTCCGGCGCCCGCTCTCTCCCTCGGGCCCTCCACCCTCCACCGTGGTCTGATGCAGCGCAGAAGCCCTCTTTAGATGCGGGCGCCCTGAGCCTGGACTTCCCGGCCCACGGCACCGCGAGCCTACGCTGCTGTTCTTCGCAGGTGGCTCAGCCTCAGGCCTCCGGTTCCAGCAGCAGGAGACAGAGCCACCCCGTGGCCCAGGCTCCTCTGGCGGCCCAGCCTCTGCAGCGGAGGCCCAGCCTCTAGCCCTTTCTGGCCGCCTCCACGGTGGCTTCCTGCTGGGAAATCCTACTGCTACTGAACCCAGGTTGGAAGCTCATTCTAGGTTAAACATGACGTCCAAGAGATCGGGGAGAAAGGAAAGCTTTGCTCAGTTACCAAAGAGTGGAGAAGAGGGAGCTGTGCTCAGGGGTCAGCTTCTCCACTCCGGGGGTGAGGGGTTACAGATGTAGTTGAGGCATAAGGAGGGAGAAATGTTTTGGTTTTTTTTTAGATGACCATCTACAAATATTTACTGACTAATAGTGAGTGTAGAATGCCTAGAGTCAGATTGCATTTATAATAAAAATACTGCAAGACATTTATCTTTAACGTAATTTTAAAATTTGCTTACAACCTTAGAACACTGTTCCTAGATTTCATTGTATGTTTCTTTTTGTTGTTGTTGTTTTGTTTTTATTTATTTTGTGTGTGTGTGGTACTGGGGGTGGAACCCAGAGGCTTTCTACCTCCGGGCTATACTCCCAGACCCATTTTATATTTTATTTGGAAACAGGGTCTCACTAAGTTGCTGAGAGCCTCACTAAGTAGCTGAGGCTGGCTTCGAACCTGCACGGTCCTCCTGTCTCAGCCTCCCAAGCGCGGGGATTACAAGCGTGTGCCACCACGCCCGGCTTCATTGTATGTTTCTGATACTCTTTTTTAATTTTTAATTGGTGCATTGAAGTCATACATCTTAATGGGGTACAAGACAGTGGAGACATATATGCACACATCACCCAATTAGCCCTTACCCAATTCCCGCCCCATTCCCTCTCCCCTTCTCATGTTTGGCTTAGTGATTGGCTTTGATATGTTTGTTAAAGTACATCGTGTACATTAGAAAATTTCCCTCTTCCCCCCTCCTATCCCCTCAGTTAGGTCGCCTTATATGCTCATCTATGGTATCTCCTTCTTCATCTAGAGGGGAGAGGTTGTTAAAGGGAAGGAACGTTCATGTCTTTCCTGGGAGCAGGGGAGATCTGCCAGGACCTCAGGCACCGCTCTGTTCACGATCTGGTGCTCCTGGTCGGGAAGCTGGTGGATGTCTTTAGCCTTGAAGGAAGAGGACAGAGTCTAGGCAAGTCTAGGCTAAGTCAGCCCTATGTTGTAGTTCTGGACAAAACATTTCTCTAATGGTCAATATGTCTCCGTGCAGAGCTGGGTAGAATCTGACCCAAAAGTGAAGGCAGCAGAGGAGACAGACGCGGCGTGAAGGCAGAGACGTGGGTCTCTTCATCCTCTTCCGGCATTTTCAGCAACAGTAGCCTTCGCATCGCCAAAGCGTAACCTAGGCAACCGTTATCATCTTCATCCACAGTCAGAGGTGTCGTCTACAGCAAAGCTAGTGGGAGATGAACAGTGTATTCCAGCTGTGCGACCTCTGAAAGGGGCAAAAAGCTAAGGGCAAACACAGCTAGAGAGGGTTTAGTTAGGGTTTTCCTCAGTTTCCCCAGCGGGGCAACTAGTAACACTGGTTTAGAGGTACACGTGGCCTTGTGCCTTCTCTCGATCCTTCAGTCCTAATCACCGGCACGCTGTGCGAGAGGCCCCCGCATGGGTTGGGGGCAGGACAGGGGAACAGATCGGGGTAGTGTGAGACACATTTCACACAGGTAGCATCCTGCTGTAAGTACCTGTTCAGAACAAGCGTGCTTTCTTCAGGGTGGAACACTAATTACTCCTTTGAAGTTATTTGTAGTGTGTGCTATCAAGGGTGCATGCTGGGTATCAGACAAATGACATGAATTAATTAATTAATGAAGCTGTGGATGAGGAGCTGATGAGTGAACAGGTGGAAGTCCTCCAGCTGAGAAAAGAGAGCAGTCCGCTAAGAGATAGGCGTCGGGGCTCTGCGCCAGAGGGAGGATCCCATCTCTTAGTGGACTGCTTGCCCCTCATCCTCTGGGCCCTGCCCTTTCTGGCCCACGTGGGCTTTGGTGGAGCGATAACACATTCTCTAAAAGAGGACCGGGAGCCAGGCGTGATGGCGCACGCTTGTCATCCCAGCATTTGGGAGGCTGAAACGGGAGGATCGTGGCTCATGGGCAGTCTCAGCTACTTTGTGAGGCCCTTTGCAACTCAGTGAGACCCTGTTTCAAAAATAAAAAATAGCCGGGCGTGGTGGCGCACGCTTGTAATCTCCGCGCTTGGGAGGCAGAGACAGGAGGATCGCGCAGGTTCGAAGCCAGCCGCGCGCGCTGACTTAGGAGACCCTGTTTCCAAATTTTAAAAAATGTAAAAATAGGTCTGGGAGTGTAGCCCGGAGGTAGAAGGGCTTCCAGGAACCCCAGTACCACCAAAAATAAATAAATAAATAAATAAATAAATAATAAAAAATTAAAAAAGCGGGGAGCTGCGGGTGTAGCTCAGAGGTAAAATGCCCCTGGGTTCCATTTCTAGTACCAAAAAAAAAAAAAAAAGGGCTGGGGTCAAAGGGAACAGCACAGTTCCTGGGTATTGTGGGGTTTGCAGGAGAAAGACCCCCAGGTTCTTGGTTGTCCCCCTCCTGGTGCGCTGGCTGGTTTCCTGATTGCTGACTGCTGCTTGACGGGGGAGGTGGGAAGGAAACGGGTGCATCTTTGTTAGAGAGCAGGCTTTTCAAATGTCAGGCACCCAGGGAGCTGCGGGCTGGGGCCTGTTGGGATTCGGCTTCCGGGAACGTCTGTGCCGTCGTCTTGCCGATTAAATGCTGTATCCAGCTCATTCCACGCCCATCGAGCGATTCAGTGTGGCGCTCAAGTCGCTCTAATGGCTCAGATGGTGACTCTGAGCCGGGCACGCTGCGGGAACTGTTTCTGGAGATGCCGGACTTCAACCCAGGATAGAATGAAAAGAACACAGCTTTGGAGACAGGCAAGGGTCATTCTATACGTGACCTTGACCAATATTAGGGTGCCCTGAGCCTCAGTTTCCCTGCCGGTAAAATGGGGGTTATGTTTGTGAATTCTGTGTGTGTGTGTGGCACTGGGGATGGAACCCTGGGGCATTCTACCTCCGACCTACACCCCTAGCCCTATTTTTTATTCTGTATTTTGAAACAAGGTTTCACGGAGTTGCAAAAGGCCTCACTAAGTAGCTGAGGCTGGCTGTGAACCACGATCCTCCTGTCTCAGCCTCCCAAATGCTGGGATTACAAGAGTGCACCGCCACACTCAGCTCTGTGAATTTTTAAAGTCAGTGCAGGGATAAAAGAGGTCAGATGTGATATAGCAGCTAGCAAAACAAAACACAAAAACAAAAACAAAAGGCAGAATATATATATATTTTTTGCGGTACTAGGAATTTTTTTAAATTGGTGCATTGTAGTCATATATCAATCACATTGGAGTACAAGACTCGAGAGGATATACAAGCACACATCATCCAATTAGCCCTCATCCAGCCCCCATCCCATTCCCTCCCCCTCCCTCGATCCCATGCTTGTTTGGTGATTAACTTTGATACATATGTTTATGTACCTCCTGCGTTTTAAAGAGGCTCTGTCCTCCCCTATTCCATACCCTCTGATTGGTCACCTTAATTGCTTCACTATAGGGCCCTTTCTATAGCTCGACATCTTCCTGTTGCCCCTTTCCTCCTAGTTATTGCTGATTAGGGGAAGCATCTGATTTTTATTTTCTGCGATATTTCTCTGTGCATGCCGCGTTGCAAGTACCGATCCCACTCTTGGCGGCCCCAGTAGTGGCCTGGCTACCCAGTGGACTGATCTAGATCTCGCTGGCTCAAGCAGCGGCCTTGTCTCATGGGAGGCCCTGTTTCTGATCTTGCTGGCCCCAACACCAGCCTAACCCCTCAGCTGGCTCCGATCCCGGCCTCGGAGGCCCCAGTAGTGGCTTTGCCTCACAGCAGGCTCTGATGCTGGCCATTGGCCCCAGCACCAGCCTAACCCCTCGGCAGGCTCTGATCCCGGCCTCGGAGGCCCCAGCACCGGCCTAGCATCACGGCAGGCTCCGATCCCAGCCTTGCTGGCCCCAGCACCGGCCTAACCCCTCAGCAGGCTCCGATCCCAGCCTCGGAGGCCCCAGTAGCAGCCTTGCCTCCTGTCAGGCTCCGATGCCGGCTGTTGGCCCCGGCATTGGCCTAACCCCTCGGCAGGCTCCGATCCCGGCCTCGGAGGCTCCAGCACCAGCCTTGCCTCATGGTGAGCTCCGATCCCAGCCTTGCTGGCCCCGGCACCGGCCTAACCCCTTGGCAGTCTCCGATCCCAGCCTCGGAGGCCCCAGCACCAGCCTTGCCTCACGGCAGACTCCAATGACGGCCTTGCTGGCCCCAGCCCCGATCTAACCCCTCGGCAGGCTCCGATCTGGCCTCGGAGGCCTCAGTAGCGGCCTTGCCTCACGGAAGGCTCCAATGCCGGCTGCTGGTCCCGGCACCGGCCTAACCCCTTGGCAGGCTCCGATCCCAGCCTCGGAGGCCTCAGCACCAGCCTTGCCTCACGGCAGGCTCCAATGCCGGCCATTGGCCCCGGCACCAGTCTAACCCCTTGGCAGGCTCTTATCCCAGCCTCAGAGGCCCCAGCACCGGCCTTACCTCATGGCAGGCTCCGATGCCAGCTGCTGGTCCTGGCACCGGCTTAACCCCTCAGCAGGCCCCGATCCTGGCCTCGGAGGCCTCAGCACCAGCCTTGCCTCACGGCAGGCTCCAATGCCGGCCATTGGCCCCGGCACCAGTCTAACCCCTTGGCAGGCTCTTATCCCGGCCTCAGAGGCCCCAGCACCGGCCTTACCTCATGGCAGGCTCCGATGCCAGCTGCTGGTCCTGGCACCGGCTTAACCCCTCAGCAGGCCCCGATCCTGGCCTCGGAGGCCTCAGCACCGGCCTTGCCTCACGGTGAGCTCCAATGTCGGCCTCGCTGGCCCCGGCACCGGCCTAACCCCTTGGCAGTCTCCGATCCCAGCCTCGGAGGCCCCAGCACCAGCCTTGCCTCACGGCAGACTCCAAGGACAGCCTTGCTGGCCCCAGCCCCGATCTAACCCCTCAGCAGGCTCCTATCCGGCCTCGGAGGCCTCAGTAGCGGCCTTGCCTCACGGAAGGCTCCAATGCCGGCTGCTGGTCCCGGCACCGGCCTAACCCCTTGGCAGGCTCCAATCCAGGCCTTGGAGGCCCCAGCACCGGCCTTTCCTCACAGTGAGCTCCGATCCTGGCCTTGCTGGCCCTGGCACTGGCCTAATCCCTCGGCAGGCTCTGATCCCGGCCTTGAAGGCCCCAGCACCGGCTTTGCCTCATGGCAGGCTCCAATCCCGGCCTCACTGCCCCCAGCATCGGCCTAACCCCTAGGCAGGCTCCGATATCGTCCTCGGAGGCCCCAGTAGTGGCCTTGCCTCACGGCAGGCTCTGATGTCAGTCATTGGCCCCGGCACCAGCCTAACCCCTCAGCAGGCTCCGATCTCTGTCTCGAAGCTCCAGCACCGGCCTTGCCTCATGGCAGGCTCCGATCCCAGCCTTGCTGGCCCCGGCACTGGCCTAACCCCTCGGCAGGCTCCGATCCTGGCCTTGAAGGCCTCAGCACCAGCCTTGCCTCACGGCAGGCTCCGATCCTGGCCTCACTGGCCCCAGCACCAGCCTAACCCCTCGGCAGGCTCTGATCCCGGCCTCGGAGGCTCCAGCACCGGCCTTGCCTCACAGCAGGCTCCAATCCCAGCTTTTCTGTGTCTGTCGCTGGCCTCACCCCTCGGCAGTCTCCAATCCGAGCACCCTCTTCGCCCAACCAATTGTCCCACGTTCTCGAGGGTGCGTGGTGGTAACATTCTGCCTCTGGGGTTATTATTTCAAAGGTTCCAGGTGTAATGCATCAGATCTCTGCCTCCCCTGAGTACTGGCCACTGCCATTGCCATTGCCTCTACCATTTCAAATCCTTCCCAGGCTCTTTTTCCACTCTGAATGTTGTCCAGTGTTCCTAAGCATGTGTGATGGTAGCATTTGACATTTGGTGTAATTTCTCCAAAAAAATAAGGTTGGTAGGGTCTGATTTCTGCTTCTCCCGAATACAAGTCTCCACCGCCATTGCGGAGACCGCTTTCAACACCGCCTTTCTCCTTGGTCTCCGCTAAACTCTCTCCTTACAGGTGATGTCCAAGATTCTTAACAATATAGAGAAACAGCAGTCCTCCTTCACGGGGAATTTTTCCATAAGTTCCAGTGCATTTGGATAAGTTTTGTCTGCATCTCCAGTTTCCTGACATCCACCACGGCTTTCTTAACTCCTCTCTGATATTTTTTCTTTTTCTTTTTCTTTTCCTTTTTTTTTTTTTTTTTTAATAAGAGAAGACAGTATATGTGGTTTGAGGAGGTAGTGGGATCAGGCACTCAGTAGCACTGTGACCCAGTCCGTTTCCCCAAGGGTCCAGAGTGCTCCGCACTACTCTGCCTGGGGTCCAGAGTCCTGTGACCCGGGCCCCGGCTGGCGTGCCCCACGTGACCCCCGCCTGGAACCCAGGGTACTGGGCCCAGTTTCTCCAGGGGTCTTGCGTGCTACGCACAGTCCGGCCTGGGACCCAGAGCGGTACTAGAAATTAAACCCAGGGGCATAGTACTTCATCGTACTTCGAGCTTCTCCCCCTTCTATTTTGAAACAGTCTTGCTGGGTTGATAGTCTCACTACCTGCTGAGGCTGTTCTTGAGCCTACAATCCTCCAGTCTCAGCCTCCCAAGTACTGGGGTTACAGGTGTGCGCCACCACACCTGGCAAAGGCAGGAAATTTTGATGATAAGACGCCACATTCGTGCAAAAATGCTTATTATGCCAGAGAAGATACAGGGGCTGCGCTGATGACTCTGTGAGCCTTGTGCTACTGCTGACATCCGTTGTCAGGTTTCAGAGATTCACGACGTCCTCCGGGTCATTACAAATCCAGCCCTTGTTCCTCCGAGCTGCGGTCTAAAGTGAGAAAATAAAACAAACACAATGCCTGGAAGATGACTTTGTACTTAGGTACTTAGATCAGAATATGGGTTCAATTCCCTGCCTGTAAATGTTGGTGTTTCTATCAGTGATAACAAATAAACATCCAGAGGCGAGAGCTGATCAACCGTTTCATTCCTTTTAAGGAACAAAGAGATGAACGGCTTTCCTAAGTCAGTGTGGCACCGCATTTAATTTGATGATATTGTTTAGAAACTCTATGTACTGTTTTCCGGGCCAAAACATATCACTCATTTACAAGAAAATCAAAAGACAAACTACCAATTCCCAGGAAAGGGGGAAATACAGTGGCAGTTGATCTTTGTAAGCACAGATTCCAGACCTCTGGAGAAGGAGGAGGGGCTCTGGTAGGGGGGCTCTGGTAGGAGGGGCTCTGGTAGGGGGGCTCTGGTAGGAAGGGCTCTGGTAGGATTCGAACCTACAGTTTCTCAGGAGGCCAAAGGGGAAGGCCTTGTGTTTGAGGCCAGCCTGGGCATCTTGGTGAGATCCTGTTTGAGAAGAAAATAAAAAGGGCAGGTGCAGCTCCGGGTCTAGCGTGTGTGGAGCCCTGGGTTCTATTCCCAGGACAAAGGAAAGGAAAGGAAGACGGTGGGGAGATCAGGCTTGTTATCTTGGAGCTAAAATCCTTAGAAGCAGAGGCCTCTGCTCCACAGGTTACATGATCTCAAGCAGGTCCTCTCTCTGGACTAAACTCATCTCATCCCGGAGAAAAGCAAGATCATTCTATTCGGCTCACTCCTAATGAGGTCTGCCGGAACTGGCATGTTATAACTCAGATTTCGCCTAATTTTTACAAAACAAAGTGAGGGTTGTGAATTGTCCAGGGCCACGAGTTAAAGCAGCAAAGCCAAGCAAGATATAGCCTATAGTCCTCACGCTGCTGCGACGGACGGACTTTACAGAAAAAGGAGAGGAGAGCTATGATCTCTGGCTGCAAGGACCACCACGAGATAGCAGTGAAAATGGAAAAATAGGCCGGGCGTGGTGGCACACGCTTGTAATCCCAGCATTCGGGAGGCTGAGATCGGAGGATCGCGGTTCGCGGCCAGCCTCAGCTACTTAGTGATGCCTTCTGCAACTTAGGGAGACCTTGTTTCAAAATAAAAGAATAAAAAGTTGGGCAGGGGGTGTATCTCGGAGGTCGAATGCCCCTGGGTTCCATCCCCAGACCCTAAGAAAAAAAAAAAAAGATTTAGAAGCACCCTAAACAGCCCCCTGCCACCTCCCTCCCCTCCCGGCACTCCACATGTTTTTTGCCAGATCATCTATATCAGAAGTGGCGCCCGTTCTCAGCACCATCCTTTCCCCGTGCATCTGCCCAGCATTTCAATGCATTTGCGAACTGCTAGTTATTTAGCCAGCTCCCTATTAATAATCATTTGGGCTATTTCACTTGAGCACTTAAGGCAACATTCTGATTTATATTTTATAAGGATCCCTCTAGCTGCCGCGGGGGGGTGGGGTGGTGGACTGACTGGAAGAGACAGAGCGCGGAGGCAGTGGTCCAGCTCTGCCCAGCCGGGAGCCAGAGTCCTTGTCCAGAAAAGAGAAGATAGCGGTTTGGGGCAGGGTGGCAGGGGTGAAAGCAGAGAGGTGAATGGAAGCAGGGTGCTTAGGAGACAGACCAACCAGGACTAGAGCCAGCACACCCTGAACACGGGTAGGAAGTCAGATGGGATCCAAGACCACTTTGGGGTTTGGCAGTTGGGGGATGGTAAGACCCTCGGTCTCTCAGCAGCGTTTCATGTCTGACCTCTATCCACAGAGCAGAAAAGCTAAGGCAGGAGAACTGGCAATAAAAGATGGAGCCTGTGCACAAGAACCCTCTTTTAAGAAGGCAAAAAAAGTCCTTCTTTCTTTTTATGCAGTACCAGGGATTGAACCCAGGGGCATTCTACTGCTGGGCATCCCCAATTTTTATTCTTTATTTTGAAACAATTTCTCCCTAAGTTGTGGAGGGCCTCACTAAGTAGCTGAGGCTGGCCAGGAGCCTGCAATCCTCTCCTCAGTCTCTCAAATGCTGGGATTTTAAGTGTGCACCACCATGCCCGGCTTTTGTGTGTATGTGTGTGTGTGTGGTACTGGGGGTGGAACCCAGGGGCTTTTCTACCTCCGGGCTATACTCCCAGACCTGTTTAATATTTTATTTGGGAACATGGTCTCACTAAGTTGCTGAGAGCCTCACTAAGTAGCTGAGGCTGGCTTCGAACCTGTGTGATCCTCCTGTCTCAGCCTCTCAAGTGTTGGGATTACAGGGATGTGCCACCATGCCCTGCCATGCCTGGCTTAAAAAAAAAAAGTCTTTTATGCACTAAAAGTAACTTAAATCTTATCTGGTAATTTCCACCCCACCATGTTGGAATAGAGTCAGTCGCCAGGGAGAATCCCCTATCTCACCAGCTGTCCTTCTCGGTCCCCCACCCCTGCAGGGAGGGGCTCCTGTGCCTGATGTCTGAAGACTGGCCTCCTCGGCTCAGCCCTGAGCCTGTCCTTCCTGCCACGTTGTCTTCTGGGAGACCATGTTCTGCCCTGTAGTTGTGAATGCACCTACACGCTGTCTCAGCTTCCTGTGCTCAGCTCCGGCCTCTTCCCTGAGGTCTCCTGGAGACTTCTGTGCCCAGCTGTGTACTCAGCATCATCGCCTGGGTGTTTAATGGCCGTCTCACACTTAGGCTCCATTCAGAGCCCTGTCCTCCCCAGATCCGCTGCCCACCGCCGTCCGTGCAGAGGCACACGCGGTCGTCCTAGGACTCGGGCTGGATCTCTGTGTCCTCTGCAGACCCTGCAGGGCTGTCTCCCCACTCATCCAGCACCTCGGCCTCCTCCACCCCTCATGGGTCATGCTGCCCCGGGAGCCACGCTGAGCCCCTCTCCCTTCCTTCTGTCTCCTTGATACTGTCCTCCCCGGACAGTCAGATGGGTCTTAGCAAAGGCAGTTCATTCCCCTCCCCTGTTGAAAATTTCAATGTTTCCCCACTGCGGCTCAGACCGCAGAGACTTTCCTGTGACTCCTGGCTGCTCCTAATCTTACTGACATCTCTTCCAGGCATTTTGTGCTCCGGGTCCCTAATCACCTGGGACCAGGTCATTTGGCCTCGCTGTCCCTCTACATGCAAGAATCCCATCCTCGGCTTAACCTAAAGCCCTCCCGTCCCGCGGGCACACTCTGTACGTACTGGGATGTGCCACCAGGGGTACATGGGAGTGGGCCACTTAACAGCGTGACGCCGCTGAAGGAATCTGTGTGAAATTCTCAGGAAATTGGCATATGTTGCCCAGCCGTTGCCCTGGCGGCTTAGGGCTGCTGATGGATTAGCGCCCCGGGCAGCTGTGCGGCTAACCCACCCTTTGATCTGCCGCTGTCTGCCACATGGCACAATAAATGTCATGATAAATGTCACCCGCGATGCCTACGCTTCCTTCGCCGCCCCTAGCACGGGAGAGTTTCAATAAAGATGCTCGATTAACTTTTTTCTAATTCAGTGCTACTCGATCAGTTGCCTACTTTAAACGGGCTGCAGATTTCATTTTGATAAATGAAAAAAATTTCCAAAGCGTACACAATGGCTTTGACGATGCTCCATCTTCATGGCTCTCACAGTAAAGTGCGTACTGTGGGGCTCGGGCTCCTTTCCAGAAACTGCCGCGAGCAGAAGTCAGGTCTGCACAACGGCGTTTTGATGTATTGTGGGGGATCGTTATTAAATTCAGGGTTTTGCAAACATGCCCTCTTCAACGTTCCTCAACTACAAAGAATCACACTGACTGGCTTTACAGCCTTCCTTCTGAAGACCGCCGGTGTCTCACTGTTGGACAGCCGCTCCGGGAGCAGTTCCCTTCCAGGACACTACTGGATTCCAGAACAGCCACTCCAACTGCTCCGGCAGTGGCTGAGAGACGTCCGGGGCTTCAGGAAGACCGCGGGGAGCCATCGGAGAGACCACCGGCCATCCTCCACCTCTCAGACAAGAAGACAAGGAGCTAGTCCTGGAGCTTGTCCCCGTATCAGACACAGTGGACGTTTTGCACACTTAAGCGGACTTAACCGGATTCCAGTGGCGCAAACGTGCTGTGCTGATGAATGGCCCCTCCTCGTCTGCGAGCCTCGATAGATCTCTACAAACATGCCATTCTCTGCCCTTTTTTTTTTTTTTTTTTTTTGGTGGTACTGGGGGTGGAACCCAGAGGCTTTCTACCTCCGGCTATACTCCCAGACCTTTTTTAATATTTTATTTGGAAACAGGGTCTCACTAAGTTGCTGAGAGCCTCATTAAGTAGCTGAGGCTGGCTTCGAACCCGTGCGATCCTCCTGCCTCCGCCTCCCAAGCGCGGGGATTACAAGCGTGCGCCACCACGCCCGACTCATGCCATTCTCAAGTAGGGTATATGGGGCGTCCGAGATGGTGCACCGGGTGGAAGGACATTGGGATCTGCATTTATGTCTATGTTTATTTTAAAATAAGATAGACGTTAAGTTTTACTAGTGTTTACACGTGGTGTGGCCGGTGAAGCAGGAGATGCCAGAGCAGGGGGCTGTCACCCGCTAGCACCGCGGGTGGCAGTGTCCCCGCCGCAGAAAACCGTCTCCACGGCCCGTTTAGATCTGTAAAGGGTAACAGTTTTTACGGTGCCGTAAACCTTGGCTGTATTGTCTTCCAGATTTTTCCCTAAGCATCTACTAACAAATGGTTTTTTTGTTTTTTTGTTTTTTTTTGCGGGTCTGGGGGTGGAACCCAGGGGCATTTGACCTCCGAGCTACACCCCCTGCCCTATTTTTTATTCTTTATTTTGAAACCGGGTCTCACTGAGTTGCGGAGGGCCTCACTAAGTAGTTGAGGCTGTCCCCGAACCGCGATCCTCTGGTCTCAGCCTCCCGAATGCTGGGATTACAAGCGTGCGCCACCACGCCCGGCTACAAATGGTTATTTTTAAAAACAAAAATAGGTCCAGGTTTACATATGCATTTTTTTTTTTTACTTAACCATAAGATCTGAGCATCTTTTTCATGTCAGTATATATAGTTCTCTACCTCATTTTTTCCCTAACTTATGCTTCTAAATATTTGCATAGAATAGTCTTCCTTCTCATTATGAGGTTAAATCCCTAAAAGATTCACAGGGTGAGTTTTTATAAGTGGAAAAGGTAGTTACTATTTTAACTGATGATATACAGTAACTGAGATTTCATAACCAAAGATATGTATGAATCTCTAAGTTATGACACTGAAAAATAATCCAGAAAGAACAAAGGCAAAATTAAGAGGCCTGGTGGCCGCTCTGGAGGCTCCCTGGTGGGCCTGTCGTGCAACAAAACTTCTCACAAAGCAGACAAAGGATATTAAAAAAATCTCTTTATGAAGTCAAAACCTTGAACCTGTACGGGTAGACCTGTACGGGTAGATCTTGGGGTAAGGTTGTTTTCCATAAAACGGTTGTACCATTATCTATTTTCCAACTCACCTCTATCTGGACATTAGGTTTTAAGAGTCTGAGAGGGATGTCACAGCAAAACGCCCCTGGCTGAGTGGCATCAGAAGCAGAAACTTATTTTCTCTCCCTCTGGAGGCGAGACGTGCAAGGCCGCGGGGTCAGCAGCGGGCCCCTCGGCGCCATCGGTGCCCTCGTGCGGCCCTCCCTCTGCGCAGGCGCAGCCGGTGCCTCAGGCTCCATTTCCTACCCTCTCTTTAGTTTTGTTTCTGGTACTGGAATGGAACCCAGAGGCAGTCTACCTTCAAGTTACACCCCCAGCCCAATTTTATTTCTTATTTTGAAAGAGGGCCTCACTAAGTTGCCGAGGCTGACTTTGAACCTGTGATCCTCCTATCTCACCCTCCCAAGCACTGGGATTACGAGTGTGTGCCACCTTGCCCAGCTCTCTCTCTCCTTTGTAATGACACCAGTCATTTCACATTAGGTCAATATGAGGTCGTGGCTCATATGATCTTATTTAACCTTAACATATCTTTAAAAGCTCTGTCCCAGAGAATCGCAGGTTCTAGAACAGCCTCAGCAAATAGTGAGACTCGTCAACCTAGCAACACCCTATTTTGAAAATAAAAACACCATGGTGGCGCACGCTTGTAATTCCAGCATTTGGGAGGCTGAGACAGGAGAATCGGTTCACAGCCAGCCTCAGCTACTTAGTGAGGCCCATTGCAACTTAGTGAGACCCTGTTTCTAAATAAAGAATTAAAAATAGGGGTGGGGGCATAGTTCGGAGGTAGAATGCCCCTGGGTTCCATCCTCAGTACCACATATAAATAAATAAATAAATAAATAAATAAATAAATAAATAAATAAATCCATCTCCAAATATAATCATATTTTAAGGTATTGGAAATTAGGGCTTTAACATATAAATTTGGGTGGGGAGGGGGATGATTCTATCCATAACACATTACTTTGAAAAATACGTTTCTGGTGTTATTCATGGCCTTTGATCCCCACAATCTCATTTCTACTCTCAACACTCCGCTGGATTCTTCTACCACCTGGTCCGGTCACGACAGCTGCAGTCTCTCCTTCAGCGACACTCCCCACACACAGCCCACCCATTCTCCACACAGATATTGTAAAACATATTTCAATCACCTCACGCCGCTCCTTATCTTGATACCCTCTGCTGGCGTCCTGCTTCTAAACCTCAGTGCAAACACTTCCAGTGATGGAGGAGGACACACAAGGTCTTGCAGGATCGGGCAGCCGTCTGCCTCGGTCGCCCTCCCGGGCAGCCTCCGCCATGGGTTACCCCCCTCCCAGGAACAACCTCCTCTTTGGCAAATGCCAACTCACCCTCCACATCTCAGGTTAAAATATAAGCTTCAACGAAGCCCTCCTTGACCCCTCTGGCCGGCTGGCCGCTGCCCCAGGTGCCCGGGGAACTTTGTCAGTCATCACACCCTGTAGTCACGTGTGATTGTTTAATGTGCCTCTCTCTCAGGGCCTGTGCGAGTAGGGGCCACCAGGAACAGGCTCATCCTGGCATCCCCATGCCCACCCCAGATCCTGGCACAAAGTAGGTGCTCAGTAAAGACTCACAGAGTGAATAAACACCTTGGCTTTGCTGTTCTCTCCATCTGGAAAACCTTCCTCATTCCCATCCACCTGGCGAACTGAGGCCAGCCAGCTCCTGTATCTCTCCGGTTAGACAGCGAGCTACTTTGTGGCAGGGCCTGTGCGCCCGGGGCGTGGTACCGCTGGTAGCACACAGTAGGTCTGCTCATAAAAGCCGAGCATTCTGACCTCGCTTTTGTACCAGCACCTATTCTATTGCCCTAGTGAAGGTTCTTGAGTCAAGAAGTAAGAAAAACAATTATCACCCTGTCCGATTCACAGTGACTATTGCTGGCAGAAACAAATAATATAAAATAAAACTGACGATGGTTAAGATTGCGTCTGCCTGATTTATTATTTACAAAACTCAGAAGACTTGCGTCTTGGGAATAACATGGGAAATGATAAAAGTGGGGAAATCAGAACCGGTTGGAATAATCAATACAAACTAAAACAGACTACCCATGTGAAATGTGTCATTAAACATTTATAGAGGACTGCCGTTGACAGATTTTAGACCTACAAAATTTGGCCAAAGAAAATGGAACTTATTAGTGCCAATAGCCTCTTGCCAAGGACCACATGGAAGACACCTGCACTTGAACAAGCTGGGATTATTACTTGTGCTGAGGAAGCGCACACGCCAAAGGCGAGTCATAGGGTTGCATAGTATGAGAGTGTAGAAACTATTACTGGCTTCGCCTTGGCTAGGTGAGCTGGGGAGGCTCTACAGAAGCCGAGTCCGGTCTAGATAGAATGTTGTTAGAATCAGGAGCGCCACCAAGTATGGCGGCACACAGCTGGAATCCTAGTACCTGGGAGGCTGAGACAGGAGGACCACAGGTTGGAGGCCAGCCCCAGAAACTTAGTGGGACGGACCCTCTGCAACTTTTCAAGATAAAAATAATAAAATAGGAGCCGGGCGTGGTGGCGCACGCTTGTAATCCCCGCGCTTGGGAGGCAGAGACAGGAGGATCGCGCAGGTTCGAAGCCAGCCGCGCGTGCTGGCTTAGGAGACCCTGTTTCCAAATAAAAAGTATAAAAATAGGTCTGGGAGTGTAGCCCGGAGGTAGAAGGGCTTCCAGGAACCCCAGTACCACCAATAATAATAATAATAATAATAATAATAATAATAATAAATAGGGAGGCAGAATGCCTCTGGGTTCAACCCCTAATACCACACACACACACACACACACACACACACACACACACAGAATCAGGAGCAATTTCTCGACTGGGAATTTCAATAAATCTAATCCACAGGGACAACAGACTACAACAAAGATAAAATTGTAACTGGTTAAAAAAAAAATAGCCATTACTCACTTTCACAAAATCAGGAGAAGCTTCCTGTTTTGTGGGTGGCGCCGTGAGCAAGTTTGTTTTTGTTTTTTGTTTTGTTTTGTTTTTGTTTTTGGTCTGTGTTTAGACAAAATTACAAAGTAGACCTGCTCCATTTCCTTTGATCATGTCCTCAGAGTAACTGTGGAATTCCGGGATGTTACGTCTGAAGTCACAAGCGGAGGTGTGGCGGGCCGGTTTCTGAATGTCAGCGTTGCTCCCCCCTTTCATATTTTTTTCCAACAAAATAAGAGCCAGATAAAAAAGTTCCCAGTGACAGAAACCAAAGTAAAATTCAGCAAACAAATTACTGAGGAAGTAAAATCTTCATTATGAAATAAATGAGATTGGCCAGTTTAACTGGTCAGAGAATTAAATTGGCTTAATGGAAAATTCTTTCCAAGTAGTTCATCACTGTTGATATAATCCTAATTAAAAAATTACTGGATTCCAGTTTTGGTGGAGATGCAAATTTGCTAGTGTCTTTGGAGACCAATTTGGCTATATCCGTGAAAATTAAAATTGTGTTTGTCTTTCGACAGTGTAATTTTAGTTTTGAAAATTTATTCTACAGAGAAAATTGCACTGCATACACAGGTATCACTAGTTACACTGGTACCGTTTGTAGTAATGAAAGATTGGGGGGAAAACGTTCTCCAGTGAGAGACCAGTTGGACACAGCAGGTACCCCCATGCTCCTGAAAACCACGGATCAGGTGTTCCTGCAGCCGCGGGCCAGGCCCACCCCCTGCCCACCCACGCAGTGTGGGGCCAGGAGGGCGAAGTCACCCGGGCCCTGGTGCCGGGTCCGCCGCGGCCCACTACCCACAGCCCGGGAAGGGGTTGAGGAGAGGGTACCACACGACTCTGGACCCAGTCTTCCCCAGCTGGCGTTACCATGGCAACCAGGGGCTATCTGATGGAGGGAAAACCAGAGGCGGGCAGCTTGGGCCCCTCCAGCCAGGGACGGTCTCTGTGTCCCTGATTCCCTGCTCCTCTCGCAGGTCGGGGTCAGGATAAAAGAAGACGCTTTCCCGGACTCCTGGAAGCCCGAAGGCGCCTAGGCACCAGAGGAGGGACACAGGGTTCCTATCCCAGAAGCTTAGGGCTAAGGTTGGGGCCAAGGAGGCAGAAGGTGCCCAGGAGCGCTCCGAGCAGAGGAAGGACCCACACTGCTCGGACCCCGGCCCTCCGGCTCCACTCCGGGCACCCGAATCACCATGGCAACCCGGGAGAGCGCGGGCTGGCGGCCGCGGACCCCGCTCCCGCCAGCACTTCTCTGGGGCCTCGCGTCTCCATGGCAACAGAGGCGTCTGCCCCTTGCAGGGACCCCGGGCGCGCGCCGGCTGTCACAAGACCCCGCCCTCCCGCGGGTTTCAAGCATCCGTCACCATGGCAACCCGAGGCTGGAGTCCGTGGGAGGATGCTGAGCGATGGCGCGGGATCCGGGGAAGAGGCGCGGGCCGGGCGGAGCGGGGGACCCGAGGGCGCAGAGCAGGCGCAGAGGGTGCGGGCGGCCGGCTCCCGCCTACTCCAGCGGGGCGCGCGGAGTAGGGCCGAGCCGCGGCCTCCTGCAGGCCCGAGGGCGGGCAGCAGGGGGCAGCAGCGGCCCGCCGCGCCGAGCTCTGGGGCCGTCCAGGGCGTCCTGGCCCCTGAGCTGCCCGGGCTGAGGTCCCCGCCAAGATCTCTGCCCAGTCCCGGGCCCCTGTCGCGCGGCCTGGCCCTGCTCCCCGGCGCTTGGCCACGCGGCTAGTGGTCAGGAGTGCGGGCAAGTTGCCTCTCGCAGCCCCGATGGCTTCGTCTGAGAGCGGGGATAATGACAGCCATCATCGTAGGATGCTTTGAGCTTTAAACCAGGTCATGGGGCCTAGTATGGTTTCTGGCCTTCGTTGCTGGCGCGTGGCAAGTGCTCAGGAAACGGTGGCTGCTCTGAGATGACCAAGGACAAGTCCGTCAGCCTTTCTGGACTTAAGGCTCACCTTGCCTCGCTGAGAATTGAAGATGACCATCGTACCCACCTGCACCCTGTGACTGGAGCCGCTAGAGCGGTGTCAGGCACTAGTAAGGGCTAGGTGAGGTGCCCGAGGCCGGGCGTGGTGGTGCACGCCTGTAATCCCAGTACTTGGGAGGCTGAGACAGGAGAATCCCAGCATGGAGGACAGCCTCAGCAAGTAGTGAGACTCTCATCAACCTATCGAGACCCTGTTTCAAAATAAAAATAAAAGCCAGGCGTGGTGGCACACGTTTGTAATCCCAGCGCTTGGGAGGCTGAGACAGGAGGATCACACGGGTTCAAAGCCAGCCTCAGCTACTTAGTGAGGCTCTCGGCAACTTAGTGAGACCCTGTTTCCAAAATAAAAATATTTTAAAAAAGGTCTGGGAGTATAGCCCGCAGGTAGAAAGCCTCTGGGTTCCACCCCCAGTACCACCAAAAATTAATAATAATAATAATAATAATAATAATAATAATAATAATAAAATAGGACCAGGGGTGTAGCTCGGAGGTACAATGCCCCTGGGTTCAATCCCCAGTACCACACACACACACACACACACACACACACACACACACACACGTGCCATATTATTACTGCGATCATATTACTAGTGTCACTATTACTTGTTTGCCTTTTGAGTTAGGAAAGGATTGTTTTTTGTTCTGCTAAGGATTTCCAGCCTCTTGCTGGGTTACACAAATACTAACCTACATCTCTCCTTTCACCTCTCGAGTGTTCCAGCCTTTTCCATGGTGAGCAGAGGCAGGGTGGTGTCCTCCGCAGAGGCAGGGTGGTGTCCTCCGCAGAGGCAGGGTGGTGTCCTCCGCAGATCACTGGCGAGAAGTCAGGTGGATTTTGGTCTTGGCTGTGCTACCGGTTCTTTGGGCTTGAGCAGATCACTTCCAGTTTCCTCCCCTCCCCGTAGGGTTCTTTTGACAAAGGGTGCCTATTATCTATTTGTGTATGTTTAGCCTCTCTTGGCAAGGTAATGTGTTTTGTAAAAAGAGCACCAATGTCAGCAATTCTCTTAGAATTAGTGAGAGAAAGCGGTAAGTGCTTTGAGGAAGTTTTAGATGAGGTGCTGAGGGTATCTGCGGAGGGAGAGGAGTTTCTTGGAGTCAGTGCTTCTGTTGCACTACGAGACCTGAGTGGGTTTCTTAATGTATACTTTAATTTCTTTCTTTGTGTAGCGTGTGTGTGGGGTACTGAGGATGTAACCCTGGGGCATTGTACCTCTGAGCTACACCCCCACCCCCACACACTCTCAGCCCTTTTTATTTCTTATTTTGAAGCAGGGTTTCTGTCTTGCTAAGTTGCTGAAGCTGGCCTCCAACTTGCAATCCTCCTGTCTCAGCCTCTCTAACACTGGGATTATAAGCATGCGCCACCACAGGGGTCTCAAGATGTGGGGGGAGGGATAAAATGAGAGTGGTGTCACCCCAATAAAAAGTCTGGGAAGATAAATTTCCCCATGAAGACTTCTTATTTCTCAATGAGCTGCCAGGCAGCTCAAACCATTGCCCGCTGGCTGGACCCTGCTGAGGATTATCAGACACTGACTTCATAATACCAAACCTCAGTATCTGCTAATAGTCATTTTCTCCTTCTGTTTTCAGAAAGCTTCCCTGAACTCTCTAGAGGGTGCGATTTCTATTATTCTTATGCTAATCCCCCAGGTTAAGGATAAGCCCTGGCTAGGGTGGTTGAGAGTCTTAGCTTTGATAGCGAGGATTTGGGCCCCGGTGTGACCTGACCTTGGATAAATGTCGGAGTCTCAGCTGTTCTTCATGTCTGAAATGAGGATAGGAATATCCAGGGCTGTGGTGATACTAAGTGAGAAATCGCACTCCAAGGAACCAGCAGTAATTGACACAAAGGGAAGGCTTAGAAAAGTTGAGCCAGGCTTGGTTTGTAATCCCAGTACTTGGGAGGCTGAGACAGGAAGATCACAGGTTGGCTGGCAGCCTCAGCTATTAGTGAGGTCCTCGGCAACTAGTGAGGCCCTGTTTCAAAGAATAATGAAATAGGGTGGGGTGTAGCTCGGAGGCAGAATGCCCCTGGGTTCCACCTTTAGTTCCACAAAAAAGAAAATAAAAAATGTAGCTTGCTCCTTTTACCACCAGCCTCTGTCTGCTGTTGCTGGCTGGCTTACCGAAGGCAGGCAATCTTTTAGAGTCTTCTGATTCTTTTTAATACCTGGACATCATTGGGGCACAACATAGTTTTGTTGAATAAATGAGCGAATCTACCCAGGAAAGCTCTGGTAACAGTGAGTTCCTCACTACAGCTAACATTTATCCAACACTTGTGTCAGAAATCACATTAAATTCCACTATCTGTGTGTGCGTACGTGTGTGTGTGTGTTTGTGTGATTGACACCGTGTTTCACTAAGTTGCTGAGGCTTTACTTGAACCTGCTTCCTCCTGCCTCAGTCTCCCAAGTACTGAAATTCCAGGCTGCGCCAAGGTGCAGCAACTCTATCTAGCCTTCCGATTTGACTCTCCAAGCATTCGCGTCCTCGACTCACAGTGAGACCCTGTTCCAAAGTAAAAAATAAAACAGGATTGCGAATGCAGCTCAGTGGTAGGATGTCTCTGGGTTCAATCCCTGGTACTAAAAGAGAGAGAGAAGCCGGCGTGGTGGCGCACGCTTGTAATCCCCACGCTTGGGAGGTGGGGACAGGAGGATCACGCAGGTTCGAAGCCAGCCGTGCTGGCTTAAGAGACCCTGTTTCCAAATAAAAATATAAAAAAATAGGTCTGGGAGTGTAGCCCAGAGGTAGAAGGGCTTCCAGGAACCCCAGTACCACCAAAATAAAAATAAAAATAAAAGAGAGAAAGAGAGAGATAGAGAAATTGAAATAAATATTTGTGTGTTTTTTCACTTGAAAATATAAACCAGGGGAAGGAACAGTGAGGTACATAGAAGGAAACAGACCAAATAATTTATGTGCATACGTGAATATGTCACTATGAATCTATTACACACAGCTATAATGCATTAATAAAATAAAATATAGACATTTCTCCCATGCCATTAAATGTTCTAAAATGGTATTTCAAGTTATTGTGATCGCAGAGTAGTGTATGGGTCTACTCTAACTGAATCAGTTCCCTCTTACTGGACGTTGAGGTTTATAGTCAAACTTGCCCAGAGAGATGTTGCCGCTCTAAACATGTGTATGTAACCAAGTTGCTGGTCGCAAGGGTGTTAAATATTTTAGGGCAATTCATAAATATTTACATCCTTTTGAGATCGTACTAATTGAGACTGCAGTATTAAACATGTTATAGGAAAATGCTCATTTTATGAGAAAAAAAAATACAAACATAATTGCCAAAGAAAGAACAGGAGGTAGCGAGCTTTCCAGCTGAGGCCTGGTGGGCACTGGCTAAAGCTATCGTCTCAACTCGCTCATCCTTACTTAACACAACATCAGTTAAGATGACGTAGAGGGGAAGTGCTTCCTCTGGCCCCTAGTTGGACACAGCGGGGCTAGATCATTGGGTGAAGAAAATATTGTAACTAGAAATACAGCCTAGGAAGCCGGGCGTGGGGGCGCGCACTTGTAATCCCAGTGCTTGGGCTGAGACAGGAGGGTCGCAGGTTCACAGCCAGCCTCAGCTAATTACCGAGGCCCTCTGCAACTTAGTGAGACCCGGTTTCAAACCAAAAAAATAAAAAAATAGGGCTGGGGTTGTAACTCGGAGGTAGAATGCCCCTGGGTCCAAAAAAAAAAAAAAAAAAGAAAAAAAGAAAAAAATAAATACTACACTGGGCCAGGACTGGGGAAAATGATCTTTAAGGTTTCTTGCAGCCGTGAGGATCTATTACAGGACTTGGATTTTTCTGCCCAGTGGCCCATGTGAAGTGTCGGGTTGTTCTGAAGGTCACCTGCGCCCTGCTGACCTGTGCTCTAGGAGGCAGGGACACCGTGGTTTCTTCCTCTTCCCCGGGAGTGAGTTCTTCTGAGGTGGACGAGTTCCTCCTAAAAGATGAGAAGTGTGTCCGAAGGAGCATCCTGTTGTTCAGATCTTCTTGTCCTTACCGATCCAGCTAGTATTTCGATTAGCTGTTAACAGGGACATGTTACCGCCCCCCTGTGGCGCTGGTTTGTATTTTTCTCCTTTAAGCTCTACCAGTTTCTGCTTCTTGCATTTTAAAGCCCTGTTGTTCGGTGCATACACATTTACGATTGCTGTCTTCCGGATGGATGGATTCTTTTGTCATTACGAAATGGTCCTCTTTGTCTCCAGTCATTTTTTTTGTTCCACAGTCTACTTTGTCAAATATTCATATAGCTATTCCTGCTTTTTATTTATTTATTAATTAGTATTTTTTACTGCAGTACTGGGGATTGACTCAGGGGCAATTTACCTCCGAGCTACACCCCCAGCCCTATTTTTTATTTTTTTTTGGTGGTACTGGGGGTGGAATCCAGGGGCTTTCCTACCTCCGGGCTATACTCCCAGGCCTATTTTATACTTTATTTGGAAACAGGATCTCACTAAGTTGAGAGCGTCACTAAGTAGCTGAGGCTGGCTTTGAACCTGTGCGATCCTCCTGTTTCAGCCTCCCAAGCGCGGGGATTACAAGCGTGCGCCACCACGCCCGGCCTCCCAGCCCTAGTTTTTATTCTTTATTTTGAAACACTAAGTTGTGGAGGCCTTGCTAAGTAGCCGAGGCTGGTGGCAAACCTGTGATCCTCCTATCTCAGCCTCCCAAGTACTGGGATTACAAGAGTGCGCCACCACACCCGGTTTATTCCTGCTTTTTAGAATCGATGTTTCCAGGGTATATATTTTTATGTTCCTTTACTTTTACCCTATAACTTTTGCTGAATTTGAATTGAGCTTCCTATAAACAGCATATATTTGGATCATTTTTGTTAACTCCTCTGCCAATTTCTGTCTGTTGACATATTTGGACCATTTATATTTAAAGTAAGTGTTGACACGTTAGAGCTGAGATCTGCTACTTTGTTACTTTTTTTTCTGTCTGTTTCCTCTAGTTCTCCTTCCGCTGTTTCTCTTTTGTTGCTTTTCTATGGTTTTTTTTTTTTTTAATTAAATCTTGAATGCCGGGCATGGTGGCGCACGCTTGTAATCCCTGCGCTTGGGAGGTGGAGACAGGAGGATCGCGCAGGTTCGAAGCCAGCCGCGCGTGCTGGCTTAGGAGACCCTGTTTCCAAATAAAAATGTAAAAATAGGTCTGGGAGTGTAGCCCGGAGATAGAAGGGCTTCCAGGAACCCCAGTACCACCAAAAAAAAAAAAAAATTTAAATCTTGGATTCTATCTTACTTTACTTATAATGGTTTTTGAGTATATCTCTTTGAGTGAAATGTAGAAACTACTTCCCTTCCCTGCTTTTATTTATATTTAATTATTTATGGTACTGAGGATTGAGCCCAGGGACATTCTACCTCTGAGCGATATCCCCAGTCCTTTTTTTTTTTTTTTGGGGGGGGGTGTACTGGGCTTCCTGGAAGCCCTTCTACCTCCGGGCTACACTCCCAGACCTATTTTATATTTTTATTTAGAAACAGGGTCTCCTAAGCCAGCGCGCGGGGCTGGCTTCGAACCTGCGCGATCCTCCTGTCTCAGCCTCCCAAATACTGGGGTTGCGGGCAGGTGCCACCACACCCAGCTTCCTTTGCTGCTTTTAAATGGCATTTACAAGAGTATCCGCGTGTTTTTGTTTTTTTTTCCAATTATCAAATATGATTCGTGAAGCTCACAACAACACTCATCTACGGTGTGTCGTCTTTTTTCCACTGGTTTTTCTTTTGAGATACTCCAAGACCCAGCCTTGTACATTCCTTTCTTTTCCAGGAGCTTCCTTCAGCTGGTCTCCAGCTCGAGTCTGCCCGTGCCGGGCCTGCAGCTTACTTTCCTTTGCTGAGGCTGCCTTCATTTCCCTTTTCTTCGCAAAGGATAATTTTGCTGAATATGGAGTTCATGATTGACGGGTCTTACAGCATCTTCAAAATGCCCTGCCGTTCTGGCTGGTCTCGGCCTCCTTGGTTTTACTTGACATCTCCGCTGTCATTCAGACCTCCCGTCCCCCTGGCGGGTGACGTCGCGCTCCTCACCGGCTGCTCCAAAGTTTTTGTTTTTAGCTTTTAGAGTTTAATGACCGTGTGTCTCGGCGTGGATTTCTTTGGGGTTATTCTCTTTAGGTTTAGCTCAGCCTCTTGACTGTATTTTTGTGTCTTTGCCAAATTTGGAAAATGCTCAGCAATTATTGTGTTCAAAGTTTTCTTTTAGCCCCTCTTCTCCTTGTCTGTGACTCCAACGATACAAATGTCATCTTTTTTTAAAATATTCTCACGAGTCCAAGAGGCTCTGTTCATCCCCCCCCCCCCCCCAGTTTTTCTCTCTCTTGTTCAGATTGGCTAAATCCTACTGGTCTGTTCTCACGTTAACTAAATTTCTGTTGTTTCCAGTATCAAGATTACTCAGGATTCACTTCTGCTCTATTTTCAGTTCTATAATTTTTATTGGTTCTTTTTTACAACTTCTATTTATTTAGGCTGTTTGTTTGTTTGTTTGTTTTTGTACACAGGGGTACTTACCTCCAAACCACACCCCAGATCTATTTTATATTTTTATTCTGAAACAGGGTCTTGCTAAGTTGCCAAGGCTGTCCTCAAACCTGCAACCCTCCTGCCTCGGCCTCCCAAGTACTGGGATCACAAGTGTGCGCCACCATCGACTTCTGTTTCTTGCTGAGATTTTCTAGTTCTTTTCATTTGTTTCAAGAGAACTGGTAACCGAATGTCAAAGCATCATTATGACAGTGACTATTTAAAGTTCTTGGCAGCTCATTTTCCTCACCGTCTAATGCATGTCAGTTAACATAAGTTTACTGACTGATCTTTTTCATTCATTTGTGACCTGGGGGCTCCCTCCATGGGTCCCTCAAGTGTTGTCTAAGGTGACAAGACATGAGCTGTCTCTCAGTTGGGGAGCAGAGTCCTTGGCCCCAAGGAGAAAGAGGCTCCTTGGGCCGGGCTCTGGGTGACAGATCCTTTTGCTGAATCCACAGTGACCTCCAAATCCCTGGGTGTGTGTTTGGGGATGGAACTTCAGGCCAATGGAGACGAAGGCTTCGTGGGGTGAGCCCTTCATGCCATGCTGACCCCCAGGGCCTTTTGCTGGCAGGTGGAAGTCTCAGACCCAGTGGGGAAGGAGGACACTTTCTCCATTTCTTAAAATTTTTATTAAAGCAGGATTCCCAGTGTGTCCGTCTTACAGGACTGCCAGACTCACCTGGTGGTGCTGGAGGGACTGGAGCTGCTGGGCCTGGGAAGGGGTCGAGGCTCCCTGGGCCGCTCGCTGTTCTGGGCTGGGGGTCAGTCATGTGGGGCTTGTGTTGCCTTTTTTTTTTTTTTTTTCAGGGAGGACATGAAACAAGGGCCCTTCAGTTAGTGTTTGTAAAGCACCCTGGCCTCCTCCTGCTTCCCTTCCTCCCCTTACGCAGTAACTGGCCGATGACCGAGGGGCCTGGCACTTGGTCTACCGGCGGAAGCGCCCTGAAATCATCCCTGACTCCTCCTCTGAAATCACACCCTTTTACAGCGACCGGAGGAGAGGCCGGCCCGCTCTCTAGGGGAACACGCAGCCACGGCTGGAAGTGTGCAATCAGACGGCTTTGCTGGCTCCACAGCCCCACTTGAAAACCTACGAAGAAAGCAGGAAAGTAAGAAGAAGGGGAAGGTCTTCTTCGTCACGTCGTGCGTTTCCCCAAAGCACAGCGTTTCGTGCCGCTCTCTGAGTGGGGTTTCCTTCTCCTTCCTAGCGTGAATATATATATATATATATTTTTTTTTTTTTTTAACATACTCCAAGTTCTTGTGGCAACAAATATGGGTATATCAGATAGTATTTTGACAATTTCCTGCAATCACTTTTTCACATTCTGATATCAAATAAAAGGTCAAGTTGTCTCTTATCAACACAGAGCTTCCTTCCTTTAAAATATTTATTTCTGGGCCAGACATGGTGGCGCACACTTGGACAGGAGGATTGTACTTCGTGGCCAGCCTCAGCTACTTAGTGAGGCCCTTTGCAACTCAGTGAGACCTGTTTCAAAATAAAGAATAAAAAACAGGGCTGAGGGTGTAGCTCGGAGATTGAATGCCCCGGGGTTCCATCCCCAGTACTGCAATATATAAATTAACAAATAAATAAAATATTTACCTCTAAAGGTTGGCTTTGGTTTTGATTTTGTTAGAGGAAGGGATGTCTGTCTGTGACAATCCTACTCACTTTTCCTGGCCAGCTTGCTTTTCTTCTCTTTCTCTTTCTCTTCCTTCCTCCCACCCCCCTCTCTCAGCACTGGGATTGAATCAAGGAATGTTATACCTCTGAGCTACGTCTCCAATTCCATTTTCTTTTTAAAAAAATTTTGAGCTGGACATGGTGGCGCATGCTTGTAATCCCAGCACTCCAGAGGCTGAGACAGGAGGATCGGGGGGTATAGCTTAGAGGTAGAATGCCCCTGGTTTCTATCCCCAGTACTCCCCCCAGGAAGGAAGGAAGGAAGGAAGGAAGGAAGGAAGGAAGGAAGGAAGGAAGGAAGGGAGGGAGGGAGGGAGGGAGGGAGGGAGGGAGGGAAGGAGGGAAGGAGGGAAGGAGGGAAGGAAGTTAGTTCTATGGCGTTGTAAGAAAAGACACATATCTGAAAGCAGCTCATCAAGGCGAGTTTTACCTTTTGCAAAAGGGACCAAGGGAACCTGCCACCAGAGAATCAAGTTCATAGGAACACAAGGAGGAAACTTGGGTTTCATTTTCAGCAGAGCTTTGTGCTGTGCTCCCATTGGTGGGAACAGAGCCCTACGTCTTTACGCCATTGGCTGAAGGGGATGCTGTGGGAAGGGTTGGCACTCACAATTTCCAGGAAATGCTATCTTCACAAAAATTCAAAACACATAGTTAAACAATGACGGTTTTACAAAATGGAGCCTCAGTCAAGCTCTTCCTTTATAGAAAAGATCTAATTATACACTCACACGGAGATGCCAAACACACTCATTGCTGATTTCCCGGTGCCTAGAACCGTGCTTGGTACAGTGGAGCAATTGTGCTCCATTAAAAGCTATTGAATAGCTGGGCGTGGTGGCGCACGCTTGTAATCCCCGCGCTTGGGAGGCAGAGACAGGAGGATCGTGCAGGTTCGGAGCCAGCCGTGTGCGCTGGCTTAGGAGACCCTGTTTCCAAATAAAAATGTAAAAATACGTCTGGGCGTGTGGCCCGGAGGAAGAAGGGCTTCCAGGAACCCCAGTACCACCAAATAAATAAATAAACAAATAAATAAATAAATAAATAAATAAGCTATTGAATTTGGGCAGGGTGTGGTGGCGCACCTTGTAACCCCTGCATTCGGGAGGCTGAGACAGGAGGACCGCAGACAGCTTCAGCTACAGTGGGATCCTGTTTCAAAATAAAGATTAATAAAAAAAAATAGAGCTGGGGGTGTAGCTTGGAAGTAGAATGTCCCTGGGTTCCAGCCCCAGTCAGCAGAAAGAAAAAAAGAAAAGCTATTGAATTCGTGAGCGAATTGACTCTGTAACCTTTATTATCTTGCCATCGCAAACGTAGCCCATGCTTATTTTAGAACTCTGGGAAATATAAAAAAGGAGAGGAAAAATGCGACATAATCTCACACTTGAGAGAATAAACAATTTACACTTAAAAATATCTTCCCAGTCCTTTTACTATTTACGACATTCGGCTGGTTTGTTTTATGATTGCATTCATTATTGTGTGCAGAATCTGGTCTTCTTACACGCGTAAGCCTTGCTTTTCCTGTGATGTTGTGTTTGTTTACTTGCCCTACTCCTTGCTACAAGAAGGATTTCAGGCCCTGTGAGATGCACAAGTGTGACATTTCTTTCCAGGGCCCGCCGCGTGGAAGCCCCTGCCTGGTTCCTGACTCTGGGGCGCTTGCTTTGCAGCAGAAGGCGGCGGGCCCGCGGCTGCAGCTGGGACTTCCTAGCCGTGCCCCTGTGGCTGGACCTTTGGAACCGGGTCATCTTGGTCGAGGTGGTTTTATTATTATTATTATTATTATTATTATTATTATTATTATTTTTGGTGGTATTGGGGTTCCTGGAAGCCCTTCTACCACCTCCGGACTACACTCCCAGACCTATTTTTATATATATATATTTTTATTTGGAAACAGGGTCTCTTAAGCCAGCGCGTCTGGCTCCGAACCAGCGCGATCCTCCTGTCTCCGCCTCCCAAGCGCTGGGATTACAAGTGTGCGCCACCACGCCCGACAGTCCCGGTGGTTTGTACCCTTTGGCCTTTGTCTCTCCTTTCTGGAGGGGAATACACGTTAAAGATCTGGCCACAAGAGCGGCAGCCTCGTCTAGACTGGGGACTCATTCCCTTCTACAGATGTGCATTACCAAAGATGCTATTTGCATGCAAAGAATGTTAAGTAAGCTCCAGCCCAACAACTGGATGGTCCTGCTCCCAAACTCTCCTAATCCTCTACCCTCCCAAGCTCCGGGCTCCTCGGGCTGGGCGATTGCAAAAAGAATGGCCTGGGCAGCCTTCTCAGAAGCCGCATCCTAAAGGGATGCCTATGGGCGGAAATGACTACACCACACTCCTTCCTTCCTGCCGCAGCACCATTGCACAGGCTGCTACTCCCCGGGCACACTCATGTGCGCGACTACACGCATACATGCACATGTTACCTATGCAGTAGCACCATGGAAAGTGCTGCACACACATCCTTCCCTTCCTTCCTCTCGTGGGTTTGTAGTTCCGCCCTTTGTATGTCCTCCTCGCCCCATCAGGCTGTAAAGGCCAGGAGGGTAGGGCCCACGTCTCCTTGTTCATCATGTCTCAGATGCTTAGCACAGGGCCTAGAGTATGAGAAGGCCCAATCATTATTTTTTGAGTGAATGACTGAATAATGGACATTTGGATCGAGACGGTAAAGACTACCATGTCTAGGAGCTAGACATCCGGACTTTATAACCGGCTATGTGGGCTTGTATAATATAATCTCTTCATGCCACGGTTTGCATGGAAATAATACCAAATATCTCGTAGAGTCATTGTAAACATCAAATGAGGAATTATCTGTAAAGAGCTTCAAGCGAAGGTCGGGCGTGGTGGTGCGCGCTTGTAATCCCAGCACTTGGGAGGCTGAGACAGGATTGCGTAGGTTCCAAGCCAGCCTCAGCTACTGAGTGAGGCTCTCAGCAACGTAGTGAGACCCTGTTTCCAAATAAAGTATAAACTAGGTCTGGGAGTGTAGCCCGTAGGTAGAAAAGCCCCTGGGTTCTACCCCCAGTCACACACGCGCACACACACACACACACACACACACACACACACACACACTTCAAGCAGAATGGGTATCCTCAAGGGTCCTCGCATATTAGCTATTATCATGACCACCATTTCCTTCTCTTCTGGCCTATAGAAATACTGTTATAGCCAGGTGTGGTGCCACATGCTTGTAATCCCAGGACAGCCTCAGCTACTTACTGAAGCCCTCCTTAACTTAATGAAACCCTGTTTTAAAAGGTTGATCTGGGGTGTTGGGGCTTGGGGAGACCATGAAGGAGGGAAAGCACCCACCGAGGTAACAAAAATCTGCTTTAATCTGAAAGAACTCAGCACCTTCTGGGTTCAGGGTTCGGGGCGAGGTCAGCGGGTCAGGGAAGGGAGAGAGTCGTCGCATGTAGTCCCAATCGAGGGCTGAGCTACCCACGTGGCGGGGCGGACACGATCCTGCTTTTAAGCCAGTGTTTTGGGGGGTGGGACTAAGCGTGGGATGCCGAAATTCTCCCGGTATCTGTAGTCTCACGATCTCAAGTGTGTCTCGCTGGCACCTGGACTCTCGTGATATCTCCGCCTTCAGGGTTCCGCCTCCTGTCCCCGTCATGGTCACTTCCGGAGGACCCGACTGCCAGTATTGGGAAGAGGCGTCAAAATGTATTAGGTGCTGGTATTGGAAAATTGCTTTGATAATTTCCAAAGTGTAAAATCTAGTCAGAGCCTAGGTTCTGCGCAGGCGCTCAGGCAGGGAGGGGGCTGCAGCTACTACAATGCAGAGCTCCTCTCTGTCTTTGCCCTTCATTCTAATCATTAACCTTTAGTAAAAGCCTTAGAGTCAACTAAAGCCTTTAGCCCTAAAATTACAATAGAGGCAGCCGGTGCCTCTGTTTACCTCCTCTCCTCTGGGATCCGGCCTGGGCATAGGGAAGGTAAACTTTGTGTGCGGCTTCAAAGCACCCTAGTTGATGAGCAACCCATACTGTCCAGTACAATAGAGCCGAGGGCCAGGTAGATTCTTGACCCTTGCACTTAGTACGTGCACTGTCCGGAGACCAAGAGGCACCACCTGGCTAAGGAATAAGTAACTAGCCCATTGCCCTGGTAACGCTGATGAGAAAGATACCAATACAAAATCTATTTAAGGGTTGGAGTCCCCAAAAGGGGCCGGAGTTCCATTTTCGGGCTCCCCAGCATGCGGGTCAGCACGCTGCTTTTTCTTTCTCTTCTCTATTTCTTACTGCTCTATTTCCTAATTTTGTAATAAAAGATTTGTTAAAGCTGCACTGAGCTGCCTGTTAATTTTTCTATTCAACCAACCTTAGTTGAAAAAGAAAAAGAACCCCCACCATTCAAACCGTAACACCGACCAATCAAAAATAAAGAATAAAAAATAGGGCAGGGGGTGTACCTCGGAGGTCAAATGCCCCTGGGTCCCATTCCCAGACCTGCTAAAAATTAAAAAAAAAAAGAAAAAAGAAAGAAAATAAAAAAAAAAGAATTACTGCCGTGGGGAATATTACATTATATGTGTCTCGATATGCCCTTTTTTGTAGGGTTTGCTGGGGATTGAACCCTGGAGCACTCTACCTCCAAGCCACACCCCAGCCCAATTTTATTTATTCGGAGGCAGGGTCTCACTAGGTTGCTGAGAGCCTCACTCAGTCGCTGAGGCTGGCTTTGACCCTGCGCACCTCCTGGCTCAGCCTCCCAAGCCCTGGGATCACAAACGTGAGCCTTCACTCTGGCCTTTCTCCATCTACTCTTCCCGAGCATTTCAGTAGGTGAGATTCCCAGCGGCCAAACTGTTGCATCAGAAGATTAACCCACTGGAAATTCCTCTTTGCATGTAGAGTGGGAGAGATCTAATTTTGAACTTTTATCCATGGAGAGCTGTGCGAGGCCGACACCCCTGCTGGGTCCTGGGTCAGCAGGAAGTAGACTCAGCGGGTAGTCAGGGGCACTAAGCCCTGACTCAAGCCAAGGCTGGTCCACGGCAAGGTGTCACTGCTGTCAGCTTAACCTAAGGGCTTTAGGAATGGCGAAACCACAGCTGACAACCTGGGGCAGGCCTGGCCATGTGGTCCCAACACTACCTACAAGTCCCTTAAATATAATTTGGGGGGGGGGATTCTATTTCTGAATTGTATTCTGTGGAAGACAGTGTGTCACCTGCACTGTCCCTGCTTTTCAAAAAGCCTTTGCTGCCAGGAGTGGTGGCGCACCCTTGTAATCCCAGCATTTGGGAGGCTGAGACGGGAGGATCATGGTACAAGGACAGCCTCAGGTACTTAGTGAGGCCCTCTGCAACTCAGTGAGACCCTGTTTCAAAATAAAGAATAACCCTACCCGCTCCCGGGAAGGCCCGGTTCAGGGCTGGGGACGGGTGGCCCGGCCCACTCCCAGGAAGGCCTGGAGCCGGGATGGGAGCGGGCGGCCCTACCCACTCCCCAGAAGGCCCGGTGCCGGGCGGAAGGCCGAGCCACGGGTACCGAGGAACTCAGTGCTGCTGTGCTGTGCCGGACCATGATGCACTCGGAACAGCAGGTCCTGCTCTGCGCAGTGAGGCTGTGGGACTCTGCTCTTGGAAAGGAGAAAAAATTCATTGCTACCGAGTGCCTGATCCCACAACCTCTTCAAACCACACATACTGTCTTCTCTTATTAAAAAAAAAAAAAAAAAAAAAAGGAAGAAGAAAGAAAGAAAAAGAAAAAAGAAAAGAAAAAACATTGAAGAGGGGTCAAGATGGCCGCGGCAGCAGCCAGGATTCTGGAGATGCAGACAAAACATATCCAACTGACCTGGAACTTTTGGAAAAATTCCCCATGAAGGGGGACTGCTTCTTCCTTACATGCTTAAGAATCTTGGACATCATCTATAAGGAGGGACCTAAGAGACCCTTAGGTCTTTTACAGGTCTCTGTTGAGACCTAAGGATCTTAGGTCTCAACAGAGACCTAAGAGGAAGGCGGTGTTGGCAGCGGTGGCTGCAGTGGCAGTGGAGGCTTGCATTTGGGAGAGGCAGAGATCTGATCCCACCCTGATCTTCTGAAGAAATTGCCCCAAAGGTGGAATGTTACCATCACGCATACTCAGAAATACTGGACAACATGCAGTGTGGGAAAAGAGTTTGGGAAAGAATTGAGACGGAGGAGGCAGTGGCAATGGCAGCGGCCAGTACTTAGGAGAGGCAGAGATCTGATGCAACACACCTGGATCTTTTGAAGAAAGAACCCCAGAGACAGAATGCTACCACCGCGCACACTCGGGAACTTGGGACAACATGCTGTGTGAAGAGGGTGCTCGGATCGAAGCCTGCCGAGGGGTGAGGCAAGGCCAGTGCAGGGGCCTCTGAGGCCAAGATCAGAGCCTGCCAAGGGGTTAGGCCGGTGCTGGGGCCAGCAAGGCTGGGATTGGAGCCTACTGTGAGGCAAGGCCAGTGCTAGGGCCCCCGAGACTGGGATCAGAGCCTGTAGAGGGGTTAGGCTGGTGCCGGTGCCAGCGAGGCCGGGATCGGGGCCTGCCATGAGGCAAGTCTGGTGCTGGAGCCAGTGAGGCCGGCATCAGAGTCTGCCGGGTAGCCAGGCCAGTGCCAGGGCCGTCAAGAGTGGAATCGGAACTTGCAATGTGGCATGCACAGAGAACTATCACAGAAAATAAACACCAGATGCTTTCCCTAAAATGCAAAAACTAGGAAGAAATAGATAAAGGAGGAGATCTAGTTGAAAAAAGGGCCCTATAGAGGAACAATTAAGGTGACCAATCAGAGGGGATGAGATGGGGGAGGATGGAATCTCTTTAAAACTCATGACGAATGTAAACAAATGTATCAAAGTTAATCACCAATCAAGCATGGGATCGAGGGAGGGGGAGGGAATGGGATGGGGACTGGATAAAGGCTAATTGGATGATGTGTGCTTGTATATCCTCACAAGTCTTGTATTCCATTGTGATGTATGACTACAATGCACCTATATATATGTATATATATATATATATACATACACACACACACACACACACACACATATATATATATATAACAAAAAACAAAATAAAGAATAAAAAATAAGGCTGGGGGTGTAGCTTGGAGATAGAATGGGTTCCATTCCCAGTACCGCAAAAAAAAAAAAAAAAAAAAAGTCTTTGCTTAGCCAGGTGTGGTGGCACATGTCTATAATCTCAGCACTTGAGAGGCTGAGGCAGGAGGATCGCATGTTTGAGGCCAGCCTCAGCAAGGTAGTGAGATCTTCAACAACCTAGCAAGACCCGGTTTCAAAATAAAAAAGAGCTGGGGCTACAGCTTAGAGGTAGAATGCTCCTGGCTTCAATCCTTAGTATCCCTCCACAAAGGGAAAAAGAAAGAAACAAAAACAAATCTGAGGATCTACTTGTCCCAATTGTGCAACGCACTTGTCCACACACACGTGCACACGGGTCCTCACAACCCTCCACTCCCCCACACTCCCCCACACATGCCTCTGTTGGAATTTTCCTTGGATTTTTTTTCAGTACTGGGGATGGAACCCAGGGGCATTCTACCTCCGAGCTACACCCCCAGCCCTATTTTTATTTTATTTTGAAGCAGGGTCTTGCTAAATTGAAGAAAGACTCACTGCTGCTGAGGCCGTCCTCGAGCCTGCGGTCCTGCTGCCGCGGCCTCCCGGGATGACAGGCCTGTGCCGCCACGCCCGGCTTTGCCTGGATCTATGTTGATGAGCAGAATGATCTGGAGAAGATTGATGTCTTTTCAATACTGAGTCCTTCCATCCCGGAACATGGACTATTGTTCAGTTTATTTGGTTTTTCTCTTTTATATTCTTCAGTAAAAAATTTATCGTTGCTATCTATGGGTCCCACACATTTGGTATTCCTTGCTGCCGCCGTCAGGAGGGCTTTATTTATTCCATGTTGTCACTGGGTTATTGCTGACTATAGGAACGCCATCTTTCACTCTTGCTCTCTACTCCTGGAAAGAGGTGAGCTGAGAACATTGGAGACAGATGGCCAAGCTGATTTTAGTTGCCATGTTACAGGCAGAGTGATAAATCAGACACTCTCACCCCTCCGAGGCAGGGTAGGGATGACCTGCGGGCTGTTCGCAGGGTGTGGAGCACACGAAATATGCCTACATATATCTCTTTTGGTTTGGTTGCTCTTCAGCATTGAATTTGGGTTATCTTTTACCTCATAAAGATCATTCCTGAGCAATCCAGACTGGTTTCCTTTTTTCCTTTTTTTTTTTTTTTTTTCAGTACTTGGGATAGAACTCAGGGGCATTCTACCTCTGAGCTATACCCCCAGCCCCGTTTTTTATTTTTTATTTTTTTATGTTTGAAACAGGGTCTCACTGAGTTGTGAAGGACCTTGCTAAGTAGCTGAGGCTGTCGGCGAACCACGATCCTCCGGTCTCAGCCTCCCGAATGCTGGGATTACAAGCGTGCGCTACCACGCCTGGCCAGATTGATTTCTATGATACTTTTTAAGGCAGTGACGGCAAGATGGTATTAAATATATCTATATCTCTATCTATCTATCTAATCTTAAAATTTTTACTTTGTTTGTTTTATGGTACTGGGAATGGAACCCAGGGGCATTCTACCTCTGAGCTACACCCCCCAGCCCTATTTTTTATTCTTTTATTTTGAAACAAATAAATAAGTTGCAAAGGGCCTCACTAAGTAGCTGAGGCTACCGTCAAGCTGTGATCCTCCTGTCTCAGCCTCCCAAATGCTGGGATTACAAGCGAGCGCCCGCCACGCCCGGCTGTGAAATATCTTTTCAGAAGATCGACTGTTATCTGATTGCGAAGGCTTGGATCTTCTTAGAGTGCCTTCCCTACAGCGCGTATGACTAGTTGTGCGTCATGCTGATGATAAGATTCTCTCAGAGGCTTGCAGTTATTCAAAGATAAGATTTTGTACCGCTTATTTTTAATACAGCAGTTTTAGAGATATAATTATAGAGACACAATTCACATGCTACAAAACTCGTCTTAAAAAAGTGTAAAATCCAATGCTTTTTAAGATTTTCAGAGTTCAGCGACCATAGCCGACTTCTGAACATGTACATTACTCTAAAAAGAAAGCCCGCCCCATTTGGTCGTCACCCCGTCCTCCCCAGCCCTGTGCACCCACTCATCTTCTTTCTGGCTCCCTAAACTGGCTTATTGGGGCACTTGGGAGGCCGAGGCAGGGAAATCCCTGGAGTCCCTGAGTTTCAGACCAGTCTGGGCAATATCTCAAGGCCTGATTCAAAAGTAAATAAATGAGCGATTCGGCACACAATCTATATAATTGGCTTCTTTCACTTCGCATAATGTTATTGGGGTTCATCCTTTTTTTTTTTTTTTGGTACTGGGATGGAACCCAGGGGCATTCTACCTCCAAGCTACGTCCCCAGCCCAATCTTTATTCTTTATTTTGAAACAGGGTCTCACCAAGTTGCAGAGGGCCTCACTAAGTAGCTGAGGCTGTCCGTGAGCCTTGATCCTCCGGTCTCAGCCTCCCGAATGCTGGGGTTACAAGTTTTAATGGGTGTCCATTCTTTATTTATTTTTTTTTTGTCAAATAGTACCCCACTGTGTGACCATCTCCACTTACCATTTGGTGGTGGTTGGGGTATTTCTACTTTGGGGCTCTTATAAATAATACTAATATGCATACTCACGCACAAGTTTTGGTGTCGGAGTTGTCGTCTCTCTCGGAGTGAAATAAATGCCCTTGGACTGAAGTTGCCGGGGTCGCGTGGCTTCCCCGTGTTTGACCTTCTGAGGGCCTGCCGGACTGTTCCAAAGTGGCTGCGCATTTCACATTCCTGCCAGCATTCCAGGAGGGAATCCCAAGATCGCCACCACCTCGACAGCTCTTCTTGACTGTCTCTCTGAGGACAGCCATGCTGGCGTGTGTAAAGAGGCATCTCCTTCTAATTTGGATTTGCATTTCCCTGAGACCCAAACCTCATAGCATTTGAACCTAACGTTTCGGAGCCCTCCTTTGCCCTGCCCGGGAGCTCCTCTGGCCAGATTGATGGGAGGGATTTCTCACTTATTTTTTTCCCTACTGATGCCAGAAAGCCAACCCAGGTGACCTTTGTTATTCTGGCAGGAGTGGAACTTGAGCAGAAAGAGCCTCAGGAGGAAAGAAGCAACTGGAATCCTATCCCCAGCACCATAAAAAATAGATACATAAATAAATCAATCTCAGAACTAAATCCAGAAAGAAACTTTTTTTCGGAATCCCTTCGTTAATCATCAAGTGCTAGAGACTCATATGGACAAAATCCGATGCGTCTCATCCACAGGGAAAGGTGCCCCGGATGCGATCTCCCTGTGCTGGTGGCAGAAGAGGAACCGTCAGGACTGGGCGAGGAGGAGAAAGTAGAGACCAAGAGGATAAAGGTGCTAAGCAAAGTATCAAAGTTAATCACCAAACAAGCATGGGATGGAGGGAGGGGGAGGGAATGGGATGGGGTCTGGATGAGGGCTAATTGGATGATGTGTGCTTGTATATCCTCTCGAGTCTTGTACTCCAATGTGAGTGATATATGACTACAATGCACCAATTAAAAAATAAATAAAGGAGAAAAAAAAAGATGCTAAGTCAAGGGCAAGAGCACCTCTAGGACTCAGCCTCTTAGATAATCCATAAAGAGATAAAAAAAGTAAACATGTGCCAGGTTAACAAAAGATAAGACCCAGAAACAAAGAAAAAAAAAATCGATCCTTTTGTCTCGTGGGGAGCCTCTGAAACCTGAGCTTCAGAGAGGAAGAACTGTAAGCTCAGAAGTCCTCCTGCCCCAGCAGTGCCAGCGCGGAGGCCAGCCTTTACCCAGTGCCTTCCGCCTGGAGGAGCCAGACCCCTGTGGCGCCCACACAACCGCGCTTCCTCCTCGGAGTCCCCTATTTTGCCGGTGAAGGAAGTGAGATTTGGTGACCGATCCAAAGTTGTGTAGCCATAAAAATTAAGACGGTTGCCACGGAGCCAAGAGAGAGCCGAGCATCTCTGCGGGCCCCGGAGGTGGAGGCTGACCGGCCGCAGTCACTCACGGGCACCCGGGCTCTGTCTTTCATTTCTCAGTAAAGAAGGCTGTTTGGAAAGAATAAAAAGAATGGCTCCTGAGACACCGTATTGGGACAGTTTCCGACCGTGGGACTTATCTCTGGCTTTGCCGGCTGTCTCGAAAGACTTACTGCTTACTGATAACCATCGACATAGCAACCAATCATGGGAGCTTCATACAGGACCTTCCCCGCCAATCCAAACCCATTCAAAAGAGCTGTGTAACTAACGGGGCCAGCTGAAAGTTGTTCAGAACAAATGATTACATCTCACCTCATCTGTCTCCCTTTTTCCTTTAAAAACTCACTCTTTGCTGGACCACATCTTCATTTTCTAACCGAACCAGTGTCTCCCCACATGTAAATCTATTCTGTACTCAAATACAAACTGTCCTTGCTTTTATTCTAACCTTGTTTATGATTTTTTTTTGGTGTCTAACTGAGGGGTAACATTTGAAAACAAGCCCTTCTGGAGCGAAAGCGCCCAGAGCTGCGGTCCTTCTGCACAGTAACGCAGCGTCAAGACTATTCTGGGTTTAAGTAGAAATAGAATTTGGGTGAAACTAAGAAGCAAATAAAGATTTCTTATTAAACTGCCAAGAGAAAGACCCAGATTCTAGGCGAGGCTAAACAGAGAGAGCTCTACCAAAGAGCAAAGGATTATCCTGAAAAAGATCCCGTCTTACAGAGACTTCCATGGTACTCTTCTGTTGGGAAAACAATGCCCTACTTTCCTACACAGAGGCGAAACTGAATTATCGGCGCGCTCACCCCCCTTCCTAATCCATTAAGCCCTCCCATTTGTAGCTGAGCAGGGTGGTGACTTTTAAGACGACGACAGTGTTGTAAGATTTTCCTGGGCGGAGTGAGAAGTGTTGTGGGAAGAATAAAAAAAAAGACAAAATGCAGTCCTCGTTACAGCTGGAGGGCTGAGCTCAGTCCCCAGCGGCCGGGGTTGACAATGAAGGGCTTGCCTGTTCCCTGCCCTGGCGCAGGAGAATGTCTGAAAAGGTGTGTTAGCATCAGAGCAAAACAAAAACCCTTTGACTTGGGACATAAAGAGGCGATTCTCCTGCACCCCCAGTTCTCAGGGAAGCATCCTTGGCAGTTTCCAGAGCAGAGCCAGCAGCTCCTCCCGCAGAAGACACACCTCTATGACTGAGACCCCTGGAGCCAGGGCCTGGCTGGGAGAACGCGGATCCGGCAGCGGGCAGCTTGGGATAATGAGATCAGAGGTCCCAAGTGCCTCACACTTCACTCATCGCCTTAATTGGGGCCCCTCGGGACTCCGGCCAAGGGTGGGAGATCCACCCTGCACCACCTTCGGGGCTCTGTGACCATCAGCCTTTGTCCCAGGAGAATCCTAAGTCATTCCAGCAGGGAGTAATCACAGAGCCCTGGACCCGCAGAGTTAATAGGCGCTCGGGGCCACGCCGTCCTGGCCAAGTGGAGCTTAGGCCTAAGCTGAGCTGCGCCGGGAGAGGCACGCTGCAGGGCGGGTGGCCGTCACCGCGCTGCGGGACACACCTGTCTTGCAACATCACTTTTTTATGAGGAGCTTCAGGCTTCTCTTAAATATTGAAAAGCTATATCTTTATTTGGAACTGTGACAGAGAGAGAGAGAGGAGAGAGGAGAGAGGAGAGGGGAGAGGGGAGAGGGGAAAGGGGAGAGGGGAGAGAGGGAGAGAAAGAAGAGAGGAGAGGAGAGGAGAGGAGAGAAGAGGAGAAGAGAGGAGAGAGGGAGGGGCAGATGACAAGGATCAGACCTAGATTTTGAGTGCATGTTCCTGGGGGAAGGTGCACAGGGGTCCCCAAGTTCCCCCCAGGTTTGGTAATTTGCTGGGGGGCCTCCCAGGACTCAGCACACAGTTGTTCTTTGGGCTGAGAAGTGTCAACATAAAACTCACCAAGAGGGCAGGAGTGTAGGGAGCCGCTGGGAGGGACCCAGGAGCCATCTCCTAAGGGCCCTCTCCCGGCCGGCCAGGAGACACAGGAAGTTCCTAGAATGGCTCCAGCCACAAAGCGTGACCAGGGGCGTCAGATGTGCTCCCCCAGGGACGCACACTCAAAGCTCGGTGCCCAAGATGTGTCGCGGGGCAGGTCATGACGGCACCTTCTGCCTAGCATGTTTCAACAGCCTGGACCTCTAAAAGGAAAACAGACACTCAGCATAAACCATACTGTTTGCACAAACAACCTGGGAGCCGGGGCAAGCTGAGGGAAGTTCCCTGGAGGGGGCTGTTCACCAGGCGGGTCCCCAGACATCAGCCGAAGGCCAACCGGCCAAAAGGGGCTCCCCCGCAGCAATCCTGCCGGCTGCGTTGAGTGTGCCCCTCAGAGAGGACACCTTGCTTTCTTTATTCTCTTAGAACTCAGAAAATTGCCCGCAAGCAGAGAAAGTGCTTGTCATCATTAAGCCGACTCTCCTACTTCTTGTACGCTCTCTCTCTCTCTGAACGTCCTAAGAGCCCTCCGCCTAGGTGTCCCAGGTAGAACTTGCTGTCACCCACATCCTGGCTTTTCTTCTCTTCTGTGTTCTCCTAGTTAAGGGCTCTTGCGTCTCTCTTGTCCTCGAGGCCAACATAACTCCGCTCTGTCCCGCCGCCGCCGCAGCGCTGACTCCGCCCATAGCTCCTGACTAAGTGTCTTAAATGTCCCCTGAGCTTTTCTCATCCCCACCACCGCCTTTTAGGTCAGTTTGTGTCTTGTCGTCTCACTCAAACTGTGGCTTTTTTTTTTTTTTTTTCAGTAGTGGGGATTGAACCTGGGGCATTCTATCTCTGAGCTACACCTCCAGCCTCATTTTTTATTCTTTATTTTGAAACAGCGTCTCTCACTAAATTGCAGAGGGCCTCACTAAGTAGCTGAGGCTGGCCGCAAACCTGCGATCCTCCTGACTCAGCCTCCCAAATGCTGGGATTACAAGCGTGCGCCACCACGCCCGGTTTTTATTTAGTATGTTACCTTCTAGAGATTTCCTTATTTGTACATGCTGATCTATCCCACTTTTTTTTTTTTAAAAAAGCATCATAGTAGTCTATTGTAGGAATGTAATTTATTTAACCAGTTCTCTCTTGATAGGCCTTTGAGTTGTTTCTAGGTCTTGCGATTCTGAAGAGTTATATTTTCAAGACCTGAATCTGCTCACATCTATCCCTGGCTCAGACATTTTAAATAACTTCTCTTGTTCACAGCTACGCCTCCAGCTGGAAATCAGATCCCAGCAGGTTGCCTGGGACACCTGAGGCCACAGGAGAAGCAGGGCATGCTCTCCTGCAGTTACGGAGTTAACTGGTTAGTTACAGTGGACTGCTCCTTACCTCCAGGTAACAGGTTAACTGAACTGCAAGGTGGCTGCAAATGTGCGTGTCAAACCAACTCAGTTCTGCGATGGTGTAACATGGGACATCCTCGTGTATTTTTCAGTTGCTGGGTAAGAGGCTTCCAAAGAAAGTCATGGAGTTTATTTGAGCTGCATTCCCAGACTGGAATAGAGGCAGGTGTTTCCCTTTCTTGCCTGAAGGACATCTGTGGAAGGTCTGAGGACCCAGATCCACAGGCTGCAGGCAGAACTTTCTGGCAAAGAGAGGTGCGAGAGTCTCCTAGGTTCCTACCTCTCGTCCCAGTCCCTCCATCCAGCCTTAATGGCCGTTTCTCCCCAATGCCGAGTTTCCACACCCTCAGAGCTACTTGCTGTTTTCCCTCTCTTCCCCTTGTGCAGAAGGTTTCTGTCCTCCATCTGGCGCCCCGCTCATCCCTAAGAGAGACAGTCGAACCTCGTGCTGGACAGCACAGACCTGGGACCACAGGCCTGGCTGCATGGCCGTGGGCAAGTTACTTAGATGCTCTGAACCTCAGGGACCTAAACGCAGGCACTAAAGGTGCGCGGGAGGCCTTCGTGAGGTTGAGCACAGTAATCTATGTCGCGTGCGCAGTCCACGCTAAGTACTATAGGGAGGCGTTATTATTCATGTCATTGTCTTTATTACCCCGGCTTCCAGTTTAACTTCTGCCCCCACAACACCTGCGGATACCTAGCACGTTTTTCTACTTTTTCTCTCTCCCCCATTAAATGGTGCTCTTCTGGAGAGAGAGGACTCTGTCTTATTTATCTCCATAGTCCCTGTGTCTGACACACAGCAGCAGACAGTCAGCTAACACAGAGTAGATGATAACTGAGTGCGATGGTTACAATAACGGCGATCGGGATCTTAGCACCAGCCCCATTTCCCCCACGCATCATCTGTTGATGCGGCGACCAATCTTTTGGGTCACTTGTCACATCTCCAATATGTGTTTTGGGTTTTTTTTTGTGGTACTGGGGTTCCTGGAAGCCCTTCTACCTCCGGGCTACACTCCCAGACCTATTTTATATTTTTATTTGGAAACAGGATCTCTTAAGCCAGCGCGGCTGGCTTCAAACCTGCGCGATCCTCCTGTCTCCACCTCCCAAGTGCGGGGATTACAAGCGTGCGCCACCACGCCTGGCCAATATGGTTTGTATTGTAAAGTTTTCAAACTACTTCCTGATATAAGCCATTTACACTAAACCATGGTTTCTTAAAAAAATTATATATATATAATTTTATATATATATATAATTATATAAATATATATATATATATATATATATATATATATATATATATTTGGTGGTACTGGGGTTTCTGGAAGCCCTTCTACCTCCGGGCTACACTCCCAGACCTATTTTATATTTTTATTTGGAAACAGGATCTCTTAAGCCAGCGCGGCTGGCTTCAAACCTGCGCGATCCTCCTGTCTCTGCCTCTCAAGTGCGGGGATTACAAGCGTGCACCACCATGCCTGGCCAATATGGTTTGTATTGTAAAGTTTTTAAACCACTTGCCGATATAAGCTATTAAACTAAACCATGGTTTCTTAAACTATTTTTAATGCTATTTTATAAAAACAGATTCCATGAATAGATAATTTTGAAAATTTCTAGGTTACACAAAGAATCCTGATCACTGATAAGTCGGGTCCCGCACTCATGTGACCTCTGCGCCACGTGATCTCTGCGTGGGCGGGGGAGGGGAAGAACCCCTGTGAGAATTGTGCGTTCCCAAGAGTAAACCACTCCCCCCCAGATGCATACCTTAAAAGGAAGAGCCTGCCTCTTCTAGCTTCGGATGGGCCGCTGGGATGAGGGGCCCGGCACGGATGGGATGTGCGAGTCCCCAGAACGGACCAGCTCTATCCCCGAGAGGGGCTGCACCAATAAAGGCTGATATCATGTACCTGGGAGCCCCCCCCCCCGTACTTTTATGCTCACCGAACCTATAATTTATCTTATAATCACATGAAGCTATTGTCTTACCATAGCGTGTGTGTGTGTGTGTGTGTGTGTGTGTGTGTGTGTGTGTGTGTTACTGGGGATTGAACCTAGGGGCATTCTACCTCTGACCTACATTCCAGTCCTATTTATTTATTTATTTATTTATTTATTTATTTAGTGTGGTCCTGGGGATGGAACCCAGGGGCATTCTACCTCTGATCTACATTCCCAGCCCTATTTTTAATTTTTATTTATTTTTAAATTTTTTGTGGTGCCAGGTGTGGTGGCGCACGCTTGTAATCCCTGGGCTTGGGAGGCGGAGACAGGAGGATCGCGCAGGTTCGGAGCCAGCCGTGCTGGCTTAAGAGACCCCGTTTCCAAATAAAAATATAAAATGGGTCTGGGAGTGTAGCCCGGAGGTAGAAGGGCTTCCAGGAACCACAGTACCACCACTAATAATAATAATAATAATAATAATAATAATAATAATTTTTTGTGGTACTGGGGATTAAACCCAGAGGCCTTCTACACCCAGGCTACACTCCCAGGCCTATTTTATATTTTATTTGGAAACAGGGTCTCACTTAGTTGCTGAGAGCCTCACTAAGTAGCTGAGGCTGGCCATGAACCTGCGATCCTCCTCTATCGGCCTCCTGAGTCCTGGGATCACACACACCCAGCATCCATAGTCTTCACTACTCTAAGGGAGTGGGCTTCAGGACTAAGTTTGCTACTTAGTACTACTTAGTTACTACTACTACTTAGTTACTACTAACCCTTACTAACCAGCTGCCCCTTTTCTCCCCAGAACGGGATCAGCGTCTAGGATGAGCTGGTGAGACATGGTGCCAGCTTAGCCTCAGTCTGTTGGCTGACTTGCCTGGAGCCTGGGAGTGCTTCATGATGGTGCTTTTTACGGCCAATTATGGGGCCATTTATTGCTGTGGCCAGGCCCTGAAAGCACCTCCAGTCTTTTCCTAAACCCTTATCAAGAAGCAGCTGTGGCAGCTCACTAATGCATTCAGTAAAGATTTATTGAGTTCCCGCTTTGTACACTGGCTAGAGGAAACAAGATTCCAGCCCCGGAGGAACCGCGCCTGACTCAGAACAGCTTCAAACCGTGAGTGCACACAACACGGGCCGGGGGTGTGCGGCGCTCAGAGTTGGGGTCTCTGCCAGCTCCACAGAGAGCTTGGGGTCAGAGCATCCTTAAGAATTTTTTTTGGTGGTACTGGGGTTCCTGGCAACCCTTCTACCTCCGGGCTACACTCCCAGACCTATTTTATATTGTTATTTGGAAACAGGGTCTCTTAAGCCAGCGTGTCTGGCTTCGAACCTGCGCGATCCTCCTGTCTCCGCCTCCCAAGCGCGGGGATTACAAGCGTGCGCCACCACGCCCGGCCATTCTTAAGAAATTTAAAGTTTCAGTTGGACAGAAAGAATAAGCTCTAGCAATATGTTGCACAGGATGGGAACTTTTATCTACGAGGCATCACTTAGTTCAAAATGCTAAAAGAATAGGTTTTCAATGTCCTAATCACAAAACACAATTATATGAGGTGATGGATTCATTAAGATTGTTTTAGTCACTGCACAGTGTAAGTATGTATTGAAACATTCCATTTCAGCCATACATATACACAATTATCTATTAATTAAAAAATTTTAAGCTTTAAAAAATGTTTGAGGAACATGATATTGTGCTTTCCTGGCCCAAATCTGATGTAAAGTGGGTAGGTGGGGAGCGTGAAGACTTGGGAGTGGTGGTTTTCTGTTCTGTTTTGCTTTCTGGGTTCACACAGAGTAGGGAGCAGCATTTCCCATTTTATCACTCTACTTCTGAATCAGAGAAATACATACAATTGTCCCTGGTGCGCATGGGGCATTGGTTCCAGGACCCCTGCAAGCTACCAGTATCTCTGGTGCTCAAGTCTCTCATATAAAATGTCACAGTATTTGCAAATAACCTATGTAGATCCTCCTGTATACTTTTTTTTTTTTTGGAGGTACTCCGAGATGGAACCCAGGGGCATTCTACCTCCGAGCTACACCCCCAGCCATATTTTTTATTCTTTATTTTGAAACAGGGTCTCATTGAGTCGTAGAGGGCCTCACAAAGTAGCTGAGGCTGGCTGCAAATATGATCCTCCTGTCTCAGCCTCTCAAATGCTGGGATTACTAGTGTGTGCCACCACACCCGGCTTTCTCCTGTATATTTTAAATCATGTCTATGATAATTATAATATTTAACAAAATGTAAGTTCTATGTAAATAATTATTATCTACATTGCTGGGGGTGATGGCAAGGAAAAAATACATGTTCAGTACAAATGAAATATTTTTTCCCTGAATATTTTTTTGTGTGTGTGTGTGGTACTAGGGTTCCTGGAAACCCTTCTATCTCTGGGTTACACTCCCAGACCTATTATATATATATATATATATATATATATATATATATATATATATATATTGTTGTTGTTGTTGTTATTGTTGTTTTGGTGGTACTGGGGTTCCTGGAAGCCCTTCTACCTCCGGGATACACTCCCAGACCTATTTTTACATTTTATATTTGGAAACAGCGCGCGCGGCTGGCTTCGAACCTGCGTGATCCTCCTGTCTCCGCCTCGCGGGGATTACAAGCGTGTGCCACCACGCCCGGCGTCAGATGAAGTCTTTTTTCCCTGAATATTTTTAATGTGAGGTTGGTTGAATCCAGAGACACAGATGCAGAGCACGCCGCGCAGGGAGGCTGAGGCTGGGCGGGGAAGGGGGCTTCCTTCTTGCAGTTGCTGGGTGTTGAACTTGTTCAGGGTCAGGCAGGTTGGAGGTCTTTCCTGCTTCCATGTTTCTGTCAATGACCCCTGACCCAGTTTTATCTTTAGATACATCTGTCTTCTTATCACCTGCATCTCCAGCCGTTCTCTGAGAAGTTGCCCATGTCCTGGCCACGCTGCGGTCAAAGCCGGGCACGCTTCAGAAGCCAGAGGCGAGGCTTCGCACGTTGCTGCTTGCCAGCCTGGTAATTGCCGGCGGGAGGAAAGTGACAGTGCCCACAGGGCCTTCGAAAGCGAGCGAGTTTGTGGGGTTGTGGTTCCTGAAGCTCCATGCAAATCCTAAGCGCCACACAAACCGCAGAGGAGAATGAGCTCGGCCACCCACTCTGGCTGCAGGCTCCCGGCAGCCGCCCGCGGCTCACCCAGCCACCGGGAGCTCAGTGCCAGGGAGCTAACCGCAACTCCCACAAAGGACCTGCTCGCTCAGCCGAGGTTCCTCTGTGCCCGGGGGAGGGAGTCCGCAGCCACACTCTGGTCTGCCACCACCGTCTCCAGCTCACTCTCCTGACGCCTCTGTCAATCTCCTTCTCTCCTTCCTCCTGCTCTGCCCAAACATGCCCCAAATGTGCCCCACATTTCCCCATCCTGGACTCTCTGCTGCCTCTGCCTAATGAAATCCCAGGGTGCCTTCCGGTCCCCGCTATCTAGCTGGATTTGAATTCAGTGCATTTAAGAGACGTTCTAAAGTTGGGCGTGGTGGTACATGCCTGTAACCCCAGTGCTTGGGAGGCTGAGAAAGGAGGATCTCAGGTCTCAGCAATTTAGCAAAGACCCTTAGCAACTTAGCAAGACCCTTTTTTTCAAAGTAAAAAATAAAATCAGACTGGGAGGGTGTGGTTATAGTTCCAGGGTAGAATGCACTGGGTTCTGTTCCCAGTGAGAGATGGGGAGAGAGAGAAAGAGAGAGAGAGAGAGAGAGAGAGAGAGAGAGAGAGAGAGAGAGAGAGAGATTGATTATTGATTTATCTTGGACAGCAATCATAGAGGCAGGTAGCCTAGGGATGGCAGGGCGCTCAAGGATTTCGATCTAGGAAACAAATCTTTCCATCCTCTCTTTCCACCTTCTTTAGTGACAGCTGCTGGGGCTGCAAGCTTCGCACAAGTTCTAGGTGGACAGGAAAAGGTGGAAATGGTAGGGGACTCCTAAAGAAGCCTGCCTGTATCTTTGGCCAGAACCGAGTTGCCTTGCCCCCCGCAGCTGCAGGGGAGTCTGGGAAAGTTTTCAGCCTTCTAGCCTCCAAAGGCCAGCTAGATGGGGCGTGCAGTGGGTGTGGAACCATCTGACCGGTTTTAAATGTTAACCACCCCAGCCTTTTTCAGGCATCTTGAACTTTCTTTGCTTTGATCTAACGTGCCACCCCTTTCAGAGCATTTGCGTTTTACCTTGTTTACCATTTCTTCAGGACCGTAAGCTTCCCTGATAATTGATGCAGCCTTTGAGACCCCGTTTCCCTTGCAGTTTCTTTTGGATTGATTTGTGATTTTTGCTTTTTTCTCTGCGCATCCTTCCTCCATTTCTTCCTTTCCTAAAATGCACATGGCAGACACTTGACAAGCCCGCGCTGGTTTAACTGAGTTGAGATAAAGTGGAGGGCGGCGGCGGGCGTATTGAAAAGGTTGCTGGGTTTAGAATTAGGAGGCCTGAATTTGAATGCCGGTCTCACTCTGTGAATCACGTGGCCTTCTGGGACCCCAGTGTCCTCGTCTGCAGAATTAGAGGATTGAATGGGCTCCACATTTTCTTCCAGCTGTAAGACCTGGAAGACTGTCTAGGGAGTGAGATCCGTTAGCTGCCCCAAGGCGCGTGAAGAAGGTGGAGTTGAAGCAGGGTCAAGAGAGCAGCAGAGACAGCAGTGGTGCAGCCCAGAGGCTGACCCCACCCAGCTGGGTGGGAGGTGAGGGCCCATCCTACTGTCCAGAGCCATCTTAGGAGGTCAAGTTTCAGGACGTGGCGCTCCTTCAACCTCCAAATCTGAAAGCCCTTCTGCACCTCCTACGCAAAGACAAGGGCTCTCACCAGGGCTTTCTTTGGGTTTGGGAAAGACAGAGCCCCACATCCGGCATCACCTATAAACTGTAAGGGTGATAATGTATCCTAGAAGTGTGTGTGTGTGTGTGTGTGTGTGTGTGTGTGTGTGTGTGTGTGGTGCTGGGGATTGAACCCAAGAGCATTCTACCTCTGAGCTACACCACCAGCCCTATTTTATTTTTTAATTAGAAACAGGGTCTTTCACTGGGCGTGGTGGCGCACGCTTGTAGTCCCCGCGCTCGGGAGGCTGAGACAGGAGAATCGCGCAGGTTCAAAACCAGGGCTTATGAGACCCTGCTTCTAAATAAAAATATAAAATAGGTCTGGGAGTGTAGCCCAGATGGACGCCTTTTCCAAGTGCCAGGTGAAACCCTGGTGGAGAGGGGCATCTAAAATGGCGATCGCAGCTGGGCTTATAATCCCAGTACTTGGGAGGCTGAGACAGGAGGATGGCAGGTTCAAGGCCAGCCTCAGCAACCTGTGAGGCCCTCCGCAACTTACTGAGACCCTGTTTCAAAATAAAAAATAAAATACAGGGCTCAGAGATAGAATGCTCCTGGGTTCCATCCCCAGTTCCAAAAATAAAATAAATGAGCAATTGCAGCTACGTGGTGAATGTCCTCGTCCCTTCTCGATTGCCATCCCTTACTCCGCCCTGCTCACCGCGAGCCAGCCACCTCTCAAAAGCACCAGTCTGTCTCGCATCCCACCTGGAGCTCTGGGTTGGAGACCCAGGCTGCCCTTCTCTCACTTTGAACAAGTCCATCGTCCTCTCTAGATCCCCGTCCATCAAACACAGGCCCCGGTGCGTGTCGCTGTCTTTTCAGTCTCCTGCACTGGAGCGAGAAAGGATCAAAGCTTTGCCAGTGTCCTCTGAGCAAGAAGGCGGAGTCCTGCAAACGCCTTGGCCGACAAGAAGAGCTGCCTGGTCTCTGGCTGCTTTCTTCTTCTGGCTATAGGTTGGTTTGTGGTTATTTTGGGGGGGAGAGGTTGTTTTGTTTGGCCAGATTGGGGATTGAACACAGGGGCACTTATCACTGAGCTAGATTTCCATCCTGTTCTATTTGGGGTTTTGTATGTGTATATATATATATTATTTTATATATTAAATATATAATATATAATATATAAATATATAATATATAATTTATATATTTTATATATTAAATAATATATATATATATTTTTGTTGTTGTTGTTGTTGGTACTGGGGATGGAACCCTTCTATCTCCAGGCTACACTCTCAGACATATTTTTTATATTTTATTTGGAAACAGGGTCTCTTAAGCCAGCAAGGCTGGCTTCGAACCTGTGCGATCCTCCTGTCTCCACCTCCCAAGCGCGGGGATTACAAGCGTGTGCCACCACGCCCAGCTTTGTTTTTTAATTTTGAAACAGGGTTTTGCTAAATTGTCCAGGTGTGGTGTGGTGCGCATGTTTGTAATCCCAGCATTTAGGAGGCTGAGACAGGAGGATTGTGGTTTGCGGCCAGCCTCAGCTACTTGAAGTCCTTTGCAACTTGAGACCCTGTTTCAAAAATAAAAATAAAAATAAAAAAAGGGGTGGGAGTGTAGCTTGGAGGTAGATTACCCCTGGGGTCCATTCCCAATACCACACACACACACACACACACACACACACACACACACCCCAAGATAAATTATATAGGCTGGCCTCAAATTTTTAATTATCCTTCTTCCTTGGCCTCCTGAGTAGTGGGGATCACAGATGTGTGCACATCTGTTTTGTCCTTGCATTTCCTTTCTTTCTTTCTTTCTTCCTTTCCTTCTTTCTTTCTGTGGCGGTACCAGGGATAGAATCCAGGGGCATTCTACCTCCAAGCCACACCCCCAACCCTATTTTTTATTCTTTATTTTGAAACAGGGTCTCACTGAGTTGCAGAGGGCCTCACTAAGCAGCTGAGGCTGGCCATGGGCCGTGATCCTCCTGTCTCGGCCTCTCAAGTACTGGGATGCCAAGCGTGCGCCACCGCGCCTGGCTCAAAGATTCCGAAGAGTCACGCCCGGCTTGTCTTCGCCGTTTCCATCGACTTCAGTTTGATCCCAAGTTTCGGTGTTTCTTCGAGAGACAATGGAGTGGAGACTATCGCCGTGACTCTCGGGCACAGGCTGATGGGTTTCACCCCTGCACGATGCTCGCTTCAGACGGTTCCTCGTCCTCGTCCCCACCCCAACCCAGGGCTGGGTCGCTGGCTTCCCTTCCCTCGCCCCACACATCATCCGTGAGGTGTTATGACAAATTCAGCCATTCCTGTCCCTTGTCTCCAGGTGTGGTGAGTCAGAGGTACACCATGAAGCCGGGCTGAAAAGAAGTCTCACACCCGGATGAGACTCACTTCTACAAAAGCCTCATCCCGCACGCAGAAGCTGCTGACCTTAGTGGGTTTTTTTCCTTATTTTTTTGTCATCTCTTGGGAGAAAGATCTTTGATGCTGTTTCACAAGTGACCTGCCAGGCCAGTTTCAGTAGGGTTCTCCAAGAGGAAACGGCCAAAATTTGTGATTCTCCCTCCTGTTCAACTTAATAATACTCTCAATACTAACAATGAGAACGATACTCAGCCGTCAGTTAGAGTTTCTATCGGGCGCCAGGCCCAGAGCTCCAGGCTCTTCATGTATTATCCTAATCTTCATAGAAAGTGTAGACATTATTGTCCCATGTGGCAGAGGAGTGAGGCTCACAGAGATTAAGTCCTTTTCCCAGAGTTTCCTGGCTTGTAAGACACAGCCTCGGTTCAGATCTAAGTCTGTCTGCCCTAATGCTTAGCTCTTCCCACCTCCTCTGAAGAGACAATAATATTCTTTGGGGTGTTTTGTGATCATCTTTTTGTGTGTGTGTGGCACTGGGGATGGAACCCAGGGGCCTTCTACCTCTGGGCTACACTCCCAGATCTTTTTTATATTTTATTTGGAAACAGGGTCTCACTAAGTTGCTGAGAGCCTCACTAAGTAGCTGAGGCTGGCTTCGAACCTGTGCGATCCTCCCGTCTCAGCCTCCCAAGCGCTGGGATTACAAACCCGTGCCACCACGCCCGGCTTGTGATAATCTTGCTAAGTAAAAGCAAAAAAGAAGAGAGAAAAGAAAATGCCATTGATAACTTTAAAACTGGGACAGCTTCACCTGGAAACTAAATGAGAGCAAATTATAAAGTCAAAGCTTATTTCTGAGGAAAAACCACGAATCGACATCGGCACAAACGTGTTTCTGAGGCCTTGGGTAAGTCTTTAAAACTCCCTCAGCCAGTTGCCGGGTTTAAAGATGGAAAAATTCGATGCCAGGGGTGGTGGGCGCACGCTTGTAATCCCAGCACCTGGGGGGCCGAGACAGGAGAACCGCGGTTCTCAGCCAGCCTCAGCTACTTAGGGAGGCCCTCTGCAACTCAGTGAGACCCTGTTTCAAAATAAAGAATTAAAAAAAATAGGGCTGGGGCTCTAGCTTGGAGATAGAAAGCCCCTGGGTTCCATCCCCAGTACCACACACACACACACACACACACACACACACACACACAAAGCCAGAAAAAACAAAACAAATAACCAAATGGAAGAATCGAGGCCTGCATGCAGTACCCAGCGGCTCACTTGGAAAACACAGTCATCTTCTAGAAGACTTTCTCAAGTAAATGTAAAGGTGAGGACACAGGGCTATAATCGCTCTTTTAGAGCGAGAAAGCGCTCAGCCGTTTACCAAGCCCACTGTCAGCCGTCAGCTCCTTTCATTGACCCCCTGGCCCCTTGAGGACGGTGCTGCCACCACCAGAAACTTCCGCCGCCAACAGATCAATGGGTCTGCTTAGCTGGCAACACGCCGGCGCGTGCTGGCTTGCGGTGACCAGGTTACTCTCAAGTGCAAGCGGGCTGCTTTCTGTTGGTGGTGGCTATTACTGTTAATTTCAGTACTGGGGATGGAACCCAGGGACATTCTACCTCCGAGCCTGCCCTCAGCCCTATTTTATTCTTTATTTTGAAACAGGCTAAGTAGCTGGAGCTGTCTGTGAACCTGCGATCTTCCTGTCTCAGCCTCTCAAGTACTGATATTACAAGCGTGTGCTTGTTTTTGTTGTTGTTGTTGTTGTTGTTGTTGTTGTTGTTGTTGTTGTTTTGTGTGTGTGTGGTACTGGGGATGGAACCAGGGACATTCTACCTCCAAGCTACACCCCCCACCCCAGCCCTATTTTTTTTTTTTTTTTTTTGGTGGTACTGGGGTGGAACCCAGAGGCTTTCTACCTCCAGGCTGTACTCCCAGAACTATTTTATACTTTATTTGGAAACAGGGTCTCACTAAGTTGCTGAGAGCCTCACTAAGTAGCTGAGGCTGGCTTCGAACCTGCGCGATCCTCCTGTCTCCGCCTCCCAAGTGCGGGGATTACAAGCGTGCACCACCACGCCCGGCTCCAGCCCTATTTTTTATTCTTTATTTTAAACAGGGTCTCACTGAGTTGCAAAGGGCCTAAGTAGCTGAGGCTGTCCTCGAACCAAGATCCTCCTGTCTCAGCCTCGCACATGCTGGGATTTCAAGCGTGCGCCACCACGCCCGGCTGTTATTATTCTTTTAAAAGTATTTTCATTATTTTCCCACAATGAATTCGTCTTTAGAAAAGATTATTCTTACTCCCCCCACCCCCCACCCACCCAAAGTCACACCATTTCCTTTAAAGAAAAGTCCTGGACAAGACAGGTGAACACCTGGAATCAACACACATGGCAGGGCATGATGTTACACAAGAAATACAAATAAAGACTTAAAAATAGGGCTAGGGGTGGAGCTCAGAAGTAGAATGCCCCTGGGTTCCATTCCCAGTACTGCAAAATAAATAAATAAAAATAAAAAATAAATAAATAAAACCTGTCGATAGATATAAAAACTGTCTTAGACGCAGTGGCCTTCTTCCTAAGTTTTGATACGAGCCTTCCTGCTCCCGAGGCAACCTCTCAGGGCTGGGGCGGTCTGGCGGGTATGTTGCAGCTAACCTGAACACCTTCCAGGACAGAGAAAGCTTGGGCAGGAGGCCGCGCACGGGAAGGTCAGCCGGAGGGCACCCTGGAGCCGCTGGCAGCCGGAGCAGAGCTTAGTCTGGCAGAGCAGGTTGCGGCCTGGTGGGATCTCCCATGGGCCTCACCCCAGGCCTCCAGTTCAGCCCCATTAACTCCGTTCAGTCCTGGGCTCAGCACTGCCTCTGGCAGCCCGTTACAACCCGCCTGGCCCATCGGTGACGCGGTTCACCGGCTGCCTGGCAGCTGGCGCCCTTGACCTCGGAGGTGGCCCGCGTGGAGCCGGCCAGCCCTGCGGCCTTCGAGGGCCGTGGGCAGGTGTGGTCACAGGCCTGGCAGTCCGCTGAGTTCAAAGCGCGCCCAGCTGCTGGGGAAGGCCACGAGGGAAGTTTGTCTTCGGAAAACAAAGACAAAGGCATCTGCGGCTCTCTGCATCTCCCCAGGTGTTGGGTTTGTTCTCTCTGCTGTTTCAAAATCAGTGTAATGGGTTCCGTCCCTGGCACCTGAATAAAACGAAAAAAAAAGTGCACACCACCTAGCAATCAGAACTTTATTAAACAAACAAACAAACAAACAAACAAAACCACCCCTTTTATCCAGACCTTTCACCTGGGAGGGTTTTATGCAAGAGGCACAAAAAGATTTTTACTGAAAATTCTTTTTATGCAACTTCTCCAGATGCCAGAAAGATATGATATATTATGATGCTTAGAAATTAATCGAGGATGAAATCTTGAATAGCCCCAAATTTTCAACATGGGTTTACGTAATCTTCCATCTCCTTTCCTGAACAGCCTGAGAAAGACCTCTTAGGTTGGGGTCCCTTCGAGGGCTGTGGGCGTGAGGCCGAGGAGCCAGGCTGTGGCCCGTTGGTGGGACGGCAGCTACTCCCCGCAACGTCCGCAGCAAAGAGCCCAGTGAGGTGCGGAGGGTCCATCAACAGGGACAGCCGAGGCGGCGCGGCCACGTGCCCCGCCTGAAGCTCTGAGCAGGAGTCTCAGGTTAGGACACGCGTGGTCTCTGCCAGGAGCACAGGGCCTGTCAACAGCTCAATTTCAGGTGTCCCATTAGAGCACAAGTTCTTTCCCCTGGACATTTGAACCCCTGCTGTTCTCATAGTTTAGCGCTCCCTAAGGATCTCCTGTATCGACAGCGGCCCCAGAGTGCAAGTCTTGTTCTTGGGGCATGCACCTGTTTTCATTTCTCTCCTCCTCCTCCTCCTCCTCCTCCTCCTCCTCCTCCTCCTCCTCCTCCTCCTCCTCCTCCACCTTCTCCTCCTCCTCTTCCTCCTCCTCCTCCTCCTCCTCCTCCTCCACCTCCTCCTCCGCCTCCTCCTCCTGTACTAGAGAGTAAACCCAAGAACATTCTATCTCCAGGCTATATCCCCAGCCCATTTATTTACTTTTATTTTTATTTGAAGCAGGGTCTCTCTCACTAGGTTGCTGACAGTCTCACTAAGTTGCTGAGGCCAGTCTCAAACCTGCGATCCTCTGGTCTCAGCCTCCGCAGTATCTGGCTTGCCGGCGTGCACCACCACGCCCTGCTGGCCTGCTTTCATTTCAGCCAAACAGAGCAGAGAGGCTGAACCGTCGCTGACAGGTGGTATCAGGCTTTCGCTCAGAATCCAGTGCTGGCAATTAGGATCCATGAGCTCAGGACTGAAAGCGGCCAGGGCATCTCTAACAACAGAAAAAGCAGGGCACCAAAGAGCCAAAGAGTCTAGGGTCCGAGTCCAAGTGACCACCAAGGCCTTCCAAGTTCCTTGTGTCCCGTCATTCTTAGACGGGACGCAAAGATGTTGATCCGCTCACAGCTGTGCACAGCAGGCTGCAGTCGTCAGCTGAAAGGGTCCGAGCTGGCAGATCTGCTAGGATTGTCGAGGGGTCCTCAGCAGCTAAACATGGCTTTTGTTAAACTCCAAAAGTATGTCTTCCTCTGAAGACTGGCTCTTTTCAGTCCCGTATAGGCAGAAGTTTACAGTGAAAATCACACACATGGAGCCGGGCGTGGCAGTGCACGCTTGTAATCCCAGCGTTCGGGAGGTTGAGACAGGAGGATCGCGGTTCTCGGCCAGCCTCAGCTACTTTGCAACTAGTGAGACCAGCTGAGGTTCTTTGTAACTCAGTGAGACCCTGTTTCAAAATAAAGAATAAAAAATAGGGCTGGGGGTGTAGCTCAGAGATAGAATGCCCCTGGGCTCCATCCCCAGTACCGCGCGCGCGCACACACACACACACACACACACACACACACACACACACAAATCACCCACTTGGAGACTTACTCTGACATTCAATCATTTAAATTCTAATTTGCTCATCAGTGCTAAGAACCAAGTAGATCATGTCTCACAATTTTTTCGGCTTTCCTTGATTAGGATGGTCCCTCTAGCATTTATGAAATTAAAAAGCACTTAAAACACTTTGTAGCAGCTCTTGCCATCCATCCAGATGCAATAGCCACAAAATACAAAGCCACACAAAAACAACAGTAAACCTGCGTGGTGGCGCACGCTTGTAATCCCAGTGCTTGGGAGGCTGAGACAGGAGGATCCGGGTTCACGGCCAGCCTCAGCTACTTAGTGAGGCCCTCTGCTACTTAGTGAGGACCCTGTTTCCAAATAAAGAATAAAAACTAGGGCTAAGCCGGGCGTGGTGGCACACACTTGTAATCCCAGCGCTTGGGAGGCTGAAACAGGAGGATTGCGCAGGTTCGAAGCCAGCCATGCTGGTTTAAGAGACCCTGCTTCCAAATAAAAAAGTATAAAAAATAGGTCTGGGAGTGTACCCCGGAGGGGTAGAAGGGCTTCCAGGAACCCCAGTACCACCAAAAAAAATAAAATAAAAAATAATAATAATAATAATAAAAAATAAAAATAAAAACTAGGTCTAAGAGTGTAACTCGATGGTAGAATGACCCCTGGATTCCATTCCCAGTATGGCAAAAAGAAAGAAGAAAGAAAGAAAGAAAGAAAGAAAGAAAGAAAGAAAGAAAGAAAGAAAGAAAGAGAAAAGAAAAACCCTAACAGAAAAATACTGCAAATTTACTCAAACCCCTGCCAGTAAATTTAGCACTTACAGGGTTAACGTTACAGCGCCAACCTCTCTGGCTTGGAATACCAGGGGGGAGGGTGTGAGGCCCTTGGGGAGCCTGTCCCTCTCTGGTTTATCTAAGTTATGTTCCTAGAAACTGATTCTTTTCTTCTCCCACTTGGAGGAAATAGCAACACAAATTTTTAACAATAGTGGCCCACCCAAAGCGCACACTTTTCCTCCTACCTGAAGAGAGCAAAGCTGAAGGCAGCGGCAGGCTGGGCTCTTCGCTTGGTTTTTTTTTGGTGGTGGTGGGGTGCTGGGGATTGAGCTCGGAAGCCTTCTACCTGCAAGTCACCGCCAAGCACGCTGTCTCGCTATCGCTGAGATGTATCACAGCGAGAAGATTCAAAGCAAAGTTAGCAAACGCCAGACGCCTTCTGCGGAGCCAGAGCGGCGCTGCCATCGGTGACGCCCATGGAGGCCCAGAGCAGAGAAGGGGCCTCAGCCCAGCCGGCAGGTTCTTGTCAGAAGATGCACAGATTCATTCAGGAACACGAGCTAGTGTAGGGTCCACTCAAAGGGAGAGGGAGTGGGGTGCTCGAGCGCAAGGCGCACTTTGGGGGTTCCAGGCTTTTCTTTTGAAGAAAAACCTGTTAAGTGAGAAGAAAGAAGCCAGGAGTGGCGGTGCACGCTTGGAATCCCAGCATTCGGGAGGCTGAGACCGGAGGATCGCGGTTCACGGACAGCCTCAGCTACTTAGCGAGGCCCTCTGCAACTCAGTGAGACCCTGTTTCAAAATAAAGAATGAAAAACTGGGTAGAGGGTGTAGGTCGGAGGTCAAATGCCCCTAGGTTTCATCCCCAGATCTGCAAAAAAAAAAAAAAAAAGTGACAAGAGAGGTACTGGTGGTGTCAGCCCAGTGAGACTGGCTCTTTTGCCCACGGAGCCCGGAGCTGTCCACGCGGTCTGGTTTCACTCAGAATCTTTAGGGTGCGGTCATCTAGGTAACAGTGCCCGGGCTGTCCCCACAACGTAGGTTTTTAACACTCTCCTACTCGCCTCCTGTTAATTAGTATAAAAATACAGTCTACAAGCTAACAGGGCATAGAGGCACTAATTAACTGGACTTGTGGGACTCTTAGATTTATTGGACCTTTAATAATTTAGGCCTGGAGAAAGACAGGCCTGGGAAGTAAAAGTGAGGGTGTTTATACAGTTTTTATTTATTTAATTTAATTAATTAATTTATTTATTTTTTGGTGGTACTGGGGGTGGAACCCAGAGGCTCTCTACCTCCGGGCCATACTCCCAGACCTATTTTATATTTTATTTGGAAACAGGGTCTCACTAAGTTGCTGAGAGCCTCACTAAGTAGCTGAGGCTGGCTTTGAACCTGTGCAATCCTCCTGTCTCACCCTCCCAAGCGCGGGGATTACGAGTGTGCGCCACCACTCCTGGCTCTTCATGCAGTTTTTAGACTTAAAGTTACAAGCCTCTTTCCTTCCCTGTTTGTCTCCTTTCTACTTGTCTTTCTGTTCTACCTCATTTCCATCAATCCCAGACTTTGATCCTCCCTCTCCCTCTCCCTCTCCCTCTCCCTCTGTCTCTCTCTCTCGTGGTATGGGGGATTGAACCCAGGGGCATTCTACCTCCGAACTATATCCCCAGCCCTATTTTTATTTTTATTTTGAAATAGGTCTCCCTAGGTTGTTGAGAGCCTCGCTACTTGTTGAGGCTGTCCTCGAACCTATGATCCTCCTGTCGCTGCCTCCCAAGTACTGAGATTACATGTGTGTGCTACCACGCCTGGCTTCATCCCTTATTTTTAAGGGTTTAGGAGGATCGAAGATCCATCTTTCAGAATTGTTTCGTGCTGACAGGGTTTAGTCCTGCTTAGCCAGGGATAGAAAGTCTTGCCCTAAAGAAATTTGTAATCCCAGCATTCAGGAGGCGGAGACCAGAGAATTGTGGTTCACGGGCAGCCTCAGCTAATTAAGGAGACCCTTTGCAACTCAGTGAGACCCTGTTTCAAAATATAAAAAGACTAAATATAGGGCTGGGAGTGTAGTTTGGAGGTAGAATTCCCCTGAGTTCCATCCCCAGTACCAAAATAAATTAAAAAAAAAAAAGAAGGTGTAAGACAATGAATTCAGTTGATGGATGGGATGGGTTGGAATTCTCACATTTCCATCTTAATCGAACTATCGTAATCCAGAAGGTACCCATTTTACCCCAAAATTAGAAAGGCAAGGGCTGGGTGTGGTGGTACACACCTGTAATCCCAATACTTAGGAGGCTGAGACAGGAGGATCGCAAGTTCACGGCCAGCCTCAGCTACTTGTGAGGCCCTCTGCAACTTACTTAGTGAGACCCTGTTTCAAATAAAAAAGAATAAAAAATAGGGCTGGAGGTGTAGTTCGGAGACAGAATGTCCCTGAGTTCAATCCCCAGTATTGAAGAAAAAAAAAAAAGAGAAGAAGGCAAGGGCTGAATAGTAGAAGCAGAAATATAGCAACCAAAGAGGCCAAGACTGGCAGCAGCCAGGCGAGGTTAGGGTTAAATGGCTTAGTAGTTTTAAAGTTATAATAGCTTTAACTGTTTCCCATATATCCTTGGTATTGCCTGGGTAGGCAGTTGTAAACCAAATAGTTTTCCGTAAAACTCTTGTCAGCGCTAGTTTCTCTTTGTTCAGACGCATTGACTAACAGACAGCGGGAGGGCTTTGCCAGGGCACAGACTCCGCCTTCTGAGCCACGCGGAGCCGGGGCTCACCCGTTTTCTATCGCCCTGTGAGCTGGTGAGTCTAGAGATTTCTCTAGCAGTTCGAATCTTGTCCAGTTTCCCCGGGATTGCTGGAATATTGAGCGATGAGGAGTTACTTCTCCCGTCAATCCCCAAAGCGATCCGTGCAGGGCTATCGCCCCAGCAGGAAGTAGATCAGACTCCTTTAACCCTCTGTCTGTGTAGTGAAGAGGAGAGGGTGCCTCGGGGGTCACTGGTGAAAACCTGCATCCTTTCTGCGGGAGAGACGCATAGCCCATTCCCCAGGCTCTGGTCTCATCTCTCAGTGCACTGTACAGAATATCCTTAATGTGTACAGAATATCCTTAATACGGCCCTGGGTGGCTTTGTTTTGTGTCTGTCGTGAAGAGCATGCCTCTAGGTAAGCACAGAAATCCAGGTTCAAGACTGCCCCCGACATCTCCTCCTCCTCCTCCTCCCTCCTCCTCCTTTTCCTCCTCCTCCTTCTTCTCCTCCTCCTCCTCCCCCTCCTCCCCCCCCCCTCCTCCTCCCCCTCCTCCTCCCCCCCCCTCCTCCTCCCCCCCCTCCTCCCCCTCCTCCCCCTCCTCCTACTCCTCCCCCTCCTCCTCCTCCCCCTCCTTCTCCTCCTCTTCCTCCCCCTCCCCCTCCTCCTCCTCCTCCTCCTCCTCCTCCTCCTCCTCTCCTCCTCCCCCTCCTCCTCGTTCTTGTGCTGAGAATGGAACTCAGGGACATTCTACCTCCGAGATGCCCCAGACCTGTTTTATTTTTTATTTGGAAACAGGGGTCTCACTAAGTTGCTGAGAGCCTTGCTAAATTGCTGAAACTGACTTCGAAAGCGTGTGCCCCCACGCTCGGCCTCCATATGTCTTATCTTTAGGAGCCAGTGAAGGGTTTGCTTAATGGCGATAGAGTGATTTTATTTATTCATTTATTTATTTATTTGCAGTACTGAGGATGAAACCCGGGGGCATTCTACCTTTGAGCTTCACCCCCAACCCTATTTTGATTCTTTATTTCGAAACAGGGTCTCACTAAGTTGCAAAGGGCCTCACTGAGTAGCTGAGGCTGGCCGTGAACCACGGTCCTCCTGTCTCGGCCTCCCAAAGGCTGGGATTACAAGCGTGCGCCGCCACACCTGGATTAGAGTGATGTTTTCACGGAGACCTTTAATGCTCATTGGTCGATATAGATTGTTAACTCATTGTTCCCAGGGGTTGTGAATTTTCCACGTGTTTCTGTAGCTGAGAGTGAGTGGGGCTCAGGTACAATTAGAAGTCAGTATAAAGATGGCTTAGAGGAGCGTGGAGGGAGGTTGAAGTAGCTTCTGTATGCATCCTTACAGCAGGAACCCGGGGCTTTTGCAGACAAAGAAGGTGCTAGAGGGTTTCCTAAACATGTGAATGGAGCTAGATTTTGTGGGTCCGCAAGGAGAAATTCAACAGTGACCACAACTATACAATTATACAGCTCTATTAGTCTACCAGGTCGAGGCTGAAGGTTGAAGAGTCCACACTGGGTGGGGGAGTGCCGTGGGAAGGCCAGTTTAAATTGTCAGGTGTGGATGGGTGGCACAGGCTTGCCGATGTCACTCTCATTTGACCAAACACCCTGCAGTGTTGGTTCGACATCCCCCAACCACAACCTGGGAGTGAATTGACAAATCCAACATTCTGAAAAGATGACCTCTCATCAGGTCTAGAGTCAAAGTGTAAATAAAATTATCTTCCCAGGGGTGGGAGACGGGGAGAGACAGAGAAAGACAGACATGGAGGCACATGGCTGTATTCTCAGCACTTGGGAGGCTGAGACAGGAGGATCGCAGGTTCAAGGACAGCCCAAGCAGTTGGGAGACCCAATAACCTAATGAGACAAAAAATAAAGAGAGCAAAGATGGTCCAGAGGTGGAGTGAAGTCACTGACAAACGCTGCCAATCACAACAGCATGTGCTTTGCTTTACTGTGGCTTCAGAGGATTTGCACAAATGGGAGTAAAATGATAGTATTGCCAAAGAAAGCTGATCCTCCAGCCAAGAGATCCATTCCTTATTTTATTTTATTTTTTGGTGGTACAGGGGTGGAACCCAGGGGCTTTTCTACCTCCGGGCTGTACTCCCAGACCTTTTTTATGTTTTATTTGGAATCAGGGTCTCACTAAGTTGCTGAGAGCCTCACTAAGTAGCTGAGGCTGGCTTCGAACCCATGCGATCCTCCTGTCTCAGCCTCCCAAGCGCGGGGATTACAAGCGTGCGCCACCACGCCCGGCGAGATCCATTCCTTATGAAACAAAATAATCCCCAGAGCTAAAAGGACAAGTCCCACAGGAATGAGAAGGATTAAGTTTCTTGACACACGGAGTGGAGCGGAGCTTACCTTACACACGATCCTGGTTCCTTTTGAACAGGACCCACAGGCCTCAGGGGCTCACGCGCTGTTACTGGAGGCCTCGCCAGGTCCTGATCCCATAAACTCCGCCATGTCAAGAGCTGCTCAGGAAGCCGGCCGTGGTGGCGCACGCTTGTGGTCCCCGTACTACTTAGTGAGGCCCTGCACGACTTAGTGAGACCCTGTTTCAAAATAAAGAATGCAAAAAATAGGGCTGCAAGGTTGTGTGTAGCTCAGAGGTAGAATGTCCCTGGATTTCATTCCCAGTACTACGATACATACATACATACATACATACATAGTTGCTCAGGCTCTTCTAGGGCGATGTCCAGTTGATCCATGGGGTTCTGAGAGGCCTTCGACATATCATCTTTGATCTTCCAGGGTGGCTGTCATGGGAGCAGAGCGCCTCACCCACTTCAGAGGTAAGGGCCATGGCGTCTGCAGCGAGTCCCCTCTTGGTAGAGAAGGCATCGCTTGGCCTGGGCAGTCTGGCTTCTGTGTTCAGGATCCACAGTGGAGGCAGCCTCAGATCTTGTCTCCCCTCTCTTGTGTGGGGCCCTGGGGCCCTCTGAGGGGCCGGGGCCTGTCGCCAATGCTAAGGTGAGTCACGGGCCTTGTTCCCCAGCCCGCCTTCGACCCTTCTGGACCCTATGCCGCCTTCAATTCTGTCCCCGTTGTTGAAAACCCCACAGGTCAGATTTAAAGGTTGATTAGTGGCAGCCTCCTTGGCACTTAGTGGGGCCCTCCACAACTTAGCGAGATCCTGTTTCAAAACAAAAAATAAAAAAGGCAGGGAGTGCAGTTCAGAGGTAGAGTGCCCCTGGGTTCAATCCCCAGCACCCCACCCCCATAAAAAGTCAATTAGTGGGAGTTTGAAATCTCATTATTTGTGTCTGGAGTTCTCGTCTAATCTCTGGGCTGATCGGCTGATAAGCCAGTCCCCAGTAATATTTGTCCTTCATGCAAGATAGATTCAATATCTGTTTATTTCCAGAGAGTTTCAGTAGACCTGATGTTTTATAATTAACTGGGCTATTTATGCAGTTCCTCGTCCCCTCAATTAAGCAAGTCATCGTGTAATTTTGTTTCTCAAGGTCAGGGCTTGGTCTGGGTAATTCCTAACTAGAGCTGTGGTGGGGGACAGCTGGTCGCGGTCCGGGATGAGTCACCACGCCCCTGCGCTGCTGCCCACATGTGGCTGTCTTCCTCAGAAGAGCACGCAGAAAAACTCACTTGACTGTCAGCCCAAGTTAAATCAAACATTAGAGTCCGTGCTTGGGACTCGTCTCTGAATTCATGGAGATCCTCTGAGAATGAGCCACTTTTGCTTGTACTGTGTTGAGTCTACTGGAGAAAAGGGAATCTGTACCCCAATAAGCTTCTTTCTCCATCCGCCGCCTCTCGAAGCAGATACTGGAAGGCAGCTGGATGATAGGAGATGCCGCTTCTCCTTACACGAGCAGGGCTGGGTCCCTCTGGTGATGGAGGCCAGGAGCCTGATATGAGGCTGGGTTCCTCCAGCAATGGAGGCCAGGAGCCTGATAGGAGGCTGGGTCCCTCTGGTGATGGAGGCCAGGAGCCTGATATGAGGCTGGGTCTCTCCAGTGATGGAGGCCAGGAGCCTGATATGAGGCTGGGTTCCTGTGGTGACGGAGGCTAGGAGCCTGATAGGAGGCTGGGAGCCTGGCAGGACTTGGCAGGGAGCCCATGGAGTCTGTCTGGACTTTCATAGGAAGCCTCTAGACGATCTCACACTGCCATCTACCAGGAAGTCCGGCGTCCCTGCGACTGGCGAGGCCGTCTAGACTTGGAATGAAAAAGCCGGCTCATCCCTTCTGCAAATCCGTGGCGCTCTGAGCATCTTTGGCTCTGATGAGATTACGGTGTCCAGGCATTGCTGAAGCCTTCTCCCCAGCCAGAATTATCCATCTTGGACTGAAGGACAAAAATCTTACTTTGTCATTTATAATCTTTCTTCATTTTAAAGCATTCTTTAGAGGAGGACTGCACAGGTTCTAATCCAGCCTCAGCTACTTAGTGAAGCTCTCAGCAACTTAATGAGGCCCTGTTTCCAAATAAAGTATAAAATTGGGAGACAGGAGGCTATCATGGGTTCGAAGCCAGCCTCAGCTACTTAGTGAGGCTCTCAGTAACTTAGTGAGACCCTGTCTCCAAATAAAATATAAGAGCTGGGCATGGTGGCACATGCTTGTAATCCCAGCATTTGGGAGGCTGAGACTAGAGGATTGCAGTTTGACAGCCTCAGCTACTTAGTGAGGCCCTCCGCAACTTAGTGAGACCCTGTTTCTAAATAAAGAATTAAAAAATAGGGCAGGGGATGTAGCTCAGAGGTCAAATGCCCCTGGGTTCCATCCACAGACCTGCGGGGGGGGGGGGGGGAAAGCATTCTTTAAATAGAGTTCCTCCAGTTTATAACCTTTTAAAAAATATCTTCCTCCATTGCCGACTTTTCCTTAGAGTTTTCTTTAATTTACATCTTAAAACAATCTTACAAGATTTCTGAATTTAGACAAATTACTCTTTTCTCAATGAATGACATATGTCATGCTTTTCTTATAGTTTTAAAATCAAGCCGGGCGTGGTGACGCATGCTTGTAATCCCAGTATTTGGGAGGCTGAGACAGGAGGACCGTGCTTCGTGGGCAGCCTCAGCTACTTAGTGAGGCCCTTGGCAACTCAGTGAGACCCTGTTTCAAAATAAACAATAAAAAATAGGGCTGGGAAGCCGGGCATGGTAGTGCACGCTTGTAATCCCGGCGTTCTGGAGGCTGAGACCGGAGGATCGCTGTTTGCAGACAGCCTCAGCTACTTAGTGAGACCCTGTTTCAAAATAAACAATAAAGAATAGGGCAGGGGGTGTAGTCAAATGCCTCAAGGGTCCATCCCCAAACCCGCAAAAAAAAAAAAAAAAAAAAATAGGGCTGGGGATGTAGCTTGGAGATAGAATGCCCCTGGGTTCCATCCCCAGTACTGCAAAATAAATAAATAAATAAATAAATAAATAAATAAATAAATAAATAAATAAATACTAAATAAATAAATAAATAAATAAATAAAATCAAAGCACAGCATGCATTAATTGGATTCTTTGTACCTAGAGCTATATGTTCATTAGAATTTTAACTCTTAATAACCTTTTCCTTTAGTGAAGACCTCAAAATGAAGCAATATTCAACTGCTTTTCCATATACCAACAATTTACCAAAACATACTTAATAGGGCCCAATATGTTATCATATAGACTTTTAAAAATCCAAAGTAAGCCGGGCGTGGTGGCGCACACTTGTAATCCCCAGGCTTGGGAGGCGGAGACAGGAGGATCGCGCAGGTTCAAGCCAGCTTCCACTGGCTTAAGAGGTCTGGGAGTGTAGTCCAGAGGTAGAAGGGTTTCCAGGAACCCCAGTACCATCACCAAAAAAAAAAAAAAAAAAAAAGTCCAAAGTACTTGAGTTTATATTTAACAGTTGATGAGTTAGTATTTTAACTTAGTTATAAATGACTCGAACATCTTACCTCTATCATAGAACTTTTAGATTTTAAATTATATGAAGAACATTCTTACATTTATCTTACTTAATTCACCTGATTCATTTGAACAGTTATTTATAGGTTACCCATGACAACCAGGATATCAGACAAGCACAGTTAACATTTTAATTTACATATATTATTTGTTAAAGAAAAACTCTAAAAGCAATAGGTATTGCTTTTAAATATCTGGCAGAGACAAACACAATCCTAATTGGCTAGCCATTTAGGCAAAAATATGTATTCTAAAGACATCTTTAATTTTATCCTAACAAAATTTTAAGTTGAGCCAGGCATGGTGGTGCATGCTTGTAATCCCAGCTCTTCGGAGGCTGAAACAAGGAGAATCACACAGGTTCGAAGCCAGCCTCAGCTACTGAGTGAGGCTCTCAGCAACGCAGTGAGACCCTGTTTCCAAATAAAGTATAAAATAGGTCTGGGAGTATAGCCTGGAGGTAGAAAGTCTCTGAGTTCCAACCCCAGTACCATAAAAAAAAAAAAAAAATTAAGTTAACTTTGTTTTTGCAGTACTGGGGATGGAACCCAGGGGCATTCTATCTCCAAGATATACCCCAACCCTATTTTTTATCCTTTATTTTGAAACAGGGTCTCACTGAGTTGCAGAGGGCCTCACTAAGTAGCTGAGGCTGTCCTTGAACCATGATCCTCCCGTCTCAGCCTCCCGAATGCTGGGATGACAAGAGTGCCCACCACGCCCGGCATAAGCTAACTTGTTTTTAAGAGGTTCACCTAAGTGCTGTGAGCTGCCAGGCTCTGGGTTTCTGTGCTGTCACCGTTTGAGCGGTCATTTAAGCCAATTTGGTGCCAGGTAAACAACGGACAGACGCAAGCATGCATGCAAGGGCAACAGACAGTACACACACGCACACAAACATGATAAAGTAGAAAGGAAACGAGGGAGACACAATGCTACAGCCTTTATTTGCTTATTTACCAGGTGCTGGATCCCTACAGGTAGGGAACGAGAAAGTTACTGATAAGTCGGGTCCGTACTCATGTGACCTCTGCGCGGGCAGAGGGGCGGAACCCATGCGAGAAAAGCATGTTCCCACGAGTAAACCCCAACCCCCGAGCTGCATACCTTAAAAGAAGGGCCCTGCCCTTCCAGCCTCGGATGGGCCCCGCTGGTCCCCAGAACTGCCCAGCTCCATCCCCAGGAGGGCAGTACCATTAAAGGCTGATACCATGCACATGGATGTCCCCCGTGCTTTATGCTGCGCCGGACCTGTACTTTAGTTACAAAAGCTCACTAAATAGACTGGGCACCAGACTCAGAACTTTGGGAACCTGTCCCAGATTTTTGTTGGGTGATACAGACACAGGGAAGGCCAGTTCAGCTGGGGGTGTCCAGGGCAGCACCTGCCCGTCACAGCTGACCCCAAAGTAGGGGAGTGGGGGCCATTTGTCATCAACGAGGCAGGGCCACGTGGGTCATCACCGCAGAGGGCCCCCGCTTCAGCACCCTCGAACCTAAGGGCCAAGATCTCTTCTTTTTAGTCACAAGAGAGTTTGAGGGGTAACCCTACAATAACCAGTTGAGATAACAACCCTTGAAAAATTGCCTTTCAAGTAAAGACGGTAGGGGGGAGCCCCCAAATAGATGGACAGAGGGCCAAAAGCCTTCAGTTAGACGAAACGAAACAGAACCAAAAAACTAGAGGTTTCTGCCCAAAAGGAAATAGCTTTTTTTTTTTAAGTTAGTTACTCTAGTAAAAGAACACAGAACAGTTATATTAGACCAAAATGCACTTCCAGATCAGAGCAAGACCAGGTGTTCCCAAGAGCGAGAGCCCAGGAGGGCGGGGCGCTGCAGCAAATCAGAGCCCCCGCCCCGTGACGCCCCGAGTCTCTCCTGGGAGCTGGGCTCGCGGGTGCCCCTCAAGGCTACGCTTTTTTTCTTTTCTGTTGTCCAAAAGGGGTTACAAGGAAAAGCCCTGGCAGGTGTAAAGCACAGAAGAAAGTGTTCTTAGAAAAACTTTGCCGAGGGCAAGAGGGAGCGAGAGGGAGAGAGAGAGAGAGAGAGATATCCAAATTATCTTTTATAACAAAATGAAACTAATTAAGATCTTATAAACTGCATATATATATATACATATATATATATTTGTGTGTGTGTGTGTGTGTGTGTGTGTGTGTGTGTGTGTTACTGGGGTTCCTGGAAGCCCTTCTACCTCCGGGCTACACTCCCAGATCTATTTTATTTTTGGAAACAGGGTCTTTTACGCCAGCTCGGCTGGCTTCCAACCTGCACGATCCTCCTGTCTCCGCCTCCCAAGCGCGGGGATCACAAGCGTGCGCCACCACGCCCGGCGTAACTGCTTATATTTTTCACGTTTTTTTATTTTTCTGGTTTTGTTTTGTTTTCCTTTGATCTCAAGGAAATCTGGGAATGAATTCACAGATGTGTACATTCCAGCTAAGCCCCTGGTCAAGATAAGCAGCCCTGAGTAATAAATGATCCTGCTGTCTGCAGTAGCAGGAATGAGAGAGAAAAAAAAGTTCAAAGACTCCACCAGGCCCAAGATGGCACCAAGGGCCACCCGACAGTCGCTCAAACTTGCATGGCTTGGGATTTCCCAGCCACCCAAGAAGGGGAGCCATGGCCAGTGAGCAGAGCAGAGCAAGCTAACGCCTTTCCATCTTTGAAAGTGAAGGGGGCAAGAGAGATGGGAAGCCAAGGAGCTTGCAGATCCTACGTCGTAGCCGAGGCACAGAGCAGGAGAGAGGCACTCAGGCAAGTCCAAGTCAGTGTGCCTCAGTTTACCTCCCGCTGGCTCACCACAGAAACGTCGCCATAGGGTGCTCTAAGAGGTCCCAAGAGACAGAAGGGGACCCGACTCGGCCCCGGCTGGTTCTTAATCCCACAGAAAGGAATCCCAGGACAGGTCAAAAGAGGCCCAAGTAGAGATTTATCGGGAAAAAAAAAAAATGGGGGGAGGCCCGCTCAGAGGGGGCGTAGTGCGGAGCTCGAGCCCCCCCCCTTTTTTTTTGCAGTCCTGGGGATGGAACCCAGGGGCATTCAACCTCTGAGCTATACCCCAGCCCGATTTTTTATTCTTTATTTTGAAACAAGGTCTCACTGAATTGCAGAGGGCCTCACTAAGTAGCTGAGGCTGGCTGCGACCCGCGATCCTCCTGTCTCAGCCTCCCGAATGCTGGGATTACACGTGTGTGTCACACGCCCGGCTCGGGCTCCTCTTTTAAAAAAGAATTGGCAAGTGGTGAGCAAAAGAGAGATACGTGGGGTGATGTTGGCCCAATGAGATTGATTCTTTTGATCAAGGTGTGCAGAGCTGGTCATGGTGGTCCAGCTTTACTCAGACTATGTGGGTCACAGTTATTTAATTAATAGAACGCACGTGGACTGGGTAGACCTAGTGGGTAGCCATATAGCTCCGGAGGCTTCTTTTAAGTAGTCTAAAAATACAGTCTGTAAGCTAACGATGTGTACAGACAGTAATTAACTGGACCCTTCTTCTCTAAGATTTATTGGAGCTTTTAAGAATCTAGGCCTGGGGGAAACAGGCCTGCGGAGTGGAAGGCAGGGTGGTCATGGAGTTTTTAGACTTTGAGCCACAGTCCCCCTCTCCTTCCCCGCGCATCCTTTCTGCTTCTCTTTCTCATCTTGCCCTAACCACCCTCGTTCTCAGCAGGTGCTTGGGCTGAGTCTAGGAACTGAACTCACACACGACAGATGAACAGGAAAAGCTTGAGTTTTATCCATTTGATTTTGGACTGGGGATGGAACCCAGGGACATTCTACCTCTGAGCTACTCCCCGCCACCTGCCCTATTTTATTTTTTATTTTAATTTTTTTTTTGTGGTACTGAGAATTGAACCCAGAGGAATCCTACCCCTGAGCTACACCTCAGCCTTACTTTATTGTTATTATTTATTTATTTTGCAGTAGTAGATTTTGAACCCAGGGGCATTCTACCTCTGAGCTACATCCCAAACCGATTTTATTTCTTATTTGGGAACAGGGTCTTATTAGGTTGCTGAGAGCCTCACTAAATTGCTGGGGCTGTCCTCGAACCTGTGATCCTCCTGTCTCAGCCTCCCAACTACTAGGATTACAAGCGTGTGTCATCATGCCCAGCTTATTTTTTATTTTAAAACAGGGCCTCGTTAAGTTGCTGAGGCTGGCCTCAAACTTGCGACCCTCCTGTCTCATCCCCCCAGGTACTGGGATGACAAACATACACCATCATCCCCTGATGAATTTTATTAATTTCTACACGTACATGAAAACCCTCACAAGAGCGAAGACCCAAAGAAATATGGCCCATGCAGAGAGTTTTTCTATTACTTGGACAAAGAATGGTAAATTTGTGAAGAAATGACAGGAGAAAGGGATTTACCTGGGCCGGAGGCACCAAATTCTAGGGAAGCCACCGTACGATTTTTTTTTTTTTTTTTTTTTTTTGGTGGTACTGGGGTTCCTGGAAGCCCTTCTACCTCTGGGCTACACCCCCAGACAGACCTATTTTTTAACTTTATGTGGAAACAGGGTCTCTTAAGCCAGCGAGGCTGGCTCCGAACCAGCGCGATCCTCCTGTCTCTGCCTCCCAAGCGCGGGGATTACAAGCGTGCGCCACCGCACCCGGCATCACTGTACAATTTTGGGGGATCGTAAAACTAGTGAAGGTAAGAGCTCTTTTACTAAGTTTATTTGTACAAGTCTCTAGCAGCAATGACTGCTCGTCTCTGGTGATAAAGGTAATTTTCTCACGTTGGCAGAGCGAAGGTATCTTTCTTACAAGTTTTATGGCTTGCCACATGCAGAAAAGGCAGGTCAGCTAACTTTTTCTCCAAGTACAGCTTCTCAAGTGCTTTTAGGTGAATAATAAATGTGCCAGGTGTTATGTGCTCGGCTTCTTCATATATCAGGGAAACTTGCCAGAGACATTGCATTCATTTTTTTTTCCTAATTAGGGCTGGGCATATAGGCATGTCTTCCTAGCTTGTACCAAAATTTCCTTCCTAAAGGAATGCAGGTGTTCAGCACAAGTCACGTGGTTTGTACAAATGGTTTAGCACAGCGAGGCGTTCTCATTATTTAGAGAATTGTGGGAACGCTCCACAATCTTAAGTTTTCCGACATCAGCCAAGAGCCAACCTTGCAAACAGGTCTTTCTGAAGGTACCAGTCTCAGGCATGCCGTCTGAACTCTTTTGCACATACATTTCTAAAAAGGAAGAAAAGCAAATGACAATGCAGAGTAGATTAGAGAAAAAATATTATGATAAAAGAAAGAGGCAGAAAAGAAAAATGAGAAAATATAAGTCCAAGGATGGAAAAATGGTACCAAAAACAAATTGTCCTATAAGCATGGCATAATAAGTAAAAATAAGTACATAAAATCAGACAGGCCCTGAACTGATGCTTTATGGAGATCATTCAAGTTCCAGACTCTGGATATTGGACAAGCCTACTGGCTTATTTCGAGAGCTCTCTATTTCAGCTTTGCAAAATAGCAGAATTCAGTGCTGGACGTGGTGGCGCACACTTTTAATTCCAGCATTTGGGAAGCTGAGACATGAGGAACACAGTTCTCAGCCAGCCTCAGCTACTACTTAGTGAGGCCCTTTGCAACTCAACGAGACCCTGTTTCAAAATAAAGAATGAAAAATAGGGCTGGGGTCATAGCTCGGAGGTAGAATGCCCTCTCGGTTCCATCCCCAGTATTGCAAAAAATTTGAAAAAGCAGAACTCAGCTGGGCACGGTGGCAAGCGCCTGCAATCCCAGTACTTGGAGGCCATGACAAGAGGACCACAGGTTCAAGGCAAGGCCGTCAGCCACTTAGCAAGACCCTGTTTCAAAATTTAAAAAATATTTCGAAAGGGCTGAGGGTGTAGCACTGAGATAGAATGCCTCTGAGTTTAATTCCCGGCACCATGTGTGTGTGCACGCACACACACACACACACACACACACACACACACACACACACGGCACGCACACTGGCAGAACTCTTATTCAAGTGAGACCTTACTTAGAAGTAAAAGTATGAGCCAGCGTGAGCTCAGTGGGCGGGGAGGTCACTCCCTGTCCTCAGACTCCATGAACCACAGTTGAAAACCCCTGATTTGACACAACCTCACAAAAATTCCACATGCGGAAACCAAGGTCTCATGGGCTTAGAAACAGAACCCATTTATTTCGAGTCCCAGCTCCCTTTATTGATGTTATTGTAATTTCCAGTAAATTCTAATTATCCCTTGAAGAAAGCGGATGAAAGTCAACATTTCCTAGTAATCCCCGGATAAGTCCCCTCATTCATGAGACAGACAGACGTTGTAAATAAATAAGGGTCTGGCCTTTGGACAACCCTCCCAGGATGTCATCTGTTGACCTCACCGTGGCCGGTCTCGTTTAGGGCCCAGCACAGCAGCCTGCGGCCCTGCAGGCTTTAATGCCACTGGCCGGCAGTCCTTCTAAGCCTTTGCACTCTCCCTTTAAGATAACCTTCTACGCTGGCTCTGAACCGAGGTCGTGCAAACGCTTATTTATTTATGTATTTATTCATTTATTTTGCGGTACTAAGGATGGAACCCAGTACCATCCCAGTACCAGGGACATCCTACCTCCAAGCTACACCCCCAGCCCTATTTTTTATCCTTTATTTTGAAACAGGGTCTCACTGAGTTGCAAAGGGCCTCACTAAGTAGCTGAGGCTGGCCGCGAACCACGATCCTCCTGTCTCAGCCTCCCCAATGCTGGGGTTACAAGCGTGCGCCACCACGCCCAGCTCAAAAGCTTATTTTATTTCCAAGGCAGGTGCTGTAGCCCATGTTGCATCCTGTGTGATGCTTCACTGAGCGCCTTGAGGACCCCGCTAATGTTGCTGGAATTCTACTGGCCGGGGGCAGTCCGCCAGGGCGCCCGCGTTAAATGGAAGAAGTGGGTTAGAGTCGAGCGACATTGCCTTGAAAAACATCTCTTCCACTTCCTCCTTCATTTCTCAGCATTTCTCAGTACAGGAGCTGCTTACAAAATTGGCAAGAAAAAACAACAAAGGCAGGCTCAGGGTCTTGTAACTAGCCTCGTGTGTTTTCGTGCCTTCTGGTAGCGTCTCTAATCTTGAGGTATAGCCATTTTCTCTAGCTGGAGATTTTTAGTGTTGCTAATTGTATGCTTTGGCTAATGCATTCTTTGCTTTATCCTAATTGATGTCAAAAGTATTTGTGATTTTCTTCAGAGCTCAATTAGCTGTAATGGGATATTAGAATTGAGTAGGCCTTAGAAGCCGTTGAGCCGGTGTCCTGCCTGGATCCCTTGTGATACCCCGCCGGCCAGGCAGTCATCCTGTTTTTCTGGGTGTGCCCTCTGGGCAGAGGGCTGGTTTGCTTGGGTTCAGCATATGGGAGGGACTGAGAAAATCCAGCTTTAGGAGAAATCTCCTTTCCACAGCCCCAGTGTTGGCTCTGCCTTCTGGGCTGCAAGGGGCATGGCTCACCTAGAACCTGTGACTTCTGGGCTGCAAGGGGCATGGCTCACCTAGAACCTGTGACCCTCCTGTCTCAGCCTCCCAAGTACTGGGATTACAAGTGTGTGCCGCCACACCCGGCTTAGTTTTTAATTCTGAAACAAGGTCTCACAAATTTGCTGAGACCCTCACCAAATTGCTGAGACTGGCCTCAAACCTGTGATCCTCCTCTTAGCCTCCCAAGAACTGGGATTATAGGTTTGTGCCATCATGTCCAACTTCCAACATGTTTTGTTTTGTTTTGTTTTTGCAGGTCTAAAGATGGAACCCAGAGGCATTTGACCTCTGAGATATACCCCCTGCCCTATTTTTTATTCTTTATTTTGAAACAGGGTCTCACTAAGTTGCAGAGGGCCTAAGCAGCTGAAGCTGCCGCGAACCATGATCCTCCGGTCTCAGCCTCCCAAATGCTGGGATTACAAGCGTGCGCCACCACGCCTGGCTCCAACATGTTTTTTATTACTTCTTTCTTTGTGTGTGTGTGTGTGTGTGTGTGTGTGTGTGTGTGTGTGTGTGTATGTGTGTGTGTGTGTGTGATAATGAAAATTAAACCCAAGAGTATTCTACCTCTGAGCTACACCCCCAGCCTTATTTTATTTTTTAGTCTGAAACAGGGTCTTGCTAGGTTGATGAAAGTTTCACTACATACTGAGGCTATCCTCAAACCTGAGATCCTCCTGTCTCAGTCTCCCAAGTATAATTATAGGCATGGGCCACCAAGCCCAGGTCTTTATTATTTTTTAATCTTTTTTTCCCATGAAAATATGTCAGAGTCCTCAGAGATGATAAAATGTTAATACTAGAAGGAAACGTGGAGATCTGTGAGTGTACTAATTCTAGATTCTATCTGCATACTTTTGACACACTGCGTCTCTAGACTTTCACTGGATCAGCTGAGGACAAAGGTCAGGAAAAAGAAGCCAAGCCACCAGTTAAGTTAGGGCTAATAAACTGAGGGGAGTGGGACCGAGGCCCAGAAAAATAAGGCCACAGAGCCATACTAGATCCTGTTTATAAAGGTCCAAAGCAGCAGGGGAGACGAGGCACACACTTTCCTGGAACCCAGAGACCTTGCCCTGGCCGGGCTATCCCAACCCCACTCACTACAGCCCACGAGAAAGTCTCTGCCACCCAAATCCTTTCTTCCTCCGGGGTCTAGCTCGGATGTGATCTCTCTGGGAAAGCTTTCTAATCTTCCCAGGAAGAATCAGTCTTTTCCCATCATCTTTGTGGCAGCTGCAGCATTTACCCCCTGCCCCTGGCTCTTGGTCTGTTGGTATACGTGCCCTGTCTCCCGAGCGAGGTGGTAACTAGCCGGGGAAGGCAGGTTTGGTTCACTCCTTCTGGATGGGGATTTTAGGAGGGAGGCTTATTTAAATTAGTAGCTCATAAAAGTCCAAATTGAATCATTTTGCCTCTAAGGAAGAAAAACCTCAGGAATGGCGTGTTCCAGGAAGCAGTTGACAGGCCTATTTATACTGAATTGATAGATATCTTTGTTTTGGACTAGTGGCTCCTTCACTCTTTTATTTTCCTTTTTTTTTTTGGGGGGGGAACCCAGGGGCCTTCTACCTCTGAGCCACATATATCGGAGTCCTTAGAGATGATAAAATGTTAATACTAGAAGGAAACGTGGAGGTCTGTGAGTGTCCTGATTCTAGGTCCTAACTGGATACTTTTGTGCAGCACACACAGCTTCTCTAGACTTTCACTGGATCAGCTGAGGACAAAGGTCAGGAAGGAGAAGCCAGGGAGTCCCTGCCAGGTCCAGGGTTGATGGCCAAACTCTTTCCTGCTTCTACATCACATTGTCGCCTCCTGCGATTGCCCAAAGTAGAACTCCACCCCAGCTCTATTTTTTAGTCTTTATTTTGAGACAGGGTCTCACTGAGTTGCAAAGGGCCTCACTAAGTAGCTGAGGCTGTCCTCGAGCCTCAATCCTCTGCATTATAATCTCTAGATGAGCTTATTTTTCTTCTCTCTCTCTCTCTCTCTCTCTCTCTCTCTCTCTCTCTTTTTGTGGGTCTGGGGTTGGAACCCAGGGGCATTCTATCTCTGAGCCACACCCCCTCCAGCTCTATTTTTTATTCTTTATTTTGAAACAGGGTCTCACTGAGTTGCAAGGGCCTCACTGAGTAGCTGAGGCTGGCTGCGAACCGCAGTCCTTCTGTCTCAGCCTCTCAAATGCTATGATTACAAGCATGCACCACCACGCCCGGCTGCGTGTGTGTTTGTGTGTTTTACTGGGGATAGAATCCAGGGGCTTTCTACCTCTGGCTTTATACCCTCAGACCTAGTTTATATTTTATTTGGGAACAGGGTCTCACTAAGTTGCTGAGAGCCTCACTAAGTAGCTGAGGCTGGCTTCGAACCTGCACAATCCTCCTGTCTCAGCCTCCCGAGTGCAGGGATTATAAGTGTGGGTCACCATGCCCCGCACTCCTGCACTCTTGAGAATGGCGTCCCGAGCCCCTCAGTGTGTGCAGAGAGAAGGAGGCCCTGGGCTGGACTTTCCCGGGGAGGATGCCCGAGCTGCTCTGTGAGTCCCTGCCAGGTCTAGGGTTGGTGGCCAGACTTTCCTGCTTCTAAATCACATTATCGCCTCCTGCAATTCCCCAAAGAAGAACTCCCGAATTAAGCTGGGATGGAGGGACGAAGAGTAACCTCCAGAGACTTGGGCCCTGGTGTAGGGAGACTAAGGTCCTCCTCCCTCCTCCTTCCTCCCTGCTCCGTGCCAAGGGCTCCAGCTGGCAGTCACAGTGACTGACAATAGCCTCAAGGGCGTGGGCGATCTGTGTCCAGCTTCTGTGCCCTGCCCTGCCCTCTCCTCCACCCACCCTCCCGCACCAGGCGACAGCACAGCAGCCAGACTCAGGGTGTGGGGAAACTTGCCCCATCATTACTCAGGCAGGGCTCAGCCTGGAACAAGGAGGTGTGTGGCGTCCCCGGGCGGTCATGCATTAGGATCCCGACGTAGCACATTGTATGCCCATTAAGGAATAATCTTGAGCCGAGAAAGAATTTCTTTGGATTTCAGGGTGTGGGTTGACTAAAATCTTTTCTATACCTAGCTAAAAGATCCCCGCAGCAGATGAGAAAGGCCTGAGAAGGAGCTTGGGCTTTCCCTCCTGATTGCTGATTCAGAGAGAGGAGGAGGTGACCAGGGTGTTTAGATCTCTCCTAGCAGGGAGGCTCAGGGTGGAGTCCACTGAAAGGCTCTGAGTGACGGGACCACAGGTCATATTCCAGAGAAGACTTGACTTTGGCGTGGAGGCGGGCTGGGAGGAACAGCACTGGACGCAGAGGGATAAACTAGGGGCGATTCAGGGACATCCTGGGGCAGCAGGAACAGGATCCTGAACTGGAAGACAGGTCAGTTTGACCTTTTCAGATGGGCTGTAAGCAGTAACAAATCCACTTAGGAGTTAGAACTACAGGGCCTTCATTGATGGGCTGTGACAGGCAAGGAGTTAAAGGAATCCAGAAAGACGGCCAGGTTTTGTCTTGGTGCCACGATCCATACAGTTGTCCAGAGGAGAGAACCAGATCACAGAAGTAACATACCCAAGTTACCCGGCTCATTGTCCACCTAATTCCACCTAACTTCAGAACTTCCCTGTTTATAATTGTCTGGACCACAGTCACGAATACCTTTGGCCCTGACCATACAGCTGTGCTTTCAGGAGCTGTGGGCTTCGGTGGTGGCCACTGGGCCTTTGTTTACAAGGGCCCTTAGCAGCTAGTTTATTTGCAAGAGATGTTAAGTGCCTCCTCCACCTCAGCCCCTCCCAAGCTGCAGGCCTGATTAATGGAAGAGTACCAGCGGGGTCAGGCGGCCTGGGTTCAAGCCCTGGTTAGGCCACGCCACACCCTTCCCCTGTGTCCTTTGTTTGAAGACTGAAAGAGCTGGGCCAGGTACCCTCTGACAGCCATTTCCGCATCGACAGCTAAGATTGTGCATGTCTGGGGAACGGGGAATGTGCTTAGACGTGTAGAATTATAGGCTCCAGGCATCTTGAGGCCACTCGGCCCAACTTTCTAAATGATACGTTCCTTTCCTCTAAAGTGATCCCAGATGTGACCTCTATCAGGTGGGGTAGCCACAAGCCCCATGACGCACCGAACGGAACAGGATTTCTGGAGCGAGGCCACAACTAAGTCTCTTCAGATGTCCTCTAGGGACCTCAGCGTGAGAACCGGTCTCAGAGGCTGCTGGGAAGTCACCACGGCCCGCAGGATCCGGAGGCAGCCAGCAAGGAGGCTGGTGGCCTCCATCCACAGAAGAGATATCAGCCTGTTGATGAGCTGAGCGTTTGGGAGCAGGGAGAGAAGCCAAGCCCAGCTTGGTCTCTACGCTGTGTTCCTGGTGCCGGAGGAAGAGGCGGTAGGGCAGCAGAGCAAGCTCTCCAGCCTTCTCCCCAGAGGCCCATTTCCTTCCATCCCATCACTCAGCTGGAGCCCAGCACAGCGGCGACCTGCCTTGCTACAAGAACTCTGAGACCAAAGTACTGTTGGTTGCTCAGAGTAAGGCAAGATTATGTCCAGTGAAGGACGAGGAAGCCTTTGAGAAGCAGCCTTTACGAGCTCTTAATGGCTTAAATGTCATCAGCATCTGTCAGCACTTGCTGCAAATCCACCCTGCACCAGAAACCACACCTCTCTCTCTCTCTCTCTCTCTCTCTCTCTCTCTCTCTCTCTCTCTGGAGATGCAGACAGGCAGCAAAGATGCAGACCTTGCCTTTTGGCCTCTCAGGGCCAGGAGGCGGCAGACCAGGACGAACACGAAGGGCAGGTTCAGATCATCCAGGGAGAGAGGATGGGTGAGGAGGCCACGGCGGCATCACCACTGTGTTAAGGGGCCAAAGCTCGTATCCATCCATTCCTGCATTTGCTACTGAGGCGATGCCCCTTGGAAAGTCACAGGTTGGTACTTTCCTCTGGACGTCCTGCCCTTCGAGGCGAAAGGAGAACTACCCTCACCCCTTAGTGCAGGAGCATCAGAAGCCCACGTTGACAAACAGTGGTGTCCAAGGACCCTTCTCCACCCCTCACGTAGCTCTCCACAATCCCCTTCGGTGTCTCTTGTACCTTGTGAAATCGGTGGGACTTTCTCTGATTTCTAGAGGAGGAAGCCAAGGCTTAGGTTGACGTAGGCCGCGCCCGTGTGCACGTGCGTGGTGGCCAAGCAGGGACTCGGCATTTTAAATGCTTTCTGGATGGAGGGGAAGAGTGGATTAATCAACAGCCTTTCCGTCGCAGGGTATTCTCTGACCACGTCTGCCTGCTACACCCACACTTGCAGGGGGGATCGGGATCATTACATACTTCACCCACTTCCTGTTTAATCCCAGTTTGGCTATTGCAACCCAGGAGAATAATGGCAATTAGATTGTCTTGGTTTGGCCGTGGGTAGTTATAGTCATGACATCTTAGCGAGTTCCTCCTATGACCACTCTAACAGAAGATGCCACCGCAGACCTCGGGATGTCCAGGGCTTAAGCGTAAGGTCAGCTTGACTTTCTCAGATGGGCTGTAAGCAGTGACCCATAGACGTGAGCAGGAAATATTTCCCAAGCTCCCTAAGCGTTCCAGTAGATTCTCAGAGATAAACTGGCTCCCAGGCTTGGGGTTCCTATGCTCAGGGACACTTGTTCTCTGTGAATCAAAGTAGAATGTAGAGCTTTGCAAAAGATCCTGATTCAGAATATGGTCCTATCAATTGGCTTTTAGAAAAATGTTATAGATTCAGAAGTTTCCTTGTAACGGCAGTAGAAGTTGCAAAAGTCAGGCATGCACATTTGAGATGAAAGAGGAGCCCACCCTTACAGCTCTGTAGCGGCCAGGACGGTGAAAGTCCTGGGTTATTTCCTTTCTCTGTGCAGGCCTCATTTTCATTTCTAAACCTGCCTCGTAAGTTTGGCTCTTGTCAAATGACAGCAAAGCCCCATGAACCACAGTCAAACACACAGGGACAGACTGGCCGGGGAGCCCCCGCCCCACAGCGATCCTTTGCTGAACATAGGCCATCTCAGGATGAAGAGACCCTGAAACAAGAAAGCCAGGCCTTCGCCCTGGAGGGGCTTAGCCCAGGGAAGAAGTGTGGACAGAGTAGAGAGGGTCTGTGTCCTAACGCGAGGACCCAAGGAATGGCCGCAAAAGGGGTGAAGGAAGTCCAGAAAATCTCACAGAGGACGCCGTCTCTGAGCTTCAAGTTCATACTGGTAGAGGCCAAGCGTGGTGGCGCACGCTTGTAATCCCAGCATTCGGGAGGCTGAGACAGGAGGACTGAGGTTCGAGGCCAGCCTCAGCTACTTAGTGAGGCCCTTTGCAACTCAGTGAGACCCTGTTTCAAAATGAAGAATAAAAAATAGGGCTGGGGGTGTAGCTTTGAGGTAGAATCTGGATTCCATCCCTAGTACCGGAAAAAACAAACAAACAAACAAATCCATCCAGGTAGAGAATAGAGATGCTCCCTGGCCTTGTGGTTCTCTATGTGGAGTGCCACCTGTGTGTTTCCTGTGCTTGCATAAATAATTCCTGTTCAGCTAGCCTGTGATCTTTAACTATAATGCAGTACAATTAGAAATGACAAAAACAGTGTGCAGATAAATCATGGTGCCATACCTTTAAGGTATTCGCCGTGCAAAACAAATGCCAAATAGGCTTTATCACAGGTTGCCATTTGCATCTAAAGAAACAGGCATGCATTTGAAAACGCATAAGAGAACCCGAGAAAGATACTTTAGAGACTGGTGATGGCGAGGACCTCCAGGGGGAGAAACAGGAAGAGGGGAGGAGAGGGAGATTTATTTTTTAATGCTTTTTTTAAAAAAAAAAATTAAGCTATAATTTTCACACAGTGCAATTCACCCTTTTTAGTATACATTTTCTTTAGTTTCAACAAAGGTATACAGCCATGAAACTACCAGGATGAAGATACAGAATAGTTACGTCACTTTCCAACCCCCCCCCCCACACTCATTGTCTTTGCAGTACTAGGGACTGAACCCAGAGGCATTCTACCTTCAAGCTACACCCCCAGCCCAGTTTGTTTTTTTTTTTTTTTTTTTTTTGCAGGTCTGGGGATGGAACCCAGGGCATTTGACCTCCGAGCTACACCCTCTGCCCTATTTTTTATTCTTTATTTTGAAACAGGGTCTCACTGAGTTGCAGAGGGCCTCACTAAGCAGCTGAGGCTGTCCGCGAACCACGATCCTCCGGTCTCAGCCTCCTGAATGCTGGGATCACAAGCGTGCGCCACCACGCCCGGCTTCCAATTTTATTTCTAATTTGGAAACAGTCTCACTAGGTTGATGGGCATCTCACTATTTGCTGAGGCTGTCCTCGAACCTACAATCCTCCTGTTTCAGCCTCCCAAGTACAGGGATTACAGGTGTGTGCCACCATGCCAATCCCACCTCCTCAGCCTTTAATAGAGACACCTTTGTGCATATCTACTAAAAAATAGATACAGTTTCTGGAAAGCAAGCACATTATCATGCATATAGGTTATACAGAAACCTCCCTGGAGATTATGAAATACTTAAAACAGCCAGGCGTGGTGGCACACGCTTATAATCTCCATATTTGGGAAGCTGAGATAGGAGGATCACAGGTTCTTGGCCAGCCTCAGCTACTTAGTGAGTTCCTCTGCAACTTAGTGAGACCCTGTTTTAAAATAAAGAAGGAAAAGATAGGGCTGGGGGGTTTAGCTCAGAGGAAGAATGCCCCTGGGTTCAACCCCCAGTACCAAAAAATAAAAAATAAAATACTTAAAACTGAACTATAAGGAAAGTATTCATGAAATAAGATTAATGACAGGTTTTGAGGTCATCCTATCCACTGGAAATGTCAAGAGCCAGGCATGCAGCAAGCATGATACTGGAAGAAACTGTATCACCTTAAGTACATTTGTTAGGAGACAAACACCTTCTGAACAGCCAAAGAAGCCACAGAATAAAAACAGTAAACGCAAAGAAACTAGAAGTCTATAAAATATCGAGATGATTATGAAATAATGAATAAAGATAGAAATAAACAGCTATCATAAGAGTGTATATGAGTTGCACACCGATGCCCAAAAGCCACCGAGGGTTGCAGGCTGTTTCAGCCCGCAGAGCGCTGAGCCTCGGTCCTCACGGCTCAGATGGAAACACCTCCGCTCTGCCGTCAGCAGACAGGATTCAGCCCAGTAAGGACTTAGCCATGGCAGTGCTTCCTTCTCTGTGTGCGATGGATGGTGTGAGGTCATCACAGCAGGATCACAGAGGGCCCGGAGGGAAGTTTATCTTCAAGGTGCTTACACGGGCTCTTCCACTAAAGCCAGAGTGAACGGAAAATATCCTAAACTGCGAATGTACTTCATACACCTAACCTACCAGACGTCACGGGTCAGCACCACGACACGGTGCAGCGTCTTGGCGTGTCCGCTTCCTGACCGGGGCAGCCAGGAGCTGGGCCTCACTTCCACGGCCTCCCAAGAGGCTGCTGCATCGCTGGCCTGGGAAAGGACCTACATTCAAAGTCCAGGTCCTATTCAATACCTGCCCCTGTTGCACCATCTTAAAATTGAAAAATTGCAGAACCATTGTAGATTGGGGGCCATCTGCATTCATGGGGGTTCTTAGTATCTTTATTTTTTTGTTTTTTTGTATTTTTTTGGGGGTACTGAGGATGGAACCAGGGGCAGTCTATCTCTGAGCTACACCCCTAGCCCTACTTTTTATTCTTTATTTTGAAACAGTGTCTCACTGAGTTGCAGAGGAACTCACTAAGTAGCTGAAGCTGGCCTTGAGTCGCAATCCTCCTGTCTCAGCCTCCCAACTGCTGGGATTATAAGTGTGCGCCCCCACACCCGGGTACTATCTCTGAATTAAGTCTCTCCTTTTCTCCTCCACTGCTGATCTATGCTAGGAAGGTACAGCAGGGACCACGTGGGGCCACGGGGCCATAGGTCAAGCCAGTAACACTTACACACTAGATTCCAGAGTGTCCTGAAATGAGAGCCAAGGCCCTGTCAGGAGAACAGGGTTCAAAACCAGATCTGGAGGGCACACCTGTAATCCCAGTACTTGGGAGGCTGAGACAGGAGGATCGCAGGTTCACAGCCAGCCTCAGCTACTGAGTGAGGCCTCCGCAACCCAGTGAAGGCCTGTTTCAAAATAAAGAATAAAAAATTGGGCAGGGAATGTAGCACAGAGGCAAAACACCCCAGGGCTCAATCCCCAGCACCACGAAATAAAACAACAACAACAATAACAATAACCTGCCAAGTTTTGCTTGATCATGAGCAAGCCTCTGAGTTGAGTGTCTTTGTCACGGGAGATTGTTACTACCCATATCACGGAGCTGGTGTGGGAATCAAAGGAGGGGATATATGTTAATGTATTTCATCAACTGCAAAGTTCTATTAAAATGTCAGTTATTATGGTGATTATTCTTCTTAGAACTTACTCACTGAAAGCTCACAACAGAGGTGCTTCTGCAGCGTGCTCAGTCTTCCTGCCCATGGAGACCAAGATGGGGCCAGGGTGGCTCCCCGGCTCCGTTCCTAGGTCGCCGGGCCACCACCGACCCCACGCCGTGGCAGATTGCCCACCCTTGCCGTTCTGTGCTCAAGGGCCCTGCAATTGAAATACGAGGGGAAGGGTTGTGGAAGAGAAAAGATGGAGGAATATCTCTATTTTGCCGAAAAGAAAATCAATTATAACTCTTATCTTTGTTTCCTGGGTTCTTGGCTAGCCTGCAGAAATTATTTTTACTGAGAGGTGAACAGATCAATATGTAATTCTTTTTCGAAATCTTTCACAGACTAGATTACAGCACTGTCTGAGAGAACTATAATGCAAGCTATAAATGAAATTTTCAATTTTCTCAGAACCCCATTAAGAAAATAAAATGAAGCCAGACACAGTGATGCACACCTGTAATCCCAGTGCTTTGAAGCCCAAGACAGGAGGATTGCAGGTTCAAAGCCAGCCTCAACAACTTAGTGAGGCCCTTAGCAACTTAGTGAGAATCTGTTTCAAAATAAAAAAAAAAAAAAACAGGGCTGGAGGTGTAGCTTGGAGGTAGAATGCACTTGGGTTTAATTCCCCAGGAACTAACTCTCTCTCTCTCTCTCTCTCTCTCAGAAACAAGCACAATTAACTTTTAATATTTATTTTTTTGTGTGTGTGGTACTAGGGATGAAACCCAGGGGCCCTCTACCTCTGGGCTACACTCCCAGACCTATTTTATATTTTATTTGGAAACAGGGTCTCTTAAGCCAGCTGAGGCTGGCTTCGAACCTGCGCGATCCTCCTGTCTCAGCCTCCCAAGCACGGGGATTACAAGCGTGCGCCACCACGCCCGGCTAATTTTTAATATTTAGTTTAACCTAATATATCTAAGCTATTATTGTTTCAACATGTAACCAATATAAAATTAGTAATGAGATATTTTCCTCTCTTTTCACAGTGAGCCTTCAAACTCCGAGATCGACTCGCAGGTCCTCTCAGTTCGGATCAGCCACGTTCCACGGGCTTGGTAGACACACGTGACCAGGTCTGTCACATAGGCCGGGGCAGGACTAGAACTTTAAAGGCCTGAGGACAGTTTCTACGGCTCAGGAAAACATGCCAGGGATCCAGGTAGCTTCTTGTAGAGGATCGTAGGAAGAGAAAGACGAGCAGTAGGTTTGGGGTCGTTCATCCAGTCATCAACCATCTGTTGCGCTGCTAAGTCCTGTGGTCTCGGCTCTGCCGCCAGCTCACCTTTGGCCAGTCACTTTCCTTCTCAGGACCTCGGACTCCCTCTTCCATTTTGTAGAAAATTAAGATACCCATCTAGGATGGAAAGAAATGTCTGCAGCAGCCAGAGGAAGGAGCCCTAGACATCGTGAGCCATAGCCATAGGCACCAACCGCTCTCTTTAATCCCATGGATGGCGCTCTCAGATATATTGTACGGCAAAACCAACCTACCCTGTGGGTTTTACTAGAGGAAGCCACCGCGCAAGTGTGACCGTAAAAACAGTGGTCTGTCAACTTCGTGATGTCACCAGAATGCCATTTCTTCAGTCTCTCGTTGAGAGAGCTTCTCGGGAACAACTAATAAAACAAGTCGTAAGTTCCAAGAGCTTTAAATATGCTAAGTAATCCTCCATCTCTCAGTAGACGCACCTGTGGGAAGGTGTCTAGGAGGTGTCGCAAGGAGCGATGCCCGGACGCCTTGTTGTCATTAGGCTCGGGAATAGAAAGTCACAGGCACAGACATGTAGGTGGCCATGGCTTAGGAATGACCGCTGGGCGTGCTCAGAAAAAAAGGAAATAGGTTTCCCAGCTCCTGGGCACCGGGTGGCATTCGCCATTCCATAGAGCTGGACTACCAGGTGAAATCATTTTCCTCTTCTGTGCCGGGAAAATGGTTCTGCACAGGCATTAAGAAAGAGAGAGAATGACTTGGAAAAGAGAGGTGTTGGAAACGTATTAAGGAGATAATGATCAGAAAAGCAGACAGCGTCGCTGCTGGTGGCAGCCGAGCCAGCATTTCCCACTGTCACGACGGAGGCCTTTGGCTTTACCCAGTGCTCTCACCTCGGGCTCTGTGTCGGGAGGAGTACGAGGCTCAGAGAAGGAGACAGAGACTCATCAATTCAGTGAGGATGTTAGGGTTGTCCACTAGCAAATGGCAAGGCTGCCTGTAAGGGCCACGGGAGGTTTTGTTTGTTTGTTTGTTTGTTTATCTTTGCCACATCTCACTGCCTTCCTAAGCATCCCCAGAACTGAAAGGTAACCCTGGTGCCTCATCCATCTTGAGGCAGGCTGGGGCCTCTTAGAAGAGCGTGGGTCTAGAGAAGTCCAAGCACTTAGATGGACTTATGGCCAACTGGAACCGAGAAGGAGGCTGGCCTCCATCCATTCCTGAATGCACAGACAGGCTAGAAAGGAAAATGGGCTTTCTTCTCTGCTGGACAGATGGTTCTGACTTACAGTGGTTTGGCTCACAATGAGTTTATCATGGGTCAAAAGTGATTTTATATATTCAGTATAAACTGTACTTGAGACTTTGAATTTTTATATTTCCTGGGCTTAGATCTTAGATCTCTCTCTCTCTCTCTCTCTCTCTCTCTCTCTCTCTCTCTCTCTCTCTCTCTCTCTCCTTAGAGAACCTGAGAGCATTCTATCTCTGACCTCCACCTCCAATTCTATTTTTGTCTTTTATTTTGAAACAGGGTCTCAAGGATTGCAGGTAATCCTCATCAGTTAATACCACGTCAGATTACAGGTGTGTCTTTACCTCTTTTTTGTTTGTTTTGTTTATGTTTTTGTTTGGTTGGTACTGGGGATTGAACTCAGAGGGAGTCTACCTCCAAGCTATACCCCTAGCCTGATTTTATTTCCTATTTGGAAACACGTTCTCACTAGGTTACCGAGAGCCTCGCTAAGTTGCTGAGGTTGACTTTGAACCTGCGATTCCCCTGTCTCAGCTCCTAAGTACTGGGAGCACAGGCGTGTGCCACCATGCCTGGCTCTCTTCCTCTTTTGATGCTGATGGCAGCAGCAAGCCACGGCTTCGAGTCAGTTCCGCCATCACAAAAGGAAAGTTCCAGCACTCAAGAGTGTACCGTGTTACTAAGCTATGATGTCTGCGAGGCTAGGTATATTCAACGCATTTTTACTTGCGATTTTCCCAACTCGCTTTAAGTTTATTGGTCTACAACTCCATCGTAAGTCGAGGAGCCTCCGTATTTCCAGTGTGAAAGGACACAGCAGAAGTGGGGTCATTGCCAAGAAGCACTTCCCTACACACAGGCATGGTGGGTTGTATTAGAAAGAAAAACTATTTTAATCCCCTCTTCATCTGCCAACCCCTTCTTGCCACGGTGTGCTTAACAGTTTCAAAACTTTCCCTCAGACCCGTCTCAACCAGCGCACGCGCGTAGCAGTCCCACGAGCAAAGATGAGCCTTCCACATGAGCTTTGTGTATCAGGGGCCGTCGCTTATCTGTTGAGCAAAGAAACGAATCCATCCCCACTTCCCAGATAAGGAAACTGAGGCCCAAGTGGTCGAGTGAGCATTTTCCCAGGGAGGGAACATGATTGAAACCTGTATCTTCTGAGCTCAAGTCTGATCATGTTTCTATAAAAATTCTCCTTTGAGACCTGGTGTTTGGACGAGCCCTATAGAATACCATTAGGAGAAGCAGTCACACTTCCTCTGCACAGTTTTCCATGAAATGGGGGTCGTGATGCTTCAAGTCTTCGACCTTCAGTCATTCCCAATCACTTACACTGCTGTACATTAAATAATTCACTTCCTTTGGAAGAGCCAGGAAAATCCAAATGAGAGTTCTGCTTCCCAAGCGGCCCAAGGCGGAGTGGAGAGGGCAGTAAACATAGCTAACTTTCTAATTATCTCATCAAGAAATCAAGGCAGAAGACTTTATCTATGAGCCACCAATCACAAATGTAAAACGACACCAAGTTGGCAAAGAAGGTGGAAGACAGAGACACTGAAAATACCCCAAGGCGCGCCCAGGGTTGAAATCTCAGACCAGGAGCGACGTCTCAACAGAGAGAGATTGTTGATTCTCTGGGAAGTTCAGGATTAAAGAGAGAACTCAGACGCTTAAGAAACGGCTTCAAAGGCATTTGTTACTAGAAGCCCAGAGGAGGGTGAGCAGCAGGGTCAGGGTGAAGGAAAAGATGTGGTTTCCAGACATCCACAAGTGTTTGGAGACGTAGACCCGTCATTCTCCTTCAGGGCGGCTCCGGGCACCCCTGGACGACGTCTGCCGAGAAGGGCAAGCCTCTCTTCTCAGACCTTTCCAGAACTCAAGTCTCCAAACTAAGGGAGACTCGAGTCGAGGACCTCGAGTAACACCTCTCCACTGGCCAGTCTGCCAGTGTCCCTGAGACACTTCAGTGAGCCTCTATTTATTCTTCAGTGGCAGACAAACCCACTGTCCCCGGAGGTACCCTTTCTCTTTATCCGAGTTCTAGAAAGCGTTCCCCTTACGCTGAACACAAGTTGGCTACGTCGGTACCTCTACCTCGGAGCTCATTCCAAAAACGCTGATCCCCCTTTGGTGTGACAGCTCACTAACCACTAACCCTGGTGCTTCTGTCCCCGTCAGCTAACTAGCTCCAGTCAGAGGGTAGTCACAACATCCCCACAAGAACTGGATTTCTAGACCCGTCATCACTAGGACCACCCTTCCGGCCAAGTTTCAAGAAAAGTTTTAGACTCCAAGCTATGCTGAACTACAGAGATCATTTCCTCAGGGGTAGTTATTTAACAACTTTGGCCTCAGAAAAGTTGCCACTAAGTGGAGAGAGGCAGCAGGATGGAAGAATGGTCCCTGGTCTCGAGGCTGGATGCTGGAGGGCTGGGAGGGCCTGGCCAGGACTATGCTGGTTGTCAAGGCAACTGGATACACCAATTCAATTCCTCCCAGCAGCCTAGAGGGCCAGGCCTGGCCCAGCAGAGGGTGAAGGGACGCTCTCCAGATCCCCCAGGGCTCTTCCTCTCTGCCGTAGACAGCAGCCCCATCAGGCCTGCCTCAGCAAGCCAGTTGTCATTTGGACTCTGCCAGCAACAAGGCCCGCCCATCCTGGGCCTTGGGTCTCAGGTCTCAGGCGCTCTCTCTCTCTCTCTTCTCTCTCTCTCTCTCTCTCTCTCTCTCTCTCTCTCTCTCTTTATTTTTATTTTTTGTGGTACTAGGGATTGAACCCAGGGTCATTCTACCTCTGAACTATACCCCAGTCCGTCCTATTTTACTTTTTATCTTTAAACAGGGTCTCACTAGGCTGCTGAGGGTCCTGCTAATTGCTGAGGCTGGCCTCCAACCTGCAATCTCCGGTCTCAGCCTCCAAAGTACTGGGATTACAGGTGTGCAGCACCATGCCCCAATACCCTGTTCTTAATGATTGATAAACCGGGAGCCTTCTCTTTGCTAGGCAATGTGACGCTGTTGATAGAGAGAGATAAAAGAATGTATCCAGACTGTTCCAGGATGAATGCCCACTGTCATAAATCCACTACTTAAAATAGCAGACCCACCCCAAGGCCCGACTTGAGGAAAAGCCATATATTTGCCCAGGCAAGAAACAGACACGAAGCAGGGCCCGAGGCTGGGGAGTCAGAGGGCCAGGGTGGGACTCTGCAGGGGTGGGATCAAGAAGGCGTCTAGAAGTGCCAGGATGGCTGTGCCATCCCTAAAGGAAAGGGATGGTGGTAGAGATAAAACGCCATGTCCCTGAAGGCCCTTTCTGTTCCCCGAAACCTAGCCCAGTTAAGGGAGGAGCGAGAACGAGCCTGGGCCAGCTCATCCACACGCACGTTAGCTCTGGGACCACGGGCTTCTCTCCCGCACGCAGGGTGCCAAGGCAGCTGGCGGGATCCACGTGGCGCTGCTTTCTTGTCATGCGCTGGGACCGTAGCTCCTTGGGCAGCTGGTCACATATGGACACTAAGCCAAAGGCCAGGTGTGGTGGGCACACTTGTGATCCCAGCATTCGGGAGGCTGAGACAGGAGGATCACAGCTTGCAGCCAGCCTCTGCTACTTAGTGAGGCCCTTGAAACTCAGCGAGACCCTGTTTCAAAATAAAGAATGAAAAATAGGGCTGAGGGTGTAGCTCAGAGGTAGAATGCCCCTGGGTTCCATCCCCAGGGGGGGAAAAAAAAAACCCCACTAAGCCAGCTGGCACCAGTGATGTCACTGCTGCGGCAGCCCTCTCGGGGGGATGGCACGGAGCTGAGGGCACCGTAGAGAAGAGACATGTTCCTCACCCGGCCAGCCACCGCCACAGGACAAAACACCACGCCGGAGGGAGGCACCGTGCGGGACGGAGGTGCCAACCTGCAGCTGGCGCCCTGGGCCCTTCTCGGAGCAGTGCTGATCTCCTCTAAGCTCTCCCCACGCATTATATGTCTCTAAGAACTAACTTTCTTACTTGCTTTTTCTTCCTTCCTTTCCTTCTTTCTCTTTCTCTTTCTCTTTCTTTCTTTTTGGTACTAGGGATGGAACCCAGGCGCATCCTACCTCTGAGTAACACTCCCAGTCCTATTTTTTATTCTTTATTTGGAAACAGGGTCTCACTGAGCTGCAAAGGGCCTCACTGAGTAGCTATCCTCCTGAACCGCGATCCTCCTGTCTCAGCCTCCCGATTGCTGGGATTAGAAGCGTGTCCACCACACCCGGCTTTCCAGGCACCTCTTTGGCCTACCTGAACCTGCCCACTGGCCTGGCACTGCTGGCTGTAGATGTGATAGCGGCCACGGCAGGAGCCGCCGCTGGGTCAGAGTGTCCACAGCCAGGCACCGGGTTCGTGCCCGCAGGCATGGCCGTAGTGGGGAGAGCGCGGAGCCGCGGGGAGGGCAGGGTGCAGGCTTGGCTCTCTGTAGGGTCTGAGTGAGTGAGCTGGACCCAGAGCCGGGCAGCTCGCACGCGCCTGGCTTCTGTTCCTTCTTTCCTTCCTCCCTCTTCACTGCGGGACAGAGTTGGAAGAAAGAGTGCAGGACTCAGACAAAAGTGGTTTCGAGTCTCACTCTGCCTTTTCGCTTTTGTGACGGAGGGCGAGTTACTTAACCTCTCGGAACCATAGTTTCTTTGTGCGCGGGACAAGAATAGTAACGATTTCTGCCCCACCGAGTCGTTTCGAGGGCTCAATGAGTTATTGTTGGTGGCCCCAAAGTGTATGTGGGAACAAACGCTTTTTAATTCTAATAGTTATACGCTTGTTTTCATAAGCCTTAGAAAATAATTGACGTACCAAACCCTTTTATGGATTTTATGAGTTGGTATAAAGCTAAAGGCGGTATGCAAGTTAATGAAACAAAACAAAACAAAACAAAAAAGAGGGAGTTGATGTAAAGAAATGTATTCAGTAAGTAGTGGTGGGGTGATTGTGCGGATCTGACAAACCTCGCGCAGGTGCTGGGTTCAGGACTGAGGCCGGGACGCTGGGTTGATGCTAAGCCAGGCGGGCTGGCCCGGGCAGCGGGGGGTCCTCTCTCCTTCCTGCCCTTCTGTTCCCAGGAAGGGAGCAGGGATGAAGCAGAAAACACGGCTACTTACCAAGCCCCCGTCTCCGCTGGCGAGTCTGCTTCAGCCCTGCTCCTCTTGCTCCGAGCTTCCCTGTCTGTCTACACCACCTGGCTGACTCCGCCTCCTCCAGCTGCGGGCTCCAGCTCTCCTTTAGGGAGCTCATGCCTTAGTCCTCTGAAACAAGGCAGGCGTCAGCAGCTCTAACCACCCGTACTGAACCCCGTCCGCCACACTCCAATACAGAGCTTTCCAGGTGGTTGACATTTTATTTATTTATTTATATTGTGGTACTGGGGGGGTAGAACCCAGGGGCTTTTCTACTTCCAGGCTATACTCCCAGACCTATGTTTTATACTTTATTTGGAAACAGGGTCTCACTAAGTTGCTGAGAGCCTCACTAAGTAGCTGAGGCTGGCTTCGAACCTGTGCGATCCTCCTGTCTCAGCCTCCCAAGCGCTGAGATTACAAGCTTGCGCCACCACGCCCGGCTCTATTTTTTAGTCTATATTTTGAAACAGGGTCTCACTGAGTTGCAAAGGGCCTCACTAAGTAGCCGGGGCTGGCTCCAAACCTGTGTGATCCTCTTGTCTCAGCCTCCCAAGCGCTGGGATTATAAGCGTGTGCTGCCACACCTGGCATTGGTTGACATTTTAAGAGGGAGAGAGGGAGAGAGGGAGAGAGAGAGAGAGAGAGAGAGAGAGAGAGAGAGAGAGAGAGAGAGAGAGAGAAAGAAAGGGGCACTTATGGACTTATGGGTGGGAAATTCTGAGGAAGGAAGGACGGTTATAGGGACAATAGGGCCAGACCATCAGGTTGTGGTTCTCAAGCTTAGGGACAATCATATCTTTCTGTTTTCTAAACTGGCTTTTCTTTCTTCTCTCTCAAGGGAGTAGGAACCCAGAGAGAGGAAGGAATGTACCCGAGAAAACAGTGGGAACCCAAACCCAGAGTCTCAATCCTTGGTCCCCTTCCTCGTGTTCTCTTATGATGAGGGTCTGGGATTTGTAGCCCTGGGTGAACCAAAGCAGGTCTCCTTGAAAATGGGCTCTGTTGTTAAAAGAAGAAGAAAGAAAGAAAGAAAGAAAGAAAGAAAGAAAGAAAGAAAGAAAGAAAGAGAGAGAGAAAGAGAAGAAGCAAAAGCCATGGAACTCAATAGCTCGAATCCAGACCCTGTCAGCCTCACGTGACCCAGGGGAATGAGCACTGGAGGAAGAGCCGCCGGTCCAGAGCAGTCTTCGCCACACAAAAGGGACAGGGTCATATGGTTTCCACCCAAATATAGCAGATCGCCTCAGATACATGTTTTTCCATTTGCTGTATGGCCTTAGAATAAATTTCAGAGACTTTCAACTCAATTTTCAACAGCTTCCTGGATGTGGTGCCAGGAGAAACCTGTTGCACGTCCTACTCCACCAGAGTCAGTTATCATGCTGTGACTTCTCCTTAATATTTACATATATTCATGTATATATATATATATATATATGTATATATACATTAATATATAGTATCTATGGTGGTTGTTTTTTGAAAAGATAATACATGTCTGGCAGACTCTGCAGATTACCAAGTTCCTATCCCTTCTCTCCATTTTTACTAACAGAATCCAAATTGTGCTCAGTATGGCGATATATTTAGTAATAACAATAAAAGCAACCCCCATTTCCCGCTTCCCTTGCAGCTAGAGGGAGCACCACTGTGCACTTTTGAGAGTGGCGATGCTGGGATAAGTTGCTGAGATGGAGTCCCAGGAAAGCTCTTTAATAAGATAGCGATGCTCTTCACCTTTCTGCCTTCTTGCCTGAAATACTGGGGTCTTGCCTGGAGGTGTAGCAGCCGTTTGTGAGCTTGGAGTCACACAGGGCCACAGCTAAGGATGGTACTGCAGAAGGAACCTCATAACGTTGTATCAACTCTTGAGAGCCTGCCCTAATCCTTCGTTTAGTAAGAAAAATAAAACCCCTGTGCAATCACAGAACATTCTTCAGGTCTCTGTGACATGTATTCAAATAAAATTCCTAGCATAAGATGTATTCAGTAAAAATAAGAATAAAAATTAAACCACTCACTCTGCAGTGAAATGTCATTCTTTTTATTTCTTTAACCATCAGGCTCCTAGATCCCTTTTCCCAGAGAAAACTACTGTTAACATCTTTGTAAAAAGCCTTCCAGATGTTGTCTAAGTATATACAAACATAATTAGTCTCTGCCAATTTTTTAAAGGCTCTTTATTTTGTGGGGGGTTTTGTTTTGTTTTGTTTGGCATAAGGGATTGAACCCAGGGGCATTCTATCTTCAAACTACTCCCCCAGCCCCTTTCATTCTTTTAGTTTGAAATAAGGTCTCATCAAGTTGCCAAGGCTGACCTCAAACCTGCAATCCTCCTGTCTCAGCCTCCCAAGTCCTGGGATTACAGGCATGTGCTATCATACTTGACTAAAGTTCTTTGGTAACTTGAATGTAGAATTCTAAAACAAGCACAGTAATATCATCTCGTGCAAGATTCTCAGTGAAGATCAGAAAGGGGCGCAGGCGGCCGTGCTCACCACTGACGCTGTGTTTAATGAGGGCAGACGTGAGGAGGCGTGAGAGCTAAAGGAAGTAGGGGCTCCTGTTAGACCTGCATCTGCCAAGATCTCCAGGTGAGTTAGAGACAGAGCCTCGGCTAGACCCGACGTCCCCAGGTGTCTAACACAGGGCTCCGGTTTCACCTAGATGTGATTGTGGAGGATGGAGACTCTGGCCAGAGCAGTCCTCATGGCCACTGCTGCTGAGTGGAAGGTCAGGAGAGGCCAAGTGTTTGGGGCCCATTGGAAACACACAGGGCCCACCTGGATACCTCCTTCCCTTTCGTGTTCCCTGTGCATAAGCCCTATAAAAATTGTGAAGATCAGGCCTCGTTTGGACTTTCCGGACTTTTTGTGTTCCAGAGAGGTGCACAGAGCATCTCCCTACGTCCTGCTGTCTAGACTGTCTGCCAGGAGACAGAGCGGTAGCATCACACGTGAAAGCCACACTTGCAGTCTGAACGTATCACCGTCCTTGCTGCGAAGGCCCAGGTTATGCCAGGACTAGCCTCAGCCCTCTGAAATTGATAGCTCTCTTTATGGATGCACCAAACTAAGATCTAAATCTGCCGTCTGCGAAATATCTGCTTTGTCCTTGAGAATTAAAGAAGCTTTAGTACTGGGTCGATTTGCTGGAGACTAAAATTCCCAGTCAAATTCAGGCAGTACCGATGGATTCCCAAACTATAAATAATTTGCAGGCATGCTAATGCATACCTGTAATCTCAGTGCTCGGAAGGCCGAGACAGGAGGATAACAGGTTCCAGGCCACCACTAGCCACGCAGTGAGACCCTCAGAAACCTTGTGAGAACCTGTTTCAAAACAAAAAAATAAGCCGGGCGTGGTGGTGCACGCTTGTAATTCCAGCATTTGGGAGGCTGAGACGGGAGGACTGCAGACGGCCTCAGCTACTTAGTGAGGCCCTTTGCAACTCAGTGAGACCCGGTTTCAAAATAAAGAATAAAAAAATAGTACTGAGGGTGTAGCTTGAAGGTAGAATGCCCCTGGGTTTCATCCCCAGTACCACAGATAATAAAAAATAAATAAAAAGGGATGGCGGTGTAGCTCAGAGGTAGAACATCCTTGGGCTCAATCCCTAGTAACACACACACACATACATACACACGCACGCACACACACACACACTCATTCACTCACTCACTAATTAGAGTTCTTTAGCACCAAATTTCCTTTTATTTGCCTCATTCAGTATGCAATACTATCAAATTAGGATGGAAATGCACCTTTTGCACTTGTTTTATTTGAAAATATATTGACAAGCTTGGTGAGGAAGCTGCCGGCAGGGAGTCTGGCAGATGGCTAATGGGAGAGTTGATCAAGGGCCGTCAGGTCCCTTACGTGAGCGCTCTGAGCGCTCCAGGGATGCAGCCAGGCTTTTCCTCTCTCGTCCTTTCCCTGTTGAGCGCGCCCTTTCCTCCAATCCTTTAGGGCACGGCTCAAATGTCCTCTCTTCCCTTCCGGGTCTTTTCTGGATCCAGTAGGTCAATCGACTCAGCCTCTTGCCTGGTTTACTTCTCTGCATTCTACCCCTCTCCTCTTGTGGGTTGTCAACTCGTTAAAGGCGGAGCCCTATTTTATTAATAATTTTTAGCAAAAGGAAAAGAAAACCTACTTATCTCTCTTGTTATGCAATTTACACATACTCATTATAGACACTAGAAAATCCAGCAACACAAAAGCGAAGTAAAGGGCCAGCGTGACTCCATCCTGCAGAGACCATTTTGGTACAACTCAGTGCTGATACTCTGGAATGTATGTACTTGCAGACCCCGTTTAACCTTTGCACTGTTTTCCTAAAATGGTAACGGTTTAACCTATGCCATGCTGGAATGTAACGACCCCTTACTGCAGGGAAACTGCTCAGTACAAAGTTCCACCTTTCCCCTAGGGAAACCTAAAGAAAACAAGCTGGTTTCCAGATGTGGACCTACGAGGGGGCTAGCCAACCAAAAACTGATACTTATCTCAGTTAAGGGGGCTCAGCCAATAAGAAAAGAGTTAATATGTGTTTATAGCTAATAATAATAGCTAAGAGTTTTTATGTGTTTCCTTCATAAAAAGGGCCTGGCTGACCGGAAGGGCGCACAGCTCTATCAATTGGCTCGGGAGTCTGCAGCCCCAGCCAGCTGGTAATTTTTCTTTTATGCTAAATTCTTTTAATAAATATTTTAACATCCTGTCGGTGTGTGGCTCTCTTTGTCCCTACATAGACCCAGCCAACCAAAAGGACACACTCATTTTACTGTACACCATCTTAAGCTTTTGAAGTGCCTATATTTTCTTTAAGAATATATCAAAATTGGGTCATACCATCCTATGCCATATATATAGTTTTTAAGTCTATTTTTATACTACAGTGTATCATTATCATCTCTTTGTGCAAATGTGGTCATATTTTTAAGTAAAAATGTGAGCTGGTATGGTAGATCAAGACTGTAATCCCAGTAGTTGGGGGCTAAGGTAAGAGGATTGCAGGTTCAATCACGGGGTAACTTGGTGAGATCCTGTTTCAAAATAAAAAGGGCTGGGGGTGTAGCTCAGAGGTAAAACGCCCCTGGGTTCAATCCATAGCACCACAGTAAGGAAATACATTTAAAATAAAAAATTAAAGCTGGGCATGGTGACGCGCTTTTGTAATCCCGGTACTTGGGAGACAGAAACAGGAGGATCGCAGGTTCAAAGCCAGCCTTAGCTACTTAGTGAGGCCCTCTGCCTCACTAAGTAGCTAAGTGTTTCAAAATAAAGAATAAAAATAGGACTAGGGGTGTCGCTTGAAGGTAGAATACCCCTGGGTTCAACCCCCAGGACCAAAAAAGGGCCCCCAAAATGTTGTTTTCTTATTATAAAATATGCGCTCATCACAAAAAATTGAAAATAAAAGTATAATTGTAAAAAGAATCAAATGAAATTGTGTTGTAATTTTTTCATAGATTCCACTATTCACACTCTAACACACAGGCTTCTGTGTGTTTTTATTTTTTCTAGGAGAACAAGTACGTGTCTATATACAAGATTCAATATGTACTTATTTAAATATGTTCATTTATATATATGGTTTTTATTAATATTGAACACCATGAACATCTCTCAGTGTCAAGTAAATAAGATATCTCCAACGCTCTTTTTAATGTCCACATAGATAATATGTGGATCTGCCATAATTTACTAAAGCTGTCACATTTTCCCCAAGTAACTCTAACACATCTTACGGATCATCCTCCTTGATAAGTTGACATATGCATACTTTATAGATATTGCTACAGTTATTAATACAGATATTGCCCTCCATAAAATGCATCCTGTTTTTAATCCCCAGACTGTCTAAAGACAGCCTTGCCTGCTAATGACATGATAAATGCTGGCGGGTGGATGGAGGAAATCCAGAAGAAATTATTTTTCCCTTTCCTCTAATCTTCCTTCCTTTCCTTTAAAACATCGGGGGAACCTCTGTTTATTCTGCAGGCACCACAGGAAGGGAGCCATTGGAGGCAGGTCTTGTGTAAGCTGGTCTTCTCTGTGCTCTTAGCACTTGGGTAAACTGAGGAAATGGGAACAGAAGAAGCAGCTTGTTTAGAATCTGCTCGAGTGAGCCCAGAGTGCGAGGGTCAGAGAAGGCTCCCTGAGGCCACCGGGCCCCAGGCCGGCCATGCCTTCCCTGGACCTTCCCTACCGTGAGGTTTCCTAATAAATCACCTGCACTCAAGCAGCTTATATTGTTCAGAGGGCAAAACGGGAGCTAAGCTCTGTCCACGTAAGCCACGCAGCACATATGTAATTTCGAACCTTTTTTTTTTTTTTTCCAGAAACACAGGTACCGTCAGCACATAACAGGAGGAGCACAAAGTTTGAAATCCAAAGTTTCAGATTTGAGCCGGGTGTGGGGGCCCATGCCTGTCATCCCAGGACTTGGGAGGCTGAGACAGGTTGGAGGACAGCTCAGCAAGTAGTGAGACTCTCATCAACCTAGCAAGACCCTGTTTAAAAAAAAAATAACAGGAGCCGGGCGCGGTGGGCACGCTTGTAATCCCCGCGCTTGGGAGGCAGAGACAGGAGGATCGCGCAGGTTCGAAGCCAGCCGCGCGCGCTGGCTTAGGAGACCCTGTTTCCAAATAAAAATGTAAAAATAGGTTTGGGAGTGTAGCCCGGAGGTAGAAGGGCTTCCAGGAACCCCAGTACCACCAAAAAAAATAAATAAATAAATAACAGGGTTGAGGATGTTGCTCAGAGGTACAATGTCTCTGAGTTCAATGCCAGTACCCCCCCCCCACACACACACACAGTTTCAGATCTGCGTCTGCCTTCTGCTAAGACACACAGCCTACAGGGGCACGGATTTCGGATTTCTTCCCCTGCCACACAGCAGGTTGCTGAGATCTGCCTCCCAGGAGCGTGTAAGGATGGGGTTAGGGATAGGGTTAGGGTTAGAACATATGCCGCTCCTGACGGTGTATGAATGACCTTGCTGACTTGCAGGGCCAGCCCACAGGCCTTTCTAGGATCTGTTTCCTAACCAATAGGAAGAAAGAAGCTCAAATGGCAGAAAAGGCAGCGCTGGAGGCTCCAGAAAGCCTGCTTTGTGCATGCAGAGGCTTCGGTTCCTTCTGTACAAGAAGGAAGTTGGGGGAAATGCCCCCTACACTTTCTCCCGCTCTCTGGGGACTTGGTCAGCCATCGAAGGCAAATCGTTTCTCTGCGGGCGTCGATTCTTCATCAGGCACATGCGGGGTGAAGTTGGGTGGCCTCTCGGGCTCCATTCCTTTCTGAGAACTGACACAGTCCCGGTGAGCCATCCCTCCCCACTGCCGCTCTCTGGTGTGTTCTTAAGCAAACCACAGCTCTGCCTTCCAGCCGGGCCTCTGGGCACAGAGGGAAGGCTGAGGTTTCCTTTACTCTTGTTTGTTTTTTTGGCTGTGTGCTCACAAATGGCCACGGGACAACTTGGCAGGGTAAAGCCATTCTTCCAACGAGATACCTTAGACACGCCATGGAGCCAAGGCTACCTCCGTGTCGCCATGGGGATTAAGGGCCGTCCCCATTGTCCTCAGGCTCAGAGGACTCGGAGATGCAGCTGCAGCCTTCTCCTGGGCCGCCCTGGTCGCTCCCTCGCTGCTCGTCCTGCCAAGAATGCCTGTCTTTGTGCTATTTTCCTTCAGGGCTTATGTGAAATGTCCCCTCCCTAATGATCCCTTCCCATCTCTATAATCTATGCCCATCACTCTTTCTGCTGCCATCTCTACGCGCTTCTTTGGGGCTCTTATCAGTTTATCTTCTTTGAAATTTTCTGTTGCTGCTTGTCTGTCTCCTTCAGAGAGGGCTGGGCATCTGCTGGGATTCCTGGCATTTTCTGTAAGCAGGGGACTTCCAGACATGCACTCCTCGTTCTGTTTTATTTGTCTGGGCAGGAGAACTTGGGCAAACCCACCTCTTACATTTTTTATTTTATTTTGTATTGATGCATCGCGCTTGCACAGCGGGATGAGGTTCAAAGTGATATGTAGGCAACAGCTCTTGGTGTGCCGCGTGGGAGCTTGGGCACTGGTCCTGGAGGGGCCCAGCCCTCCTGGGAAGCCCTGGGTTATTAACATCACCCTCACCAGCATCGGCAAAGACCGTTTCCTGAACCAAAGCCCAAGTGGGGCTGCGATTCATCAGAGACGGGGACGCTCGGCAGGGAGAAACCGGGCCTCTGCTGTCAGGCAGACCTGGGTTCAGACCTGGGGTGGCCACTGGTTAGCTGCGTTATCGTTTCCAGGCACTTGGCTTCTCTAAAGCCTCTGGTTTCGTGGACTAGAATAGTAACATGTACTGGAAGGCTTCGCAGTTAACTGAGGTGGAATCTGTGGCACGGAGCTGGGCGTCGTCAGAAATGGTGGCCAGCCACCAGATGCACCCAAGGGTGCTCCTACAAGGGTGCTACCGGGTTAAATCATGTCACAGGGCACCTTCGAGAGGCGCAGAGATGGGCAAGTTAGCACCGTGCCCTTTACAGAGGACTTGGACAGTATGGCTCACCACCACACTCTACAGGCGGGGCAGCTGCCCACGGTGGCTCCTGCACTGGACTGTGTCCCCAAGAAAACCCAGCTCTGCGTGTTTCCTTGCAAACCCTCTTTCTGCAACACACAAGAATGATTAGGGGGAGGCTTGCTTTGGACCTTGGTGGCGAGGAGAGCTAGACCATAGCCAGGTGCTCCAGGTAGGCAATAAGCACCATTCCTAAGCAAGAGGAAAAAGGATTAGACACATCTTGCTGGGAAAGAGTGTCGACATATGAGTAACAGAAAATAATAGAACTAAAGACGAACAGAAGCTGGGCCTGTGGCGCACGCTTGTGATACCAGCATTCGGGAGGCTGAGACAGGAGGATCATGGTTCGCGGACAGCCTCAGCTACTTAGTGAGGCCCTCTGCAACTCAGTGAGACCCTGTTTCAAAATAAAGAATAAAAAATTGGGCTGAAGGTGTCGCTCGGAGGTAGAATACCCCTGGGTTCCATTCCCAGTATTGGAAGAAAAAAAAAAAAAAAAAAGAGGGACATATACTGGAATTCAGACCATACTGGGCCATGGGAGCCACAGAAGGTTTTAAAGGGAGCGTAACAAGACCCACGGGGGCAGTAAGATGGTAAGAACCTGCCTATCATGACTCGCCAGGAGTGGCTGAAGATACCCATGTCAAAAGTCACAAAGAGAAGAGTTTGGGAAGGAGACAGGTGTTTTTTGGACTTGGGGGAGGACGGGATCCTTATTGGATGCAGGAGGGAGCAGCCTCGTTTTATGGGGCTCCAGCAGAGGTTGGGCGGTGGGGACCAGTGAGGGCCAGTGGGTGGACGCTCCGGAGAGGCAAATTGCAGTGCGAATGAGGAAGAACTTTCTAGTCTTTCTTTTCAGTGCACTCTCCCCCAAGCTCACGCTGCGCCAGGCACCAGGGACAGCAGCTCGCGGCTCTCCGGAGGAAAGTCAGGCCTCGAGAAGCAGACGGGAAGCTAATGTTAGGGACAGAGCGTCCATCCAACAGCTGACAAGAGGAACGCAGAGGACTCGTGCTGGGAGGGTCTGGGCCACAGGACTTCTCCTAAGAGTTCGTGCTTCTCCGTGTTGTGAAATCTTCAGCAACCCCAAATCCCTTAATTAGAGGGAGAAAAAGAGGCAGGTGACCAATTAGCTTCTCTTTTTCAGAGCCGACATGTGCAGGTTCCATCTCCACTGGAGTCTGAGCTGCAGAGACTGTGGCCAAGCAGGAATCTCATCCTGTGTGTAGCTGGGTGAGTCATTTAACTGAAATTGTGACATTACCAGCAAATTATAGCCTGCCCGCCCAGGCTGGGGCTGGGACGGCGACCGGCAGCGCCGTGGCGCAATTCTGCCGCGGCTAACATGAAGTCAAGTCGGGCAGACTCCTTGCGGGGGACCTGCTGTTGCTCAGTTAGCAGGCGACGGCTACGCTGGGGCAGTGGTGCAGGGTAGAGGGAAGCTGGCCCCTGGCCGGCCTCAGCGGGGTCTCCAGGCCGCAATTGCACCACGGGAGGGTCCAGTGGCCCTGGGAGATCTGAGGGTCAGGCTGACAAGGATACTCAAAAGTCAAAGATGTGAGAGGTTTTGGTCCAAGGTCACACAGCAGCGAAGCCACGGCGCCTGGCTTCAAGTTCTGGTTTTCTGAATTCAACTTGGGGTGTTTTCTATCCCCCCGCACATGGTCAAGGGTGACCAGCTATGTACCCTTCCAAGGGAAGACCAAACAGCCAGGCATCAGGTGCCAATGTCCAGACCAGAGGCACCTCTTGCAAAATCTGTGATGTGTGGGACTGTGGGGCTCCTTCAGGGTAATAATCCCACTAATAATATCAATACTTACACTGGGCTGTACAGAGGCTGAATTAATCGAAGACGTTACAATCATCAACTCCTTTAATTCACATAGCAATCTCCCCCTCAAATTTACAGATAAAAACACAGACTCAGCCGGGCGTGGTGGCACGCACTTGTAATCCTAGCATTTGGGAGGCTGAGAAAGGAGGATTGCGGTTCGCAAACAGCCTCAACTACTTAGTGAGGCCCTTTGCAACTCAGTGAGACCCTGCTTCAAAATAAAGAATAAAAGGTACTGCTGGGGGTGATTCAAAGGTAGAATGTCCCTGGGTTCCATTCCCAGTGCTAAAAAAACAAACAGAGAGGAGAGAGAGAGAGAGAGAGAGAGAGAGAGAGAGAGAGAGAGAGAATGAATGAGAATGAATCTGAGGGGAGAGGTGACTCAGGAGAGCCAGGATTTGGACCCAGGTCTATTGCCCTGGGTTTCCTCTCCAAGGGCAGTGCCTCCTACCTGTCACCCTAACAGGTCATTGAAAGAAATGCTCAGAGCATGATGGTGCATGCTTGTAATCCCAGCATTCCAGAGGCTGAGACGGGAGGATCGTGGTTCGCAGACAGCCTCAGCTAGGCCCTTTGCAACTCAGTGAGACCCTGTTTCAAAAAATGGAAAGACTAAAAATAATAGGACTGGGGGTGTAGCTGGGGGTGTAGCTCAAAGGCACAAAACCCCTGGGTTCCATCCCTGGTACTAAAAAAAAAAAAAAAAAAAAAAAAAAGGAAGAAGAAAAAGAGAAAAGAAAGAAAGGAATGCTCAGATCCAATTCCTCTTGGCTCCCAGACCAACAAAAATTAAAGACAACAGTGATGAGAAGCCAAGCCCCTCCTGCTCGTTATTAAGAGCACACAGAGCAGGCGCCAGGCCGTTCATCCTATTTGAAGCACACAGCAGTCCTGGGGGGCCTGGCAGGCCTGACCGTGGGAATGTCAACTCGCTGATAGCCGGTGCTAGGGCAGGCCCAGGAGGACCCTTGATGCCCGCAAGGGGCCCAGGCTCCTTCCACGCACCCGCTGCTCTCTTCTAAGCCACCTGGCCCGAGTGCCCAGCCACCCCTCCAAGGTCCTCCAGAGGCCCAGGAGGACTAAGCTTCTGCCCCATCTAGGTACCAACGTCAAAGGCTGCGCAGACTCTCGAGTTGCTGACGCAGGGTATGAGTCTCACTCGGCTGAATGGCCGCAGCGCTAGCACCTGCGTCAGGGTCAGTGTAAAGATAAGGTACCGGAAGCGAGGCGGCCGGCCAGGGCGGGCACGCAGTCAGCACCCCCGGGGTCCTCGTCATCCCCGGCACCACGGTGATTGATTCATTTATTCAAGCAGGGCTGTGTTCAGCCCTGAGTCAAGTCCTCTGCTAGGTTCTGAGGAAGAGATGAATAATTCGTAGCCCGTTTCTTCGAGGAACTCGGTGCTGGGATAAGGCTACACTCAACAGTGCCAGCCCAGTGCGACGTGTAGCTCGAACACTCACTGCGGGCGTGGCGGCGCACACCTGCAATCCCAGAACTTGGGAGGATGACTTGGGAGAATTGCAGGTTTGAGGACAGCCTCAGCAAAGTAGTGAGACTCTCATCAACCTAGTGAGACGGTATTTTAAAGCAAAAACATTAAATAAAAAGGACAGAGAGTGTAGCTCGAAGGCAGAATGCCCTGGATTTGATCCCTGTAATACACGCACACACACACACAAAGTGAACAGACACTTAAATGCCTCCTTTTCTCCTTCCTTCTTTCCTTTTAGATGCTGGGGATCAAACACAGTGGCTCACGCGTGCTAGGCAAGCGCTTATCCACTAAGCTACCCCCCCCCCCAGCGCCATGAGCACATCTTACTAGAGGTCCTTGTACAAAAGGCTGGGGAGCCCAGAGGACAGGGAGGGCAATGGTTTCTCTTTTCCAAGTTTCTAAGCCTCCTGTGTACGCAGTCTCCCTCCTGGAGATCTAGGGTTCCCCTCCCAATCCCCTTGTCATTCCGGTGCCGCATCCCCTCCCTCTCCCCGCCTGGAAGCTTTGGGGAATTTCTGCTGTGTCAGGAATTCGTGAAACATTACTTTTTACATATGTATTAACTCCCTCACCCAGCACAGCAGTCCTCAATACTTGTAAATAGCCATTAACAGGATCTTTGGGAAAACATTTCCCCTTAAAAATGGTATATAAATAAATAATAGAATGTCAGAGTTTCTCCGCACACATTTTTTCTAACTATATTTTTGGTGCTGGGGATTGAACTATCTCTGAGCTACATCTCCAGCTCTTTAATTTTATTATTATTATTATTATTATTATTATTATTATTATTATTACAGTACTAGAGATTGAACTCAGGGGCATTCTACCTCCAAGCTACACCTCCAGCCCCATTTTTTCCCTTCTTTATTTTGAAACAAGGTCTCACTAAGTTGCAGAGGGCCTCACTAAGTAGCTGAGGCTGGCCAGCAACCACGATCCTCCTGTCTCAGTCTCCCAAGTACTGTAATTACAAGAGTGTGCCACCACACCCGAATTTAATTTTTTATTTTGAAACAGGGTTTCACCAAGTTGCTAAGGCTGGCCTCAAACCTGCGCTCCAGCTCCTGTCTCAGCCTCCCAAGTACGGGAGATATGTGCTTCCCATGTATTTTTTTAAACTATTGTAGAATCTGAGACCAGAGAGGGAGAATGACTTCCCTTGCAGTCTTAGACGGTGGAGGGAGAACTAGATCATCAAAGGCAGTTAGTACTGCCTCGTGAGGAAGAACAGTCCGCTCAATCCAGAATCAAACTGTCATTTGATCTTTGATGATCCCCGGCTTAGTCCATGGTCGTCTGCACACATTCTCCCTCTACTTGCATCATCTCCTGGATCCCCGCACTCTTGTGAGTCGAGGAGGGTGGGGAAGATGATCCCAAGCACAAACAAGGCTCCCAACCTTTAAGGTTGAGCCATGACCCAGGACCCAGCCAGCCCTGGAACCCAAGACTTGAGCCGGGCGGTGGCAACGCTTGTAATCCCAGCATCCGGGAGGCTGAGACGGGAGGATCGTGGTCCGCAGACTGCCTCAACTACTTAGTGAGGCCTTTGCAACTCAGTGAGACCCTGTTTCAAGAATAAAGAATAAAGCCGGGTGTGGTGGCTCACGCTTGTAATCCCCGCGCTTGGGAGGCAGAGACAGGAAGATCGCGCAGGTTCAAAGTCAGCCGCGCTGGCTTAAGAGACCCTGTTTCCAAATAAAAATATAAAATAGGTCTGAGAGTGTACCCTGGAGGTAGAAGGGTTCCATCCTCAGTACCCCAAAAGAAAGAAAGAAAACAAACAAGCAGGCAGGAAAGAAAGAAAGAAAGAAAGAAAGAAAGAAAGAAAGCAAGCAAGCAAGCAGGCAGGCTGGGGTGTAGTGTGGAAGTGGAATGCTCCTGGGTTCCATCCCCAGTACCACACATACACACACACACACACACACACACACACACACACACACACACACACAAACTGAGATTTTTGACCCCAAATTGGTCGTTCTTTCTGCTGCACTGAAAACCCTGAACAAAGCAACTGTGAAGCGTCTCACGCCCCCTGGTGCAACTGAAAAACACTAACATATGTGGACAGTGAGAAGGGACAGAAAAATTGGGGGCTCCTGCTTCTGCTGAGAGGGGACTTCCCAGGATCAGCTCTGGATGAAATGTTTCAAAACAAGAGCTTCAGCCTTCCCTAAACCCGGCAATCTGAAGTTGTTTGCCTTAAAAAAGAAAGAAAGAAATCATAAAAGTAGCGCATTTGACTTTCTTCCCGTCCACCCCCTCTTCCTGAGCTGGTCTTACACAAGCGCGCTGACCTTCCATTGGGTGAGGAGCATGTCGTAAGTGAGATGCTTACAGGCACTACAGGAATGGCCTGGTGCCTCGCCCACCTCATTAGAATCCTAATTGGGGTGTGTAGGAGAGGCTTCTATAAATGGTAAGGCAGGCCCGGCGGTCTCCCCACACAGTCCGTCCGTCATTCCCAGCCGAGCCCCGGGAGAGGCTGAGCATGAGTGGTGAGTACCCGCCAACCGCCTCCTCAGCGACCCCGAGGAGCCCTGGCTGCCCAGCCCTGGCTGCCTGCCTCGGGCTCTGAAGGTCGGATCTTGCTGGTCTCGGGTCCACTCAGACGCTGCCCTTGCACATGGAAGGGCGGAACCTAATTGGGATGTAATTCTGAGTGATGGGTAGGGTGTTCAATGCCGCTGGAGCTCACGTCCCCTCTAGATGGAGAACCCGCTTTGCCTCCCTGGTTCTTCTTTTACACGTGTTGCCATGGTAAAGCCAAGCCCCAGCGCGCCCGCTTCCCATGTTCCCGATGTAGTTTTACCAGCTGTCAGGAGCAGAGTCAAAGAAAAGCCCATCTCAGCGCAGTAAGGGGTGAGAGAGAACGAGAGCGCAAATCAAGTTGTAGGAACCTCTTGCCGTTGCTGGAATGCACTGGAAAGGAAACCGTCTCCCCGAAGCCACAGAGGCTCCTCGCGAGGGATCTGGCGCTCTGGAGCCCAGGTGCAGGTGTGCCACGAGCACTCGCTGCCCCTGCCCGGGCAAGGGAAGCGAAGGAGAACAGGAAGCACAGGTTCCTGAGCTCCGTGCTCACCAGTTACTGCTGAGGATGCGGCCCTTTCTTAATCAGTACCCCTGCCAAGCAGCCAGCTAATTACCGCCTGGTATGATGTTCAGCCCTGGACGTTGACAGCAGCGACGCCAAACCCAAACAAGGTCTGAGTCAAACCCGTAAAATACTGTGAATGGCGGTTAGGACCATAGGAAAGGTTTGCCAAGGAAACCACTGGCCAGGTGCAAAAGATGAATGCTTTTTAAAACCACCCAGACCGGGATGGCTTGGCTGCAAAAAAAAAAAAAAAAAAAAAAAAAAAGTTATCTCCCATTTCCCGCTGTGAATGCACAGCACAGCCACCCAGGGTGCTCCGCTCCTGCAGGTTTTATCAGGAGGGGATGGTAGCTGTCCTGAAAGCCACCTCCACCCCCAGGAGGAGACTGAGGCCCCAGGATGGGTAGCACCTTACCAAGATCACACAGTAAGGTGGTAGCAGAGCCCAACACAGTCGCAGCCACCGGGTACTGTGGCCAGAGCCGAACTCACAGCCGGCACAGGACAGCCATCCTCAAGGTGGCTTCTGATTTGGGCTTGTGTTCCCTGCTACCCCCGAGCTTCTGCTTTGAAGATGAAGGGCTTGAAATAGCCCCTTCCAGAACCGACTATCCCTGAAATGAAACTGGGGACAGGGAACAGAAATGGCCCCGCACGCTCCCAGACCCCAGGTGTGTGTGGGGTACACAGTAGAGCCACACGCGGGAGCTGTCACTGTGAGTCGGCTGCCCGACACGGCCGTGACCCCGTGACTCATGGCCACCGAGCACTCAGAGCCCATCTAAATGGACCAGAGATGTCCTAAGGCCACTCTGGACGAGGACAATAACTGGCTGGGAGAAAATCAAAACAAGAGGGAGGGAAGCAGCTGAAGGCATCCCTCCTTCCATCTGTCCGTAGGAGGGGCGCGGTTCCCAGGGCGGCTCTGGTCACTCAGCCGAGGCGTGCGTCTGCTTTCGGGGTTCCTCAGGGGTGGGCTCTGCATGGCGCGGGGGCACGAGCCGAGCCGTCTGTCCCTCTCCGTGATACCACTTTGCTGGTAAACACGAAGCGGACTGTCATGAGGCCTGACAGGGTGAACCAAGGGCCGTGGGGACCAAAAGGAAGAGGGCTTTGGTCTTGGCTGGGACTTGGGTGGGGCAGACCCACTTGGTGGGGTGGGGGAGCTGGATGGGTCTGGAGAGCTCTCGGGCAGGTGTGACCCAGGGACTATCAGGAGGGCTCGTGTGCCGGTGCCAGGGGACTCTGTGTCCAGCTCCTGCCTTGAGACTCTAGGTTGGAATCAGAGGGGCCCAGTTCCTCTGCCCGTGGGTGAGAGGTGGCTTGACCTGTGGATGAGATGGCGGTGGTGGAGGCTGGCTGGACAGTGTCCCGCACAGAGAGGTCCAGCGTCCTGCCGTGGTCAGGAGTGTGCGTCGTGCATGCTGGTGGTGGGCCCAGTGGGGGGCAGTACTGTCCCCATGGCCAAAGCCTCCTGGAGGCAGACCCCTCAGGATACAAACCCAATCCCCAGGCCCCTGCCTGTCAAAGACCTGACCTCTGTTTGGGAGACTAACGGCTCTGCCCCGTTTGGGGCCAGGCACTGCCTTACCAGCCACCTTGGCGGGCTTGGCACTGGCCGTGGCTCGGGGCCGCCCCCTCTCTGGGCCTCGTCTCCCCACCTCCAGAGGTCGTCACGTGCTGGGGCTGTGGGGCTGCCATCAAACATTTCCCTCGGAGCTGGGCCACAGTGACTCTCCTCCCGTGGAAGCAGTCAGACGTTCCTCCCGGGTTCCTGCCTCCTCCTCTGTAACTCCAGGGCCTTCCTGGGCCCTCCTCGGTCTTAATTCAGATACCTGGACCACGGCAATACCTGTGCTCTCTGAAAGCAGACCACCCCTCCGGGCCCAGGGCAGGCAGAGAGGGCCAGCTGCCTCTGCTCCCTGGACAGCAGCCCTGTTCATCGGGGTCTGGCTCCACCCACAAGAGGCCTGCCCGTCTGCCTGTCCTATACTGTACATAGCTTTCACTGCTGTAAGATTGTGCGTGGGGGAGGACCAGAGGCCAAGGGTGAGTCCAGAGGCGCTCTCTGCTGGACTCTCTGCCCTGGGCTTTACTAGAGAAGTGGTCTGGACAGAGCCAGATGGTCCCCTCACCTCTAAAATGGGGTCACTGTGGGACCCGCCCTGGCACTCCCGCTCAGCACAGCTCATTATGACCTGGGAGCTTCTTTCAAGGGTCTGCCTTGGGGTCTAATGAGATGAAGTCACTTTCTAATCAAGGGGGATGTGTAAGGGGACCTCGCCATCAGGGGCCTCCCTAGCACCCATCCCCCCCCCATCAGCCCCCTTCATACCCACTGGGTCCCCAGTCCTGGGTCCCCGTGTGCTTCCTGTGACCCTCGGAAGGTTTCCTGGGCTGCCTCCACCCTGCAGACCCGAGCTGCGCCCAAAGGGCAATCTTCATCCTCCCCAGGGCTGGGTGTGTGCTGAAGTTGGGAAATTTTCATCCTATTGCTTGGGAGTGGAGGGAACAAGGCCTACAGCCTTTGGCGCGGGCTGAGAGACTTAGCCTTATTTTCCCCATGAGAAGAGGCCAGTGAGTCCTTCCCCGCTCCCTCCCGAGCTGCAGCTCAGGCGAGCTGATCATATGACAGAGCTTCAACCTAGAAATGACACAGAGGCCCAAGGTACGGATGCTCAGTCCTGGATGCATATTTAGAATCACCAAAAGAGCTTTTAAAAAGTACCAGTGCGGCCAGGCATGGTGGCGCATGCTTGTAATCCCCGCGCTTGGGAGGCTGAGACAGGAGGATAGCATGGGTTCGAAGCCAGCCTCAGCTACTTAGTGAGGCTCTCAGCAACTTAGTGAGGCTCTCAGCAACTTAGTGAGACCCTGTTTCCAAATAAAATATAAAATAGGTCTGGGAGTACAGCTGGAGGTAGAAAGCCTCTGGGATCCAGCCCCAATACCACCAAAAAATAAAAAATAAAAAGTACCGGTGCTGCTCCTAAACCAGAGGTTCTAATTTAATTGGTTGGGATGGGGCTCAGACCTATACAATACTCCAGGTAATTCTTCTGGGCGGCTAGGGTTGAGACATGGGAAGGAGAGGAGGGGTGAGGAGTTGTGCTCTCCCCTCTCGCCCTGGCAGCATGGCGTCTAGGCAGGGGGCTGGCTGTGGATGGTGGCTTCTCTCTGACAGTTTCAGGAACTGTATACACATCGCCACCGCAATCACCTTGTGGCTGCAGGTTGGCAGCTCTGAGTCCCACTTAGGCAAAAATGGCTCCCAGTCTGGACTCGGGTCCAGGCTCTTTCTGAGCTTGTGATATTGGGCAAATGGTTTCACCGAACTCGCTTCCAAATGGCTCATCTAAAAAAAAAAATCTCTCTTCTTGTGACTATTAAGGCAGGTAAAGTGCTCGGCGTAGTGTCTGGCATGGAAGAGGACCCCAGGGGCTGCCCAGAGAAAGTTCAGCCCTCCTCTCTTCTTGGGCTATTTTTGTCCCTGTTTATGCAGCCCCAAGGCGTTTGTTCCCTTCGACTCCTGGGGGTCCCAGTTTAGGGGTAGGTGTATCTTGGGTCCTAAAAGAGGGAAAATCTTCAAGTCTCATCAACACTTTCAACATATGAGACAATTGCAGTTCAGAGAGTGAGGTCCTTGTGCCAGGGCTCCTGCCGGTCCAGGACTCAGTCCAGGGCTCATTCCTCTTCATTCACGGAGCCTCGGCAGCCCCTCCCTCTGCCCCCAGCAGAGCCCCGGGGTTCCTGCCACCTGGGTGCAAGGCCTGTGCCATTGGGCTGCTTAGGGTTTGACAGTGTTTGAACCTGCGACAGGGGCCAGGAGGGGGGTAAAGAGAGAAAGGGGAGGGAGGCTGGAGCTGAGCAGCACACGTGAGCATCCTCAGATCAGAGGTGGGGCTGGCTAGGAGCTGCAGATGTGCCCGGGGGCGGGGGGGGGGGGGGGGGCGTGGCCTTGGGTGTGGCCCAGCCCTTCTGGGACTTGGAGCTAAACAGGGTCTTCTGCGGGGCCAAGCACTGTTCCTAAGCTCCTCTGTGATCTTAGCAGATGCCTCTGCTTTGGGGCCTCAGTTTTCCGACCTGTAATATGGGGCTATTGAATGGTATCACTAGCTTCAAGCTGCCTGTGGAAACCCAGTGGCAGGCTGTGAAGTTCGTTTAGTGGATTGTGACCAGCAATGTTTTTAGAATATGAAGTAAAAGAGAAAATATCTGAGTCCATCATGTATGGTAAGCATTCCATGAAACTTTATCAGTTATAGATTAATGTAGTGAACACTGTGTAAAATATATTTCTTAATGTTGTCTCTTAAAAAAAAGAACCTCAAGCCAGGCATGCTGGCACAAGCTTGTAATCTCTGCTTTTGGGAGGCTGAGACGGGAGGATCACAGTTCGTGTGAGGCCCTTTGCAACTCAGTGAGACCCTGTTTCAAAACAAAGAATAAAAAAAATAAGGCTAGGGTGTAGCTCCGAGGTAGAATGCCCCTGGGTTCCATCCCCAGTACAACAACAATCTCAAAAGCCACTTGGCTAGATGACTTGTACCATTCGTATCAGCTATGATTAACTTTATATGTCTGTAAGATAAAAATATATCTGTGTCTAGAGTAGGGTCTGGGCAAGGGGGGGAGTCCCACCACTGGAGTATTATCATCCCATATTTGGCCCTGCCTGCCAGCTCCTCCGTGACACCATGGTTCCCCCAGGAGCAGGGGTGAGACCTCAGCCACACGCCCAGCAGCTAAGCCCTCTCCCCTGGGTGCTGCTGGCCAGGTGATACCAACCTCCACAATCCGGGGTCATGTCACCCTGCTAAAGGTGACCCACCAAATAGCAGCACGGGGATATCCCTTAATAGGTGCATGGAGCCGAGCGTGGGGGCGCACACTTGTAACCCCAGCACTTGGGAGGCTGAGACAGGAGGATCACGGTTTGCGGCCAGCCTCAGCTACTTAGTGAGGCCCTCCGCAACTCAGTGAGACCCTGTTTCAAAATAAAGAATGAAAAATAGGGCTTGGGGTATAGCTCACAGGTAGAATGCCCCTGGGTTCCAACCCCAGTAACACACACACACACATACACACACACACACACACACACACACACACACACACACACGTGCATGGGATTAGGTTTGGCTCTGAATGATTGTGAACCCCCAAATAGCAATCTCTTAGCAAGGTCTTGTTCAAGACAGCAGTGCATTTCTTCCTTACAATGACGTCTAGATATAGACCATTCTGGGCAGCTAAGGAGACCGTGCGTTCCTCAGGGGCCCTCTGTCAGCCCCCCACTCTGCCACCTCTTAGGGTAAGGCCCCCCGTGGCGGGAGATGGCCACCTCACACCCACTCTCTAGACAGCAGGGGGAAAGCAGGAACAAGACATTTGCCAACAGCTCTTAAAAAGAGCCTTCCTCAGAAGAATTCAAGCCAGAGATTCAAATCGATGCTTACAAGGGAACGCTCATGGCACAGCCAAAGAGGAGCGCAACCCAGGCCCTCCGCTGAAGAACAGACAGCCGAACACGGTGTGCATATAGTGGAATGTCATTCCGCCACAGGAAGAGGATGGGCTAGTGAGACCCCTCCCGCAGGAACAAGCCTTGAAATCGCGCCAAGTAACGGGCGGCAGATGCAAAGACCACATGCGCTGTGAGTCCGTTTAGACGGAGCGTCCGGGACAGGCTGGTCCACAGAGGAAGAGGGCGGACTAGCAGCTGTCAGGCCGGGATACAGAAGGGCCGGAAGGGTGGCCGCTAATGGATGGGGTTCTTCTGGAATCGCACGGTGGCAATGGCTGCATAATGCTGCCAGTGCCCTGAACGATACTTTAAAATGATTCAGATGGTGATGTTTACCTTATGAGCATTTTATCGCAATTTTTAAAGAGCAAAAAGAAAAGATTCAGCCGGGCAGGATGGCGCACGCTTGTAATCCCAGCATTCGGGAGGCTGAAACAGAAAGATCGCAGGTTCGGAGCCAGCCTCAGCTACTTAGTGAGGCCCTCTGCAACACAGTGAGACCCTGTTTCAAAATAAAGAATAAAAAATAGGGCTGGGGCTGTAGCTCAGAGGTAGAATGCCCCTGGATTTAATCCTCAGTACTCAAAAAAAAAAAAAAATTCCCTAGACTCTGTACATTAATGTGGAACTGCTACCTACAAGTCGTTGGCCAGACCTTATTCACGGGGCCGCAGAGGAGCCTGGGAAATACAGTGTCTGTTCATGTGGGGGGTTTTCTTACCAGGGAAGAAGAGTGAAATGAGTACTGGGATAGAATTTAGCGATCTCTGCCACATTAGGACGGCTGGTGGCACTGATAGCCTCAGAAAGGGGGGAAAAAAAAGGCAATCCCAGGTCTGGCGCTAAGTTAAGCAGTAGCTCCTAGGTCAGCCCTGCAGATCAAAACCCTCATGAACTGTAGCCTGGGGAGCGCCAAGGATGCTGGGCGCCTTCTCCCTCTTCACACGCTTCGGACAGATTAAGCCAAGTGTCCTGTCCAGGGCGTGGGGTGGGGGATCAAGGTCATCCACTTTCAGTACAGCAGGTCCTGATTTTGAGGGTGGTAGAGCCGCTGCTGGGGCTCAGGTGGGTAAGGACTGAGGGAGGAGCTGGGAGGGGAGGTTCAGAAAGCACACAGAGGCTTCATGGGCACACACCCTCCCTGCAATCAGGGACACCTCGGAAGCCTCTCCCTGTGTTCATCCCCCTAGCCCTAGAAAGCTGCCCTTAGGGGACACATGTCAATCCCTCCAGGTGTCCACTGCCCCCTAGTTGTCAGGGTACCGATGCCAGGGGTTGGGGGAGCATCCCGAGGCTCCTCCACACCTAGGGTAGCGCTGGACACAAAGTCCTGCGTAAGACCTCATCCCAGGAGCGATGGGGACATGGCAGGGTCTGTAAGACCTGCTAATCTACTCTCGGCACCTCTAGCCACCAAGCATGTGGGGGTTTTTCCACACCAAGCGGTTCTCTATTTCTCAGTGGACACTAACTGGGTGTCCCGAGATTTGACGCAGTTCTGACGCTACGTGTCTGGAGTTAGCACAGACCCCATAAGTTCAGGGCTCATCCCGCAAGACGGACCTACATCGCATGTCAATCAAAAGCCCAGGTGGTCGCCAGTGCTTCCGGCTGACCGGCTGTAAAGGATTCCCACCACCCTCTCCTCAGGTTCCAAGATTCGCTAGAACAGCTCACAACTCAGGCACATGGTTTACTCACTAGGTTACCAGCTTATTATAAAAGGATGAAACTTTGGAACAGCCAGATGGAAGAGACACACAGTGCCCAGCATGGGTATGGCCTCTTCCCACAAGCCACCTGCCCAACACTTCGTGTGTTCACCACTGTGGGAGCCCTTCAAACCCCAGCTTCTGGGGGTTTTATGAAACCTTCATGACGCAGGCACGATTGACTAAACCATTGGTCATTGGTCATTAAGTCAGTCACCAGACCTCTCCCCTCCCTGGAAGTCGGGGGATGGGGCTGAAGGGTCCAGCTCTCTCATCTCATGATTGGTTCCCTGGCAACCAGCCCCCAGCCCAAGGCCATGCAGAAGGCCCTGGCCACCAGGCACCTGTTAGGAGTGAAAGGATGCTCCTCATTCCCAAGATCCCAAGAGACAGGAGCTGCGAGCCAGGAAAAAGCAGAGGCCAAAAATCCCTCTCTCCCTCTCTCCTTCCTTCCTTCCTTCCTTCCTTCCTTCCTTCCTTCCTTCTTTAATGTGCTGAGAACTGAACCCAGAGACATTCTACCTCTGAACTATACCCCCAGCCCTTTTCATTTTTTATTTTGAAAGAGAGTCTTGCTAAGTGGCTGAGACTGGTCTCAAGCCTGTGATCCTCCTGTCTCAGTCTCCCAAGTGCTAAGATTGCCAGTGTACACCACCATACCTGGCCCAAATATTTATTTCTTATGGCGTCATATGTGGGCTTAGAATCCTGGCTCTGCCAACTCCTGGGTGCTGGACCTTCGATAAGGTATTTTGATTCTTTGAGTTTTGGGTTCCAGTTGTAAGATTTCTTTAACGATACAAGTGTTCTGTGGACTGTGAGTAACAACTGATACACTGTAGGCAGGTAACAACTGGAAGCCCTCCTCCTGCAGCACAGCAGAGACCAGCATAGCCACAGGACCCTCACGAGAGCAGGCTCCTCACTGCCGGGGCTCACGCCTGCTGTGGGGAAGGCAGCAATGGCGGGCATGGCTTTGGAGCCAGCCTCTCCTGCGCACGGCCCACTGTCCTGCGGTCAGGAGCACAGGGACCATGACCAAGGCTTCTCTTCACTGAGCCTTCCCCATCTGTAAAACAAGAGACCATAAATGCCCGACTCACAGGGTTAATGGGCGAATGCGTGTTAAGACTTGGGATGGTGACTGGCATGGAAATGCCCAGGCTCTGATCATCGACACCACAGACACCCTGGTTCTGACTGAGGGGGTCACGCAAAGTGCACCTCGTCTCCCTGGTGGGAGGGATGGTGTTTTCTGCAGTCCAGGTGCCCTGGGGCTCAGCCTTGGCTTGGGCATTCTCCCCAGGACAAGCTACTGGTCTCTGGGATAAATAGGCGACCTCTGCTACTAACACAGCCCCAGGAAGAGTTCCAGCCTTTGGCTGAGCAGAGAAGGGCGCGGGCCGCTGGAGGGGCAGGTGCAGAGCCCCCACCTCCCTCCTTCCCCTGTGCTTGGCCACCCGGGATATCCTTTCTGTCCCCAGAGAGCTCGCAGTCAGAGCTGGAACTGCACCTGCAGAAGGCCATGGACCCCATGGTTGGGCAGGTTGAAGAATCTCCACGGAGGCTCACGTGGTCTGAGACCACGTGCTCCATACAGCCCTTCTTTTGCCTACAGTAAGACAGAAAGTGAAGTTCTACAAAGTTCTGAGATTTCCAGCGGTTGTTAGGTTTAGAAAGTGGGCACCAGTGTCCTAGAGAGGCCTGACACCCAGCGGCCTGGCTGGCCCTGTGCCACACAGAGCGCGGCGAGCCTCACGGTCTCAGCTCTCCACTTCTCCCCGCTCCTGTCCTTCCTTTCCTCTTCGCTGCATTCCGTGGCTGCTTGACGATTGGGTGAATGTCTTCATTGCCCTGAATTTATGCACAAATGTATCAGTTTGTCCTTTCAACCAATATTTCTTGAATGAATGAATAAATGGCCCAGGGAACGGATGGGTCTTTAGTTCTGGAGCCGGCAGCAAGGCCGCCTCTGGAGCCCTTCTCTCCAGGTTAGTCCGGCCACCGCCCCAGGGAGAAAGAGAAAGCTCCTACCCAGCCCGCGCCAGTGTCCCCACGCCCCGGTCCTGCTGGTCCTGCCTGTCTCCCTGACGTCACGCTCCTGCGCCCTGAGGCCCCCCGCCCATGGCCTTTTTTTTTTTTTTTGTACTGGGGATTAAACCTGGGGCTCCCCACCACTGAGCTAATCACCAGCCCTTTTTATTTTGTGCCTTGAAATAGGGTCTCACTAAATTGGCCAGGCTGGCTTGGAAACTGTGAGCCCCTGCCTCAGCCTCCCAAGTGCTGAGCTTACCTGTGTGCCACCTCCCCTGCTTCTTATGTCTTCCTGGAACCAGGTGACTTGTCATTGCGGTTTTGACTTGCATTCCCAGATGATTAGTGATGTTGTCATTTTTCAAAAACTTGTTGGCCACTTATATGTTTTCTATTAAAGCCCAACATTTTTTATAAAAAAAAATTTTTTCTTTTTTTTTTTTTTTGTGGTGCTGGGGATTGAACCCAGGGGCATTCTACCTCCAAGATATGCTCCAGCTTGATTTTTTATTTACACCCCAGCCTGATTTTTTATTTACACCCAGCCCAATGTTTTATTTATACCCCCAGCCCGATTTTTTACTCTTTATTTTGAAACACGGTCTCACTAAGTTGTGGAGGGCCTCACTAAGTATCTGAGGCTGGCTGTGAACCGTGATCCTCCAGTCTCAACCTCCCGAATACTGGGCTTACACTTGTGCCACCTCGCCCGGCTTGATGAAGCTGTTTCTGATTCAGCTGCTGAATGATTTTCTCCTACCTGGTCTCTCATGCACCTTCCTTGGGCAGGGGCTGGATTCACCCCACCCTACCCTCCACTCTGCCCTACCTGTGTCTTACCTGCTGCAAAAGCCCTTGAAAGCTAAAACTACATTCCACATATCTTTCTTCTTTCCAACCTTGTGTCTCACAGAGTCCTACAAATAATTGGTGCTTTATATATGTTTATCAAATGAATGTCCCAGATTCACCTTTCTTCATGGACTAAACTGAGTTGTACTTGGGTGGACGGAAATATTTTCTGTTGATTTGTTCTCTTATGTTTTCATTTGTGTGTCAAGTTATCCTAACACCGTCAAGCAATGCACTCGGCATCAGAATTTAAAGATTGGGAAGGCATGTTCTGATGAGAGACAGACAAATAAAAAGGAATTCTGACTCTGGGCTGTGCTGCCACGGGCCCGGTTAGAGTTGTGGCCTCGTCAGGAAAACAGAGACCAGTTTGGTTTGCTGAGGAACAGGTGATGTAATACGCCAATCATAACTCAAAAAGGAACAAAGGTTTCTCAACGGATTGATTGAGTGATTGATTGATTGATTGACTGACTGATTGATTGATTGATACTGGGAATTGACCCCAGGGACATTCTACCTTCAAGCTGCCCACCTTTTTAATTTAATGTGTGTGAGGGGGGGTACTGGGGAAGGAACCCAGGGGCATTCTACCTCTGAGCTAAACCCCCATCCCTGTTTTTTTATTCTTTATTTTGAAACAGGGCCTCACTGAGCTGCAAAGGGCCTCGCTAAGTAGCTGAGGCTGTCTGTGAATCTGGACCCTTCTCTTTCAGCCTACTAAATCCTGGGATTACAAGCATGTACCACCATGCCGGGGTTATAGTTTCTATTTGAAACCGGGTTTTACTAAGTTGCTGAGGGCTACGCGTGGCCTCCAAGCAGCAATCCTTCTTCCTGTCTCAGCTTTCCAAGTCCAGAGAGGACAGGTGTGCACTACCACACCCAGCTTCGACCGGTTTCTATGGGGCAAATTCCTCTTACATCATGGTGTCCCTCATAAGCCCTATGCAGCTTACCTCAGTCACCTCTGCGATTATATAAAGAAAAGTAGAGGAGGAATTTGGAGACATGTGTCCTCCAGGTCTTATCCAGGGATACCGCTGGCCTTTGACCTGCTCGTCTGTACAGCTCTTACAAGCGAGCATGTCCAGGTTCCCTCTGGGCCAGTGATTCCCCGATGTCTGGGCCTAGAATTGCTGCTTGCTGCTCAGTCGTGGCCGGCCTCCCCAACCCCCGGGCCCAGGCCAACACCAGCACCATTGCAAGTATGGAAAAGGTACAAATTATAGAGGCCAACATTTGCTGGATATTGTAGTGATCAAAGAACCTTGGTCTTGGTGGCCGAGAAAGCAAGCCAGGCCGTGAATTGGAGAGAAGCGTGCCCCTCCCCAGCTCTGTTGGAGCCCCGTCCACAAAGCCAAGAAGGTGCTAAAAGCAGACAACAGTGCTGTGGGGACACGGGTCTTCCTGGGTCAAAAGATGCTCTCAGCGATGGGGGCCGCGTGCGGAGAGGCTCAGCCGTCTGAAAGGGCCGGGCGTTTCTGTGATCTTGGCCACCTGAGTTGGGTTGTCTGGGTCTGGGAAGGCTGGATGGAAACAGATCAGGAGACGTTCGCCAGACAGATCAAACTCCTGGTCTTTTAATGTGATTCCTTCCTAAGTTGGGCTCTGTCCTGCAGCCTCCACGCTACCCTCCCCCCTTTACTCCCTCCCCCGCTTTCCTCACCTGCCCACCTCCGGGGTCTTCAGGTCCTCCTGTCTGTCTTTAGCTTTGGGGATCCAGAATGTCAACCTGCAGGTGGCCGCCAACCGGCGCATGCACCACACAGACAAGTTCTCCAGCCGGGACCTCATCCTGCGGAGAGGCCAGCCCTGGGAGATTTTACTCTACTGTAACCGGAGTCTCAGCTCGGAAGACCGTCTGGACTTCATCGTCTCCACAGGTACCTGCTTACTCTCCCCCCGCACACACACACACATACACCTGAGAAGCCCTCGCGGCTGGGCACCCGGGAAAGATGGTGACCACGCCGGGATCGCTGGGCTTTGGGCTCTAGCATGGCTCCGCCAACCCATGCAGTGTGACTACCCACCTCTGAGCCCAAGGGCGAGCTTCAGATACGAGGAGCTCCTGCATGGTCTCTCCCGTTACTGCCAGTGCCAGGCTGGGCGTGAATCCCCCAGAGTGCTTTGCAGTTGTATGGGGACCTGATCTCCCGCGGTCTAGCCGGCTCCTGCTTGTCTTCACCCCTGTCCGCCTTATTTCACAGGACCTTCCCCCTCGGAGTCAGCCAGGACCAGGGCCACGTTTGCGCTCTCCAATGAGGAAGGAAGGAGCGGCTGGAGGGCAGTGCCCGTGGCCAACAACAACAACGTTCTGACCGTCGCCCTGTCCAGTCCCATCAGTGCCCCCATAGGATGGTACACGTTCAACATTCAGATCTCCTCCCGGGGGAGCGCCTCCACCCTGCAACTTGGGGCGTTCATACTGCTGTTTAACCCCTGGCTGCAAGGTAGGCCTCTGACCGCCCGCACCCCCAGCCCGGGTGTAAGCAGGGAACAGGGAGGGGACGGGTGCTCTTTGCAGACTCAGGTTAGGGGGCTGAGAACTGAGCCTAGAAGCTGGAGTTGAGAGGCTCTGTGACGGGCCAGTCACTCTAGCTCTCTGACCCCCAAGTTCTTCCCCATGACCTGGACAGCCCATAGTTTCCTCTGGACATCACATGGGCGCTTACGCACTGCCGGGGGGTGGTTGCTCACAAGGGACCCTGACTGTGGTACAACTCTGCAGTATGGCGGTAGCTTCCTGCCGGACAGAAGGAGTGTCTCATCCCCGGGGTCTCATCTTCAGAGCCTCAGGCTGGCCCCGCTTCTCTTTCCAGCCAACAAAGAGAGCTGGAAGCTAGCCCAAGACCTCACTCCTTGGTGGAGGCCGGGCGAGGAGGGCTGGCCTCGTTCCTCCTCTGTGGGATTGTTCTGGTCCCTGGCATCTAGTTTTTGTGTCAAACAGGTGATGATGTCTTTATGAGTAACCAAGCCGAGAGGCAAGAGTACGTGGAGGAAGACTCCGGCATCATCTACGTGGGGAGCACGAATCGAATCGGCATGGTTGGCTGGAATTTTGGACAGGTAAAGGGGCTCAGACGAAGGCTGAGGGTGTGTCCGTCTTACACGGGGTCAGTGGCTTGTCCCACAGAGCAGGCCACATCTGTCCCTTCGCCTGCCTTTTCATTCATTAAGACATTTATTGGGCGCCTACTATATCCCAGACCCCGAGCAGCACACAAAGGACACAGGAGATGAAAAAGATCTCCTGCGAGCCGGGCGTGGTGGCACACACCTATAATCTCAGTACTTAGGAGGCTGAGACAGGAGGATCGCAGGTTCAAGGACAGCCTCAGCAAGTAGTGAGACTCTCAGAAACCTAGTGAGACCCTGTTTCAAAAAAAAAAAAAAAATAAAAAATAAAAAGGGCTAGAGGTGTAGCTGGGAGGTAGAATGCCTTGGGCTCAATCCCCGGCACCCAAAAATACAAAAAGTCTTCTTGGCAGGCTCACAATCTAGTGGGCACGACAATCACACACAATCAATGTCCTGAAGCATGACTGATTACTGGTATCACGATCCACAGATAAGTGTAAGGCCCAGGAGAGGCAGGACAGTGACATGACTTTACTATCCATTCCATGAACAAATGTGACGAAACATCCTGTCATATGCCTTGGCCTTTCAAACTGGATTTCCTTTGTCCTGTGTTACCTTGACTCACATATGAGCCCTGAGAGTTCCCAAGTCTTTTTTGCTCAGTTTAGGAAACTTCCAGGAATATCCTTCCATATCTCTCTCTCTCTCTCTCTCTCTCTCTCTCTCTCTCTCTCTCTCTCTCTCTCTGGTACTGGAGAACAAGCCCAATGGCATTCTACCTCTGAGCTACACCCCCAGCCCTTCATTTATTTAGAAACAGGGTTTTTCTAAGTTTCTGAGCCTGGCCTCGAACTCAGCCTGGCCTCCTGTCTCGGCCTCTCAAATGCTGAAATAACAGGCTTATGCCACTATGCCCACCTCTTAGGCATTAGAATGCAGAACAGCCAGGGGCCTGGGTGCCCAGAGGGCTGGGCAGCACATGCTTTGCCCTGCCCCGGACCCCACCCCCCGTTCCGCAGCCCACCAGAGCAAGTCTTGCCTCTGTTGGGTCTGTTTCTGTGTCACATTTCATTAGAAGGGAGGAAAGAAAAGAAAGAAAGAAAGAAAGAAAGAAAGAAAGAAAGAAAGAAAGAAGAAAGAAAGAAAGAAAGAAAGAAAGAAAGAAAGAAAGAAAGAAAGAAAGAAAAGGGAGGGTCAGGGCCTAGAGTTGCAGCTGGGGGTGGAAGGGAGGCCATTTGGGGAGGTGTGGTTAAGAAGGCCTTAGGAAGGAGTTTTTCATCAGCATCCTGGAAGGGGCAAAGGGACTCGATGGATGTCTTGGAGAAGAGCATCGCAGGCCAGAGGACCTGCAAATGCCAAACCCAAGGGCAGCGGGCGGCGCGGTTACTTAGCCGAAGTCTTCTTTCGTGGGAGTGGCTTCAGACGTGTCTTTCAGTGACATATTTTACCTTTATAACTGGTTTCCCAGGGCTGTAAATAATGTGCTCCAAATCACAGTCCTAGCTAGAAGGAAACGGAAGAGCTTGGCCCGATCCCTTGTCTCACAGACAGAAACTGAGGCTAGACAGGCACAATCACCGCTCCCCAGTCCGAATCAGCGGGGAGTGGACCGCACCAGGCGCCCTCCTGCGCCCTCCCCGGGTCCCGTGTGCAGCAGGCGCTCTGGCTGAATCTGAGGACAGGGTCTGGGCACCGCGGCCGTCTCCTCAGCGGCTTTGGTTTGGAAAGCCACAGAGCAATGGGACTGGGTAGGTCCCGTGGCTTCGGCGTTGTGGCTCCATCCCCGTAATTAGCCGACACCACTTGTCATTTCGTCCGCCCTAATATATGGTCCCATTCCGAACAGTTTGAAGAAGACATTCTGAACATTGGTCTCTCCATCCTGGATAAGAGTCTGAACTTCCGCCGTGACGCTGTGACTGACGTGGCCCGCAGAAACGACCCTAAATACGTTTGCCGGGTGCTAAGTGCAATGGTGAGTCCCAGAAACGGCTAAGAACTGGCCGCTACCGTGTGTCGCGTTGGGGTGGCCACGTCCACCTCTGCAGGGCGTCTCCTGCGAGATCAGACAGTCAGCGGCCATGACTGTCCCATTTGCCAATGGGCAGCATTGAGAATCCTCCAGGTCAGGGGCTGGCCTTGAACACGGGGATCCTCCGGGTCAAGGGCTGGCCTGAGCCACCCGGTAAGCGGCAGGCAGAGGCAGAACTTGGCCCAGGTCTGGTCTACTCCAAAGCCCCTCCCGCTGTGCGGCGAGGCCTTGCTCAGATGGGAAGCTGTTCCCAGCAGCCAAGCCACGGAGCCTGCCCGGGTCCCTGCCCACCTACAAAAGAGGCCAAAAAGATGTAAAAAGGAAAAATGGATTCTATGCAGTTTGTTAAACTGGGGAGAAGCACCTCAATTGTTTCTCTACTGGTCCTACAGAAGCAATTTATTTAAAAAAATGAAAAGCCAAGAGATAGACACGTGGAGATTTCGTTAGACCTCACTTAGCTAGAGAACGTTTTAGCTTTCTTGACGCCAGTCTTTGGCTTGAGGGAGTCTGGGAGGTCTCTGTTTGGGAGGTCTCTGTTTTGAGGGGAACTTGCCCTTCGTGAGCCTTTCAGGGCTAGGACAAGAGGGAAGAGGACGCAAGCTAGGGCCGTGCTCTGCCCTGGGGCCTCCTGGAAGGGAGGCTCGTCCTGCTAGCGAGCTAGAGCCTTACCCTCCTTCACAATCATCAGGCGTGCAGCACGGCGCGCTGGAATGTCAGAACGGCAGGGCAGCGGGCCACCCATTCATTATCTAGATGGGGAAAGAAGCCCAAAGAGCTAACATGACTCGCTCCTGGTACGCGGCCCATGAGTCAGGCCGACCAAGGCCTGGGCTCCCTTCCAAGGCCCAGCACTGCTTTCTATTCACTGGGACTTCCACATGAGACATCTGTCCTGCGCAGAACTCGGGGACACACACACACACACACACACACACACACACACACACACACACGCCAAACCCTGGAGGAACCTGGAGTCAGTGTAAAAGTGGCCAGAGGACCTACCTGCTCAAAAGTTACAACTTCAAAGCCTAAACGCTAAGGCAAGTTCTTTCATCTTCACTTCCTCAAACCAAATAATCACCCAGGAGTATCTTCACCTTCTTCGCCTTGGGGCCCCTGGGGTAGGCCTGTCTCGGCCTTTTACTCTCGAGAGCTGGATTATTTCCAGTCTAACAAGCTAGCTCGTTGGCTGGGACTCGGAACCCCCTTTCAGCCGCACGAGGAAGACGTGGGTTAGGCAGACAGGGCTTGTGGAGGGCTGGCTCTCAGGCGCCGCCCGCAGGGAAGGAGCAGTTAGGCCTGGAAAACATGGAGACTTGTGGCCAGGAGGCTAGGGCTGCCAGGAAAGGGAACAGACAGAAGGGGCTGGGTGAGCCCCAAGAACCCAGAGGCCTACAAGAGGGGGTGTTAAACTGAGGCAGGGATCCCTGGAGTTCAGGGTCGCCTAGCTGGGAGGGAGTGGGTGAGGCCCGCCAGCACGCTCAGCTCAGTAGCTGCTGACTCAGCCTCAGCCTGGGGCCAAACCACTTTACCGTGGAGCCAATTTCCCTGGCTGCCCCTCCCCATGCTCTCTGCAGACCTCCCGATGGGCTGGGCCCGAGCTAATTATGGCCTGCACAGGGCTTTGAAAATGCTCAGCTTTCAGCCAGAGATGCCCTTGCCAACTGCTACACGGGTGGCAGGCGCACCTGTGACTCAGGAGACAGAGAGGTTTGCACGCACAGCTCCCAGCTCGGAGGAGCCCCGTCCCGCGCGGTCGTGCTCTTACGGCCCTCCTGCAGGGGGACGCGCAGCTCACTGAGGGCCCAGGAGAGCTGGGCCGGGCCTGGCCTGGGCCAGGATCTGTCTTCAGGCTGCCCATTCTCACAGGCCTTGCCATCTGGACACTCCAAAGAGAGGAGATAGAGCGCATGGCCTGGTGTCCAGCGGCTCACTGGATGGCTGGGGTAAACGGTGAAGACTTAGGGCCCAGAAAGGCATGCACACTTGCCCATGATCACCTTACCAAGCTGACAAGTGGCAAGGCAGAGCTTAGAACCTGGGTTACCCTCTCTTTTAAGTGTGTGTGTGTGTGTGTGTGTGTGTGTGTGTGTGTGTGTGTTCCTGGGGACCACAGGGCCTTAAGCACTCTACCACTGAGCTACATTCCCAGTCCTCCTGTCTCTTAACTTTCTATTATGGAAACGTTCAGACCTACACAAAAGTTAGAAAGTATAAGTTCCCATGTTCCAGCCAAGCATGGTGGCACATGCTTGTAATCCCAGCATTCAGGAGGCTGAGATGGGAGGATCTCAGTTTGAGGACAGCCTCAGCTACTTAGTGAGACCCTTTGCAACTCGGTGAGACCCTGTTTCAAAATAAAGGATAAAAAACAAGGCTGGAGGTGTCGCTCGGAGATAGAAGCCCATTGAGTTCCATCCCCAGTACCGTAAAAAAAAAAAAAAAAAAAATTCCCGTGTTCCCATCCCCAGTGTCCACAATTGCCCACCCAGGATGGCCTCAGGCCACCTCTGACCCTCCACAGGTGGTCTCACAAGTGGTCTTCTCAAGGAGGCAGTCCTCTGCAGGTGGCATTTCTGACCCTGCCCTGTCACCAGTGGACTGTGGAGTCTGTTTTCCACGCAGCTAGAGCAGCCGCCTGCACCAAGGGCCATCAAACACGGCCCGTCGTGCAAAGCACCTCCAAGCTCCGGCGTTCTCAGCCCCTCCAGGATGACTGCTGCGGTCCTCACCCACGCAGCCAGAGACCCAGCAAAGCCCAGGCGGGGTCCCCGCTTCCTCCCTGGCCTGCCCACCTGCTCCCTCTCACTAGGATGTCCTGGGCCCGGCTCATTTGGGGTTTTTCTGCCAGGTCAATGGTAACGATGACAACGGCGTGCTGGCCGGGAACTGGAGCGGCAGCTACACGGGGGGCCGGGACCCCAGGAACTGGAACGGCAGTGTGGAAATCCTCAAGGAGTGGAAGAAGTCGGGCTACAGGCCAGTCCGATACGGCCAGTGCTGGGTCTTTGCTGGGACCCTCAACACAGGTACCTGGGTGCCGGTGCCCCCGCCAGGCCCGGGGCGGGCGGTGCCAGGGTGCCCCCCACCATGGCACCAGCCTCACACGGACCTCCACTGCAGTGCTGCGCTCCCTGGGAGTCCCCTCCCGAGTGATCACCAACTTCAACTCGGCTCACGACACAGACCGCAACCTCAGCGTGGACGTGTACTACGACCCTATGGGGAACCCCCTGGAGAAGGGCAGTGACAGCGTGTGGTGAGTACCCCGCACTGTGCGCACCAAGTCTAAGCACCTCGCCCTGGGACGCAGCTCCATGCTAGGGTGGGGGGAAGGGCTTTGGGATGAAATCGCTGCCGAGGGGGTTCATACACCTGGCACACCCCAAAGGCCTCTTCTCCACGCTCCGCGGACGAAGCCCGTGAAAGACAGGGTCATGTGCACCAAGAAACCACCCTGAGGGGCAGACCCCTTACGCTGAGGGCACCGTAGACCATGAAAGGTGGAGCTATGGACTTTCCAGGAAGAGATACAAGCTGACCTCATTCCAGGCAACCCAAATGAATGGAGGGCTTTCTTTTTTTTTTTTTCTTTCTTTTTCTTTTTTTTTTTGGTGGTGGTACTGGGGTTCCTGGAAGCCCTTCTACCTCGGGGCTACACTCCCAGACCTATTTTATATTTTATTTGGAAACAGGGTCTCTTACGCCAGCGCGTCTGGCTTCAAACCTGCGCGATCCTCCTGTCTCCACCTCCCAAGCACGGGGATTACAAGCGTGCGCCACCACGCCCGACCAGGGGTTTTCTAGAGGAAGAAAAGTGACATGTTTTCTCCCAACATAAATGTATACACTCACTGTCAATCTTGGTAGACAGAATGAGAAGCCCTAAGTTTTGTCTGGAGTTCGGATGAAAATAAGAAATTTATATGTATTGGGCATATGTACTTCTAACTATAAATATGCCATGTATATACATATCTCTCTATACATATATACAATTTATTGTGTGTTTGTATATATATATATATATATATATATATATATATACACACAACAAATGTGTGTGTGTGTGTGTGTGTGTGTGTGTGTGTGTGTGTTACTGGGGACTGAACCCAAGGGCACTCTACCACTGAACTACACCCCAAGCCTTTTTGATTTTTTATTTTAAAGCAGGGTTTCTCTAAGTCGCCAAGGCTAGCCTGAAACTTATATCCTCTTGTTTCAGCTTTCCAAGTGCTAGGATTATAGGCATGTTTCACTACATCTGGCTCGCATATATGTTATTTTACAATAGATGCCAACTAGAAGTAGGTTATAAAAAGTTTATAGACATATATCTATAACTACATAGAGCAATATATAAACCCAAAATATATACTGTTACAACTATTTAAAACTGCACTCTATGCCAAGTTATTACCAGATAGTAACTGAATATGTCTTTGTATGGGTATAGACAGATATCTCTGTGTCTCTTTTTGTAAGGAATCGCATACATTTGTTAATAATATATTATTTTAATCTGTTTCAAAGAATACACACACACACACACACACACACACACACACAATTGCTCACAAGTATTTATGTGCCTAGATAACCTTGTAGCAGATGCAATCTTATTTCTAGATATTTAACTTTGAAACAGTCGATCTAGACTATTCTTTTACATGTGATTCCCAGAGGAAGCAAGCCCACAGACTTAGTGTGACTAATGTATAAATAGAAGTTTACAGAAAAACCTGTCGACCCAAACAACAGTCTTGACCAACAACTGCACTAGTGTTGGGCCCCTCGCAGTGCAGGACAGTGAGGCTCGGTAACTCCTCTGTGCTCAGGTGGAGTCCGAGGTTTCCTGCGGTGGGGGAAAAGCTTACTTTGAGATGTTCTTTCTAGGTCTGCACATAACTGCTTTTTTTCTAACAGCATGGCTGCTGTGGCAAGGTTTTTGTTCCCCAGCCTCGCATAAACGAGTGTCTTATCTTCTCCCTGGCTTTCTCCCTTGTTTTGGGGTCTGAAATCCTATTGCAGCGGGTTCTGATCATTGAAGTGACGTACCCTTGGCCTCAGTTTCTTCTACTAACAGAGATGATTGGTTGAACCAGATGCCTGATCTTCGGGGCAGGGTCCCCTGTGGTGTAACCCTTCTGTGTTGACTCAGCACACCAGAAACTGTGGGGAGGCCAGGAGGCCTGAGGCTCGGGCCCTCCATTAAGAGCACGCATGGCGCTGTTAAGCAACGGGGTGGGAGGCCGTCCGTCCTAGAGGAGCTGGCACCGCGGGACGGAGTGTGATGTGCCAGGCGTGTGACTCAGTCCGTGAGCACTGTGGGAACCCGGGAAGGAAATCCTCAAAGCAGGCTTCCATGAAACAGGAAGGTGGGGCTTTTACATTGACTTTGGACTTAGGACCCAGGTCTCTTAGTTACCCCACATCAGATTAATAGTTCATTACAAATATAATCACCCTTGGGACACGCAGGGGCCGGTAGGACAGACCTGGGTGGCTCCGCTGTCATTTCTGCTGGCCTTGTGGGAGGGTGCCAGGTCTAAAAGCTCTAATTGTCTCCTGCCTTCCCGCAAGCGAGCTTGTCTTCTCCTCCGCCAAGGGTCCAGCCACGCCTCACTCTCCTACTCCCTTTTCTGATCCCTCCTTAGAAAGCAATGGAGCTGATCGACCGTCCCCGCCCCATTCCCCAAGGGCTTGGGTGGGGAAGCAGCCCTGCTTGGTTTGAAGACAGGGAGTCCTGAGCCCTACTTCCAGGCCTACTACCAACTCTCTGTGGGACTTGTCCAGCAAACCTCATCCTTCTGGTCTCAAGTTTCTCCACCAGTGAAGCAGAAGAATTGGCCTAGGACTCAGCAGTCATTTACGTTTCTTCCCCACTTGAATTTCCCTCTTTTGTGTGTGTGTGTGTGTGTGGTACTGGGGGTGGAACCCAGGGCCTTTTCTATCCCCAGGTTACACCCCCAGACCTATTTTATACTTCATTTGGAAACAGGGTCTCACTAAGTTGCTGAGAGCCTCGCTAAGTAGCTGAGGCTGGCTTCGAACCTGTACGATCCTCCTGTCTCTGCCTCCCAAGTGCTGGATTACAAGCGTGCGCCACCAGGCCAGGCTTAAATTATTCCTCTTTTTCTATGAGAGCAACTCCAGCCCACCCCGCTTTTTCAATGAGTTACCCCTTCCCAAAGGAGCCATGCTACCCTCCCTGCATTAAATCTACCCAGGGGAGAGAGCTGAAGCAGGAGTCGTCGTCTGCCTGGAGTGAGATTACTAAACACTTATCATAAGGACAGCCTGTATTTGGATAGAAAAGCTTCGGTCTAGGTCGCCGCGTGTCCCAAGTGTTGACGGCTGTAGAACTTTATCCAGTGACCAAGGGCGAGGGCCAGTGAGGTCAGGCATCAGAAAATGCTGCGTGATAATTATTAGCAGCAACTAATAATAATTTGCTGAGCCATCGCCGTGCGCCAGGTACTGTTGCAAGTGCTGACACTGGTTCTTCACAGATGATGAGGCAAGCACTAGTATCACTGTCGCCAGCTGGTCCTTGAGGGAACCAAGGCACAGAGGGACTGAATAATTTACCCAGTGGCCTATATCCAGAAGGTGGTGCCGAGGAAATCTGAATTCAGGAGGATCTGGACACTAGGAAGTATCAGAGAATACAGAGTAGTGTAACTATTCCTGACTGATGTTTGAGAAATCCAGCAGCCGTCATCTTGAGATTTTTCAAAAGAGATTGGCCGGACAATCTGGAGTTCTGGTTAGGACAGATGCTGCCCAGCCTGTTGGGGTAAGAAGCTGGGTGCTCAAGCAGCAAATGCCACTTTTTTTTTTAGACTAAATGTGTCTCAGGGGCTCTTTGAAAAAAATTATGGACCCCAAATCGCATTGGGAATTAGTAACCAAGCTAGGGTTCCAATGCAGGTGTCCTTAAACAGGACAAAGGCTACTAAGACTGGAATGAACCTTTAAGAGGGCCCTGCTCATTGTACAGATGAGAAAACAAAGGCCCAGGGAGACATAAAGTCAGCACAAAGCAACCAACTTCCAATTAAAGCACCTAGTTGAAAGGCAGGTGATGGTGCACACTTGTAATCCCAGCAATCAGGAGGCTGAGGCAGAGGGTTACAAGGGCAAGGTGAGCCCGGGCAACTTAGTGAGACCCCGTCTCAAAATAAAAACAAACAGCTGGGCGTGGTGGTGCATGCTTGTAATCCCCGCGCTTGGAAGGTGGAGACAGGAGGATCGCACAGGTTCGAAGCCAGCCTTGCTGGCTTAAGAGACCCTGTTTCCAAATAAGATATAAAATAGGCCTGGGAGTGTAGCCTGGAGATAGAAGGCCCCTGGGTTCCATCCCTAGTACCACATAAATAAATAAATAAATAAATAAATAAATAAATATAAAAACAAACAAACAAACAGGGCTGGGGATGTAGCCCTGTGGTAGAGTGCCCAGGATTCAATCCCCTGTACCAAAAGAAAAAAGATAAAAATGTAGATAGGCTTACAGTGGTTGCACCTGCACCATGCTGCCCTCCCTACATTAAATCCACCCAGGGAGAGAGCTGAAGCAAGAGTCTTTGTCTGCCTGGAGTGAAATTACTGAGTGATTATTATAAGGACAGGTGATGTCCTTGTAATAATGATGCCTGGATTTGGACAGACTTTGCTCCTTGTCAATATTCCGTAAACAACCTAGTATAATCACTATTGTATTAGGTATTGTATTAGGGATTAGGTATTTTAAGTCTTCTAGAGAAGACTTCAAGTCTAGGAAGGATGTGCGCAGGCTGTACGCAAAAGCCATTTGATACGAGGAATTTGAGGTTACAGATTCTGGCATCCTCGGGGGGCTCTGGGGCCAATCCTGAGGGCCTCCAGGGAGGACTCGCTCATCTAAGGGTAAGCAGTTACGCACACGGCCCCTCGAAGTGTATGTCAGTACGTAAGTTCCTTAACCTTGCCACTTCTCGATGTTCCCACTGTGAACTGAAAGGCGAGACCGGGACTCCTCCGCCATCTCTTCCAGGTCTTTCCTTAATCACATTCGCAGGTTGCATTCTGTGTTCTAAGCCATTCTGCTCATGCCGCTGTTGTGGCTTAAGAAGCATAAGCCTCTGGAGTCTCCACTTCCTTCCATGGGGAGCTAAGTTCGGGATGCTGCCTTAATCCCGGGCCACTGTGAAGGAGGCTTCTGGAGTCTGCTCCGTCACTAAGCAGCAACCAAACGAATTGGAACACTTTGGCCAAGTGTATCTTGATGTTTCTGGCTTGTTCCCTTAAATTATCTGACTCTGCCTCCCGACTTCTGCCGTCACAAACCTGACTGTACTTGTAGACTGCGTAGCGCTCCGAGGTAGGAGGCAGGCAGGGGTTCCCCACCCTGCCTGGCAGGTGGATTTGGGCAGTGCTTCCAAAGAAGAACACCCACACCTCAGCAGGGCCCCTGGCTCCTCATGCAACCACCCCACACTCGCTCTGCCTCTGAACACCAACACTTAGCCCCTCGGAGTGCAGAGAGAGAGATACAAGACCGTGAGGGGCGGCCTCATCCCCAGAACCCTTAATCTCGGCAAGCGTGGTGCACGGAGGGCATCCCTGTCCCAGACACTGGGCACCTACAGGAGCTTTCCCTCTAGCAGGAGCTGCACTAGAGCAGTTTAACACTGCACTTTTTTTTTTTTTTTTAATGGCCATTATGGAGCAGAAAAAGTAAAATCGTTGAATTATGTTCAAGACTCAGAGGTCTAGTTGGCGGTCTCTGGGTGTGTCAGGCAAGAATTCTTGGCAGAGGCAGTATCTACAGGCTGGAGCTTACCTGCAGAAGGGCTTAGGGCTTGGGACAACTGTTTAGGTAAAGCCCCTAACTCCATGGTTTCAAAAGTAAACATGGCTCCGCGGCTATCTCTGGAGCAGTGGTTTATAAACGTCCAAGGTTACACCAGAATTAACTTGGGTAGGAGGCAGATGGGAGGAGCAGGAACCTACAGCTCTCAGTAAATGCCCCGGGGGACTCTAACTCCAACAGCCTGAGCTTTTCCTGAGCTCCTGTCCAAAAAGCCTCAAGATGGGGCAGGAGTCTAAGTTGGTAGGGAGAGAGTGTTACCACAAACGCAAGCTCGAACTGGAACTTCCAGGATGGCGCCCATGGACACCTGTGAGATGCATTCCTGATCTGTGTCAGCTTCTGCCCGAGGGAAGGAGGGACCGGGATGTATTTGTTATCTGCCCTGTTTTAAATAATTTCCACTTTGCAAATGCGTATTAAAACATAGCTTACCTTTTTTCTTAAACCAACCCACTCTTCTAGGGTTCTCTGCCAAGGACAAAATGAGTGAGTGAGGGGTCCTCACGGCCTCCCCCGCCCCCAAGGCATCTCCTCATCTGCCTCGCCCCCTCCTTGGTGAGCTCCAAACCGTTGAAAAGACCCATCCAAAGAGACGCGTTGTGGGTCTTCTTGGAGATCATCTTTATGTTGACTTTTTCTTCACAATTATAGGAAATTTCAAAATGTAAAAAATCAGGATGACCCTATTACTCGCATATGTTAACAATTGATCATTTTCTATTCAATCTTCTCCCTATTAGTTGTTCTTTGAATTGGGATTATACGTTTTGCGAGGTTTGAGGGCAAGGCAAACGTACGATAGATACATCCTGCCCTTTCTCATAGCTGGAAACCAGCTACTTCACAGTTTTAACTATTTGTTTTTAGTTAAATATTGTAAGTATTTCCCCATATTATTAAATAATCCCCAAAGATAAGATTATTTTGAATGCAACACGATCCATTATATGTTTGCACTATTATTTCTTCCCCTGTCGTTACCATGATATTTACTTCCCTTTTTTCTCTTTCTTCAAATTTCCTCAGTATGAGACCTTGGGTATCACTCATCTCTATGAGCCATACTGGACAGAGCTGTCAGTGGGGATAATAATTTTTTCTATCTTATAGGGTATTATAAGGATTAAATGAGTTAATATGGGGCTGAGAGGATAGCTCAGTGGAAGCATGCATACTTAGTATGCATAAGGCTATAGGAAGAAAGAAAGAAGGAAAGAAAGAGAGAAATAAAGAAAGAGAGAGAGAGAGAAAGAAAGGAAGAGAGAAAGAAAGAAGTTGATATAAGCAAAGCAGTTAGAACATTTAACTCTCCATGTTAATATTTACCATGCTATCTAACAATTTGTATGCTACACATAATTGTTTAAATATTCACTTATTTTCTAATTACAGAAGTAATGAGTAATTCTAATTATAAAAATGAAAACATTACAGAAATAATGCAAAACGTATTTCATACGCATCAAATACATAATTGTACACCAAACTGTTAATCATGGCTAAAACAACAGAATTATTAAGGACTAACTTTCTCCAATTTTTTATGTATAATTTATTTAAATTTAAAAGGGTTCATCATACATCTATATACATATATCTACATGCTTTTTGTGTGTGTGTGTGTGGTACTGGGGGTGGAACCCAAGGCTTTCTACCTCCAGATCATACTCCCAGACCTATTTTATATATTTTTTTTTATTTGGAAACAGGGTCTCACTAAGTTGCTGAGAGCCTCACTAAGTAGCAGAGGCTGGCTTTGAACCTGTGCGATCCTCCTGTCTCAGCCTCCCAAGTGCAGGGATTACAAGCATGCGCCACCGCGCCCGGCTCTACACACTTTGTTGAAAATTGATTTTCTTGCTTCCTGATGTGTTTTAGATGATCTCTTCTGTGCGTGTCTCAGGTTGACTTTGCCGTTCTTTTTGAGAGCTGTGTGCTATTCTACTGAGTGGCTATATATCCGGCCAGTCCCTTATTGACAAGTGTCTCCTCCAACAGTTTCCCTCTTACACACGCTTCCATGAAGACCTTCACACGTGCCTGCCTATGCGCACTCATGTGAGCTTTTCCATAGAAGAAATTCCTAGAGGTGGAAGTACAGGTTCCGTGAGTGCATGGATTTTCAAAGGTCACCAAATTGCTCTCCACAAAGGTCACGCCAGTTCAGACTCCCACCGGGGTGCATGACGGCACTTGCCCGCCCCACTGAGCCCGCGTGCCTGTCACCCTCTGCTTTCATGTTTGAAGCCTGATGGATGTAAGCGGTGTGTCACTGGGATGTTTCCCTTTGTCATTTTATTTTTCATTTAATAGTAGTGAGGAGGAAGCTGCCTTCGTGCCCACTGATCAATGAGAACTGCCTGCTCATTGCCTTTACTGGCGTGTTTTTCTCTTATGTCTTTTTTATTGGTTTGTAAATACTGTATAATATTAATATGGTCAGTCTCTGTCGAGCACGTATGGTGCACCTATCTTTTCCTATCTTTTCTACATTATTGATTTTTTCCGATCTTTTCCCTCTTGTCTTCGGAATGGGCTATCTAGTGGTCTGTCTTCAAGTTTATTCATCCTTTGTTCTGTTGCTTCTATTCTGCTAATAAATACACCCACTGAACCATTTACTTTCAGATATTGGCACTTGTATTCAGTTAAAAATCTTATATTTTAAGTATTTTCTACTTTTCTGCAGAGTTCCTGTCGTTTCATTCATTACAAGCATATTTTCCTTATCTCACTGGGCATAGTTCTAGTAGCTACCTCCAAGCTACACACCCCCAGCTCTATTTTATTTATGTATTTGTATGTTTATGTATTTATTTAAACAAGGTTTTGCTAAGTTGCTGAGGGCCTCGCTAGGTTGCTGAACCTGCTATCCTCCCGTCTCAGCCTCCCAAAAGTACTGGGATTACAGGTGTGCACCACCATGCCGCGCTCAGTGGCTGCTTTTAAGTCCTTGTCGGACAGTTCCAACCTCTGGATTATTTTAGGGTTCAGCTCCGTTGCATTTCCCCTAGTTCTCTGCATGTTGAGTAATCCTGGCTCATACCCTGGGTGATGGGCATTCAGACTGAGCTGTCATCTCAAACCAGACCACAGCCCAAAGACTGGCACCCCTTCTCCAGTCCTGCAGCCCCACTCAACCCCATTTCAGCCCATACCAAATGCAGAAGCGTCCCCCAGCTGGACCCAGAGAGATCGCTGTGTGGGTTTGCCTGCTGGGTCGCTGGCACAACCCTAAATCCATCCTGTGCCCAGAAAGGCAGTAGGCCGCGGTGGGCAGGGCTTTGGCAATGAAACTAGGCATGGCTGCACCCAGACTCCGACAGGGCTGTCATCACCTGCTCAATGTCTCTGAACCTCAGCTTCCCCTTTGATGAAATGGATCTGAAGGTAACGCCCATTTCACAGTCCTGCCAGGGTCAGTGAGACCTGCTCACCAACACTTAGCGCAATAGCTGGCGCCAAGTTGACTCGCCCCGCGAGGGCCGGGGCACGGCACTGTCGGATCGGGGATGTGGCATCGGGCCACTTAACGGCTGTGTGGCCTGGGGCAAGCTCGGCAATCTCTGGTTCCGTCTGCAGGAATTTCCACGTGTGGAACGAAGGGTGGTTTGTGCGGTCTGACCTGGGCTCCTCGTACAACGGGTGGCAGGTGCTGGACGCCACCCCCCAGGAGAGAAGCCAAGGTAACCCTCCACAGCCCTGCTCCGGGCTGGCCAGCAGCCCCTGCGCCTCTCCATTCTTTACAGCAGGACGCAGCACAAGCTTAACCCCAAAGCCCTCTCCCTCCTTGCAATGCGCAGTAGAATTAAAACAAGAAGTGTTTGGAAACAGAACGGTGTCTCCTATCTTGTTTGGTTTGGGCCGCTGCTTGACTGGGTCTTGACTGGGCCCACCCTGCTGCTGTCACACTTACTGGGGACAAAGGGAAGAAGTCAAAGCCGCGCTTCCCCCAGCCCCGTCCCCCCCGGAGCAGGTGCAGAAGGCTTGTGGCCACCTGGCCCTTGGGATTTAGCTCACATGCCGTGCCCCCTGCCAGGTCTGTAGCAGGGCTGGAGGAGGCCCCTCTCCTGCCCTGTGTCCTCTGCCCAGATGAGTTTTCCTTCAGGCGGATTGCCTCATCTGTCCCTCTGTCCTCTCTCTCCCTCTCCGGGGAGGGGTTCTAGGCTCTCCAGAGACTTTCCTCTTCCTTTTTTTTTTTTTTTTTTTTTTTTTTTTTTTGGTGGTACTGGGGTTCCTGGAAGCCCTTCTACTTCCGGGCTACACTCCCAGACCTATTTTTATATTTTTATTTGGAAACAGGGTCTCCTAAGCCAGCGCACGCAGCTGGCTTCGAACCTGCGCGATCCTCCTGTCTCTGCCTCCCAAGCGCGGGGATTACAAGCGTGCGCCACCACGCCCGGCTTCCTCTTCCTTTTCTGACCTCTAGAGCATGTCTTGAAGTATCTGGGGTCTCCCTAAGTGGCTGAGGTTGGTCTTGAACCTGTGATCCTCCTGTTTCAGCCTCTGAATACAAGTGTGTGCCACTCTTAGCTGTTACTTTAATTTTTTATTTATTTCAAACATAAAAAAGATTTATGACACGCATGCATAGTTTTTAAGAATCAAACAGTTCTAAATGGACTTGCAATGAAAATTGTCCTACTCCCACCCCATGGCCCTCGGGCCCCCTGCTAGAAGCAGGCTGTGTTGCTAGAGTTTGGAGTTGCGGGGGGGGGGGGTAACCTTCTATAACCCACTGTTTACTTTAAACTTTCCACTGCAATCCATTAGTGGTTATGAAATCAAGTTAATGGATTGTGACCATCATTTTAGGAAATGAAAACAAAATGAAATGGAAAGGAAAATAAAATAAAATATCAGGGTACATTGGACCTAATAAGACTAAGTACTGCCCATGAAGTTTCTGTTTCAGTACCACACATGGGCCAGGAAGTTGAATATATTTCTTTCTAGGGGATCATGGCATTTTAAAAAATTGAATTACTGTCCCAAGCACTCACATTTTTTTTCCTATGTATATCTTTTTTGGGATACAATAGGACCATGTCTAAATACCAAAAGAAGGGGCAGATGACCCGGTTGAAGGGTTTGCCCGGGTAGAGGCAGGAGCTTGGAGAAGCTGGCCACTTGGGCCGGCTGGGGTGGGCCCAGCCTCAGCACGCACGCCTCAACCTCTCGTCCTGGCCACAGGGGTGTTCCAGTGCGGGCCCGCGTCGGTTAACGCGGTCCGCCAAGGCGACGTGAACCTCAATTACGACATGCCCTTCGTCTTCTCGGAGGTGAACGCTGACCGCATCACCTGGATCTACGACCAGGCCAATGGCAGCCAGAAGCAGAATTACTTGGACACTGGCTCCATCGGCAGGTACATCAGCACCAAGGCGGTGGGCAGCAACTCCCGCATGGACGTCACAGACAAGTACAAGTACCCGGAAGGTAGGAGCTGATGCTGGTGCCCCTGGGGCCGGTGGCGGGTGGCCAGCTCTGAGTCCAGAGAGAAGAAAGGCCTCATCTCCTCCCCCGTTCCCAGTCACTTCTACCTAAATGGTGGGATGGTTTCCTGCCATCAAATGCCCAAATGTTCGGCTGTTTTTAGTGGGGACGGAAACGCCAAGGGACATGGGAAAGCGCTTCGACCACGGGCAGCCCAGCTCATCCCCAGCATGCAACGGGGTGACATCACCATCACTGACAAGGCACCCCTGGGGGGTCTCCCAAGGGCTTGAGAAAGATTCTTTTGGTCAGCCCCCTCCCCTAGTCTCCAAGAAATAACAGGCAGAAATGCATTTGGACCAAGGTGCCTAAAGACAGGGGCTTGTGCTGGCTTCCTCAGAGGCCCAAGAAGCCAGATGAATGCTGAGTCCCTGAAACTTCCAGCGCCCACCCGGTGCTGGCCCCCAGGGTCACCTTGGAAGGCCGGGTGCCACGAAGCTGCCTTTACTCCAATCACATTAGCTGCCTTGGGAACTGGCAGCCTGGAGGCTCTCAGTGGAGCAGAAGCTCTGCATCTGAGGGCGAAGTTCACTTTTAGAAACAGCCCCAAGTAATTTAGCACTCGCCGCCGCGGGCCACGGGCACTTTTAATGGGGTCAAGAGTTCGCTCTTGCTAAAGTGCTTGGGAAGAGTTCTTCGGGCTGCCCCTCGCAGTTGGCCTCAAAGAGTCAATAGTTCGCTTGTTCTGAAACGGCCAAAAAGAGTTGACTGGGTTGCTCTGCACGGTTGGTTCCAAGGGGTCCAGAGAAGTGCTCTTGTAAAGGTGCCCACAGAACCCTAAATCTTCCAGCGCTTTCTGTCAGTTGATGTTGGCCAACATTTAAGAAAGATGCCGAGGACAGGAGATGGAGGAGGTCTGACTCCAAGGCCAGGGGGATGACCCCACCGGCACTAGGATTTGTGGACGTTTTGAGGCACAGCTCTTGGGTAATAAGATCAGTGGCCTCAGTTTGGCTCCCAACTATTTCCAGAGGCTGTCCCCAGTTTTAGGTCAGGGGGGATAGCAGAACATCTCAATGTCATAGTAAACCACAGGTGTATTCAAAAAGGCGGAGGCAAGGAGAAATTTTATTTATTTATTTATTTATTTATTGTGGTACTAGGGATGGAGCCCAGAGGCCTCCTAACCTCCGGGCTATACTCCCAGACCTATTTTATATTTTGTTTGGGAACAGGGTCTCACTAAGTTGCTGAGAGCCTCACTAAGTAGCTGAGGCTGGCTTCGAACCTGCGCGATCCTCCTGTCTCAGCCTCCCAAGTGCTGGGATTATAAACGTGCGCCACCACGCCCAGCTGGTGCAAAGTTTTCATTATTTATTTATTTGTTTATTTATTTAGCGATACTGGGGATGGAATCCAGGGGCATTCTACCTCTGAGCTACACCCCCAGCCCAATTTTTAATTCTTTATTTTGAAACCAGGTCTCACTGAGTTGCAAAGGGCCTCACTAGGTAACTGAGGCCGTCCTTGAACCGCGATCCTCTGCTCTCAGCCTCCCAGATGCTGGGATTACAAATGTGCACCACCACGCCTGGCTGGGGCGAAGTCTTTTGTTTTGTTTTGTTTGTTTTTAATAAATTTGGGGCGAAGTTTAGAAAGGCAAAAACAAGGCAGCTCACACCAGCTCAGTGGAGGCGGTAATCTTGGGACACACTCAGGAGCACGTGGGGCGACATCAGTCCGAGGCTGCTGGGCCGCCGTAGCCCTGCGGCAGCCCCATGCAAGCTCGCGTTCCGGCAGAGAGCTCTGTGTTGGTGACCCTCGGGTGACCCCGTGGGAACCCTTCTGTCATAAACACCAGCAAGGCTATTTTGATTCTGGGAACTCTCGCAAGCTCGTCCTGAGTGCCTGGTCCCAGGCTGGGGATGCAGATGGGGAGGCAGAGGCAGGACAAGTCTTTTCAACCCTGTCATGATGCCAAAGGACGTGAAGGGGGCAGGGGACGAGTGGCCCAGGGCAGAAAGCGAACCCTGGCCCTACCACTTGGAGCCGCGCAACCTCAGGCCTGTGTCTCACGGCTCTGATTCCTCCCCTGTAAATGAGAACAGCAATGCCTGTCTTCAGCTGGATTTAGGCGCACGGGTGTGCGCAAGCTTGCCAGGTGCGGTGCCTGGCACAGAGGGAGAGCTTCATCGAGAGTATGCTGGTCGATTTGAACACCTGCGTCTCAATCGATGCTCTCCACTGCCACTGCTTCCCCGGATCCATGGGTCTGTGCATCTCCCCAGTACCCGGACACCTCGAGCCTTCTGCTCCGGGCTCTGGCTGTCCCAGCCAAACCTCCTAAGCAGTGGGAGAGAGGCAGGTGTGTGTGTGGGGGGGTGTCCCTGCAGAACTCCTTGGAAGGCCTTGGCCCTGCGTGACAGCAAGACAGATCACCTGCCTCCTGCCGCCCAGCTCTGCTTACCTAATGGCAGCACCTTGTCTCCCAGGGCCCCAGGGAGGAAAAGCTCATAAAATGGGTTGCTAAGCGTTTATGCAACAGCTACACCGCAGGGGAAAACAGCAGCGGGAAGCTGTGTCTTGAGTAAGCCCAGCAGGTGACCTATATAGGCTTCCAGGCTCCAGGACTCACTGTGCAAACACGGCTGTTTGGAGGTCCCAGGCACGGGAGGCTCAGGGCCTGTGCAGCCGCCAGCTCTGGGCGTGGACTCGCAGCTCAACTAGAGAATGGAAGGGCACCCGGAGGGACCCAGCCCGCCAGGAGTTCTCAGCTCGGGTAATCTGGCTGCCTCCTTCAGGGGTGGGTGGGAGGAACTTTAGACTAGGGCTCTAGAAGTCCTGGGCCAGCTCCTCCCCACGCTGCATCTAATCTCCAGAGTGGCCCGAACCAGTTGGTTCTCCAACCTGATGGACGGGAGGGGTTGGCCTCTGACGCCTGAGACGGTTGTTGCATGTAACTTACAGAAAAGGGCTTACCACAAGTTACCCGGAGCCTTAAATATCCCACAGGCTGGTGGGGACGCCAAGGGACACCGTAGGCCGACAGATGTCAGCGTGGCTGATCCTCCAGGTTGCAGGGAGGTCGTGATCGGTCTGTTTTGGTCAAGACAGGGAACCATGAGTGCTGGCTTAGTCAGCCTGGTCAGAGGCTCGCGGTTGGCTGCTCAGGTCTCCGTGGCCATGGGCCCCTGCAGATACATCACCAGTCCCTCCGTGGCTCCTTATACCACGGCAGCACCCATAACTCTAAGTCAGGAAACCCAGCCATTTATTCGGCTGGATCTTGTGTATGTATGTGTGTGGTACTAGGGATGGAACCCAGGGGCTTTTACCTCCAGGCTACATTCTCAGACCTATTTTCTATTTTATTTGGAAACAGGGTCTCACTAAGTTGCTGAGAGCCTCACTAAGTAGCTGAGGCTGGTTTCGAACCTGTGCGATCCTCCTGCCTCAGCCTTCCAAGCGCGGGGATTACAAGCGTGCGCCACCACGCCTGGCAGTGACCTGATGCTTTTGAAACCTGAAATTTCTCAACACTTTGCACTAGTCATAACCTGGAACCCCATTGGCCATGGGAGGTTCTTATAGACAGGCACAAATAAAAGTGTCCCTCTCTGACTCCCAGAGCACCTTTAGATGGAAGGCAGGAGACTGTGGGGAAATGTTTTGAAATTTGTTTAGCAAAGTTCTAAACCGTAGCCTTGTTTTTAGCTTCTGAATTCATCCTAACCCTTTGTTAGCTTTATTTTTATTTATTTATTTTTATTTTTTGTGGTACTGGGGTTCCTGGAAACCCTTCTACCTAAGGGCTACACTCCCAGACCTATTTTATATTTTTTTATTTGGAAACAGGGTCTCTTAAGCAAGCCAGCGAGACTGGCTTCAAACCTGCGCAATCCTCCTGTCTCTGCCTCCCAAGCGCGGGGATTACAAGCGTGCGCCACCACGCCTGGCTATTTTTTATTTATTTTAAAAGACTTGCTTGTTCTTTAAGACTCACAAAGACTTTTTATTTATTTATTTATTTATTTATTTATTTATTTATTTACTTATTTATTTATTTTGCAGTACTGGGGATGGAACTTAGGACATTCTACCTCCAAGCTACACCCCTAGCCCTATTTTTTATTCTTTATTTTGAAACAAGATCTCACTGAGTTGCGGAGGGCCTCACTAAGTAGCTGAGGCTGCCTGCGAACCTGCGATCCTCCTGTCTCAGCCTCAAGTACAACGCCTGGCTTTTGACTTTTCACTTAAAAAAAAAAATGAAATCTAACTCAACACAGGTGAATGGTCAAGCCACGTGGTAATTCTGTTCAGGAGCAGACACACCATTCCCTCTGGCTTCTTGATAAGGTAGAACTGTTTGGAAAAAGGACAGAACCCGGCTAGGCTGGAAGCCGTACATTAAAGAAGCTGAATGGAGTCCTGGTGAGGTCGGGCGCTCGCTGGGCGCGCCCAGATCGCCCTTCCAAGTAGGGCTCCATCCTTTGTCTGAATTACTGCTGCGTCTCTGAGATGCTGAGTAATTCAGATGAAGGAATTTCGTCTGAATTCCCCACACACAGGTTCCAACGAGGAAAGACAAGTCCACCAAAAGGCTCTGAGCAAACTCAAACCCAACGCGTCCCTCAACCCGACATCTGCGCGGAATTCCACCGAAGAAGGGGAGCCCAGCATCTCCGGGAGGTTCAGGGTCGTTGGCATGCTGGCCGTAGGCAAAGAAGTCAGCCTAGCCCTGATGCTCAAAAACCTCACCCGCGACGTGAAGACGGTGACCGTGAACATGACGGCCTGGACCATCGTCTACAACGGCACGCTGGTGCACGAGGTGTGGAAAGACTCAGCCACGATATCCCTGGACCCTGAAGAAGGTAACTGGCCCTGGAGCCGGCGGGGCTCCACGGGGCAGGGTGCTGAGTGAGTGAAAGCTGGCTCGGGGCAGATGGATGCTTTAGAGGGCTTTCGATGGTTTAGGGGAGACCGTCTCTATGAACACCATCACTGCATGGAGACCGTCTCTATGAACACCATCACTGCATGGGCAGGGGGCAACCAAAGTCCTTCACAGCCCCAGAGAAAAGAGGGAGGCTTTGGCAGCTTGATAGCTGCACCACGTCTCTTACAGGAACTTACCACCCTACAGTTTGCAGGGTGTGTTCTTACATGATGCCTCAGTCAACCTTCTAAAAGAGGGCAGCTGGCAGTGTACAAGTTAGAGAGCCAGGGAGGAGGCTTAGAGATGCGTGACTTGGTGGCCGTTCAGTGGCAGGGCCCAGGTGTTGGTGCTTAGATCTCTGATGCTAAATCCGGAGCCACCCACTGTTTGTCCGGTTGCTGCTGGTGCCTCCCACGGGCCACCGCCCACCTGCACTCTTCACCCCCACCATCAGTGGCTTTTTAGGTTTGGACCCAGACAGGGTGCGAGATGCCACTGGGGCTCCAACCCTCACCCGGGTCCCCCAGAGCTGCAGGGCCTGAGTGTCGCATCTTGATTCCCGGCGACAGGGGCAGGTCGTCTCTGAGGTCTGAGCATTTGGGAGGCACAGTGACTTCTTGCCCCAGGGAAGCACAGATGGGACAGGACCAGGTGGAGCAGGGGAAGGCTGGTTCCGTGGGATCAGAATGCAGGCGTGCCCGCCTGGCACGATCCCTCCCGCTGTTATTATGAAAAGTTCGGATTTACAAAGCAGATTAATGAGGGCAGGGCAGCTATTTGCTTCACATAAGGAGCTAATAGAAGCTCATTAATTGAACAGCCCATCTTGAAAGAATTCTGTCCGTGGAGAAATTCCTCTTGTCAGAAGGCAGAGTCCCCTGGCAGCTTATTTCCTGGAAAACACTTCTCAATATCAGAAGCCACCTTCTGGCTTTGAGTTACCTTTGAAGAGCTTTGCTCTGCTCGTCTTTCTCTTTCTTTTCTTTCCTTCCTTCCTTTCTCTCTCTCTCTCTCTCTCTCTCTCTCTCTCTCTCTCTCTCTCGTCTGGAGATGAAACCCAGAGCTATACCCCCTGCCCTGTTTTTTATTCTTTATTTTGAAACAGGGGGTCTCACTGAGTTACAAAGTGCTTCGCTAAGTAGCACCACCACACCCGGCGCAAGCTCGCTCGCTCTCTCTCTCCCCCTCCCTTCCTTCCTTCCTTCCTTCCTTCCTTCCTTCCTTCCTTCCTTCCTGCTTTCGTATGTGTGTGGGCCGTACTGGGATTACAGGAGTGCGCCACCACGCCTGGCTTCCTCCACAGCTGTACGAGGAAGAGCAGTGGCCAGGACGGTCAGAGGAGAGAGCGGCCCGTGGCAGCCTGTGGTGTCTGAGGAGACGGAGAGGCTCTGGGCCCTGGAGAGGAACCAGGCCCACAGAGAACGGCTAGGGGAGGCACTTCATCCGGGGAAACCATAGCGGCCAGAGTGCAGAGGCCCAAACGTGCCTGCTTGGTCACTGGGATGAACAGTGAGATGCGAGGAGGTTCTTTAAAGGAGAGGTGAGGTGCGCAGGTGACCAGGGCCAGCGGAGGGGCCGGTCTTCACTCTCAGGCAGTGAGGCGCTGGGGAAGAGTTTTGTTGTGACGAGAAAGAAGAACGCCATGGTGTAGGAAAGTGTGTGGTCTCGCAAAGCTTTGACTAGCGGAGGGGAGATGGGTTCAAAGCAGGAGAGCCCAGAGGTGGGAGGCAGCGGCCCGAGAACCCCGGTCATTAGACGACTGGGAGGGTCTCACTTATTTAGCCCACCCCGGCTCCCTCCACGGTTGTGACTGTGTTGTCCTGGCGGCCATTGGGCAATCGGCTAACGTGCCTACTCCTCTCCCGCCCCTAGAAGAAAATCTGCCCTCCAACATTTTCTAGGACAGGGAGGAGCAAGCCCATCCAGAAGAGGGCCCGGCCCCTGGCAGGGCTCAGTCAAGCCCGGGGCTACGGCTTCTCCTCCCTGCCAGGCCTGGCTTGACCTCTAAAGCAGTCAGAGTTCAGCCTCACTCTCCGTCCCTGCCCTGGATTCTCCCTAGAAATACAGCACCCCGTGAAGATCTCCTACGCCCAGTATGACAAGTACCTGAAGGCAGACAACATGATCCGGACCACGGCCGTGTGCAAGGTGACCGAGGAGTCCGAGGTGGTGGTGGAGCGTGACATCATCCTGGAAAACCCCACCCTGACCCTGGAGGTAAGGGGTGGGCAAGGGACCCCGGCCGCACAGCCCCCAGCCCCTCCAGCCCCTGCAGCTCTGCACAAAGGAAGGTCCTCTCCCGCAGAGAGAGTTCTCCCCGCAGAGAACTGGGCTCAGCTGGGGCCCAGCCTCTGCCAAGTGGATCAGCCCAGGGCCCGGCTCAGGCCCAGGTGGGACGAGAACTGGAGACGCTGGTACACAGCAGGGTGTTCTGGCTTCCTGTCTGGAGAGCTAAGTAGGCATGGTTGCTGGAAGCTTCTTCGGCTCCCATTCTAGACCCACTGGGGATATCAGCGGAGGCTCTGCTCAGCTACTGAATATGTGCGGTGTTCAGGACCAGGCTGGGCTCAGGAGTCACAGAGGCACAGACAGAGGTCTGTGGGAAGCGCAAGCGTCCTTCCCTGGCCCCGTCGCTCTCTGGGGATGATCAGACAGCTCGTATCTCCACTCTGGAGCCCAGGGCTGAAGGCCCTTGGGCTCCTCTGCCCTGTCATTCACACTGGGTGAAACAAGGCCCAGAGAGAGGAGAGCGGCCATTACTGATGAGCCAGGGCTGGACCCCAGGGCCCTGGACTGAGCCTCTGCCCTTTCCAAGGTGTCCCGTCACCAGCAACAGCATCTTCAAGGTAGCTAAGACCAAGGCCTCTCTTTCTTTCTTTCTTCCTTTCTTTTTTTTTTTTCTTTTTTTTTTTTTTTTGTTTTTGTTTTGTTTGTTTGTTTGTGGTGCTGGGGATTGAACCCAGGGGCATTCCACCTCCAAGCTATACCCCCAGCCTGATTTTTTATTCTTTAACTTTGAAACTGGTCTCAGCCTCCCAAGTACTGGGATTACAAGAGTGCCCCACCATACCAGGCCCAAGGCCTCCTCTTCAGAGGCCCCTGTGCGCTCACTCCCGCCCGGGATGGAAGGTTCCAGAACAGGGCAGCACAGATCCGAGAGGGAAAGAGCTGGGAAGGCCAGCAGGTGGGTGGGCAGGGAAGACGGGGTCTCCCCACCGGCCTCACGGGTCCAGCCTTCCCTCAGCCACTGTGCCCATATCGGCTCCAACCAGCCAGGTAGTAAATTTTGGTGTAATTACCCTGCTGACTGCCCCAGCCCTAGATTGCTAGAGGACCTGGGTCATTTGGGTGCCCTGGCCCCACCCCTCCCTACAATGCACCCTCGCTGCAAGGATTCCTGGCCTCAGAGGGCAGGGGAGCCCAGGATACCTGCCCTCCTGTGCCCATGCTCATGTGGGCTCCGCTCACTCATGCAACCGGCCTGCGGTGCCCACTCTCCTGGTGAGTCTAGACTGTGCGTCAGGGCGGGGTGGTTGAGTCTCAGGACCTAGGGAGCCAGGTGACGCAGAGCCAGTATCTTAGCGGACAATCAGGATTGGCAAGAGGCAAACAGCGCCCCCCACAGGTCGCGATGGGAGCAGAGCTGTTGGCTCTGGGCTGGCCTTCTTCCCTCCCCAAAGGTCACCGTCCATCCCTGTGTGTCCCCTGTGAAGCAAGGCCTCTCCCACTTCACAAAGCAATGCCCAGACTCTCCCTGACGGTGGACGGTGGTCGCGGTGGTAGGCCCCATGTTCCAACGCCGGAGGCTAGGACATATGCCGGGGAGCAGCCAGTCCGTAATGAGAACCTCCTGCCCGCAAGGATCAGTGATTACGCAAAGTTAGCCCCCCACATTATACTCCCTCGCCGCATATCCCCAGACCTCCTTCTAGCTTTTTCTTTTCTTCAACATTTTTGCCCTCCGTCTTTTGGATTCCCATTTCAAGTCCACTTTCTCTTTCAAGATACCATAATATCTTTAGAAAGAAAATCAGAACAGGCGTAGCCTCGAAGTGTACCGTCATCGACTTCCTTATTTAATCTTTATGAGACGTACCTGATCTGCCTTCTTTGGGGCACGTTTTCTCTATTTAAGGCTCCGGGGAATCAAGACATTCTCGGCGTGATTGAACGAATCAATGCCTCGCTCAGAGCGGGGCATAGGTTTTTTAAATTCATGAAGGTGATCTCTATGAAAAGATAATAATTTGGGTAAAACCCTGTTATCTCATCTGGTACTGATTGGCAATTAGCATTGAGGACCTTAGGCCCTGGAATCAGGCATAAAATCTAAACATTGTTCTAAAGGATGATGACGACCTTCAAATCTCTGGCCCGCGGCCCTCTGCTTCCCTTTTGCAGATTCAAGTCAGTAGGAGAGGGTAGTAAGCGGCAATAAAGAAAGAGACACAAATACATGAAAATCTCAAATTAGCTATCAGTGAGAAAAACATAGCCCCGTTTATGCAGTTTTGTTATACCTCAATAGCATAAAATAGCGCCTCCCTCCTCAAATCACATCAGACGCTTAACTGAGTTCCAGAGGAGAAATTATAGTAAGTATCATGGTGTCTAAACTGCTTCAATTATTCACAAATTATTGGTAGGTATTGCTGGGCCTGTCAAAAAGAGCGAAGGCTTTGGAACCAGCTGGGCCCTGCTGTTTCCTGGTGGGTGAATCTCCTAAGTTATCGAATCAGCGTGAACATTTTACCACCGTAAAGTGGTTGCTATGAGAACTAATGACTGGGAGAACAAAAACCAGACAAACAAAACACAGCCACCTCCAGGGAACCTAAGAGTACAAGAGTAGAAACCCGGCAGCCGTGCAATTCCTATCCTTGTCCCCAAAACGCTTCCTTCCTGTCCCCGGACACACGCGGGCCCTTCTCAGAGGGAAGAGGTAATTGCCTGTCTTCGTGGGATACGTCTGCCCAGAGTCACGGCTCATTCTTTGCACAAGTGCCACAGCCTTCATCTTTGCGGCGAATAAATAATTCATGTTACTTTTCTGATCCAAGCCCCCAAGTCCCAGCTGCGCCTTCTCTGTACTCGGTATGGCTGGGACTGGAGCCCTACCCAGACCACAGTGCACCACACAAGGAGACTTCTGGTCTTTCAGAAGTTCAGAAGCAAGTCAGTCAGTGAGATGCCATCACAGGAGAGTGGGCTGGACGGAGGGGGCGACACCTGTGACCCGGAGGGAAGGGGCTGCGGCGGTCAGCCGGGCCTGGGCAGCCTCAGGGGTCGGTGGTCACCACGGGGCCTGCCAAAAAGGGAAATTCAGGCTTTAAGGGAAAAACAGGTCCAGTGAGCAGGAGGTCCAAGAAAACTAATGTTAGACATATTCACCATGAAAATTTTTCTAACCCTCTGCAAGCCGGGCATTGAGCCCGGGCTACCCTCGGAAGCAGGGCCGCCCTTCCCGGGTGTGGAGCAGGGCCTCCGAGCAGGGCTGCAGGGGCTGCCAGGTGCCCTCTTGCCCTGAGCCTAGGTTTCCTGTCCACTGTATGGGGACAGTGGTAAATGTCCAGGAAACCCTCACATGAAGGCCGAGGGCCCCCTGGCATTTAGAGGGCTAGATGGCCGGCCCTCCCTCCCCGCGTGGGGCCCTGGCGCCAGGCCCCCTGTGGGCGGGCAGGCTGGCCAGGCACTGACGGCGGCCCCTCCTCCGCAGGTGCTGGACCAGGCGCGCCTCCAGAAGCCCCTGATGGTGCGGATGCTGTTCTCCAACCCCCTGGACGAGCCGGTGAAGAACTGCGTGCTGATGGTGGAGGGGAGCGGCCTGCTGCTAGGCAACCTCAAGATAGAGTGAGTCCCAGGCTGCTTCCCTCCTGGGGGTCTGGAAACCAGGATTCGCCTTTGTGTTTGTTTAGGGAGCTTGCCAAGCCTGAGCTCTTGGGCCCGGGGCTGAGAGCTCTGCGCACCCCCGGGGCTCAGCATATCTGGGGGGTCGTGGGCCGCGCGGGTGGCCTGGAGAGGCCGCTAGGGGGCGCTAAAGAGGCGGCGCCCGGCGCGTCCAGCCCGGTCCGTCCAGTCTGACCTGCGCTTCTTCCATCAGCGTGCCGACCCTGGGCCCCAAGGAGCGCTCCCGCGTCCGCTTCGAGATCTTGCCCACCAGGATCGGCACCAAGCAGCTGGTCGCAGACTTCTCCTGCGACAGGTTCCCCGCCATCAAAGCCATGCTGTCCATCGAAGTGGCCGAGTGAAGGGCCCGGCGGCCCCCGTGCGCACCCGGGAAACACGGAGCGGGAGGGGCTCCCCGAGGACTGAGACCACGGCCGCCGCGGGCCCGCCCGGGAAGCCCACCCCTCCCCCAAGGCTGCCGACGTGGACTCCGAGCACCACCCCTCCCACCCAGGCTGGGGCAGGGTCCACCCTGGCCTGCCGCTTGGTCACTTTTGCACGCTCCGCAGCCTCCTGCTCCGTGGGCCCCAGGGCCCTGCCCACCCCCACCCCCACCCCACCCCCACCCATTAGCGCCCCAGGGGAGCACCGGCCCCGGGACTCTCCAGATGGACATGGGGAAAGGCAGTCTGGACTGCTTCCTGATCCCCAGCCCGCAGTTGGGACGTCCCTGCTCTTCCCTCCGGCCACCATGAAGGGCAGAGGCCCAGCCATCTGCCATGATGTCCCCACCCTTACACACAAAATAAACGTTAAAGGCGTGCAATCACAGGGCGCCCGCTCGGGCAGACTGCTGTTTGGCCTGAGGCGGCTGGCGGAAGAGAGAAAGGGGCTGGGGTCTTGTCGACATCTTCTGGAGGAAGGGGGAGCTCTGTAGTGTCCTTCCAAGCTCTGAGGTTCCCTCTCTTAGGTGTATTAGATGTGCTTTTTATTTATGATATTTTCAATTTGTAATGGGTTTATTAGGATGTAACCCTATCCTAAGTCATATATCTATATACGCTTCTAAGCTTCCTCCTCAGAAAACTCAGAAAAGAAGGAAAAGGTAAGCCCAAAATAAGCAGAGAAAGATAAATAACAAAGAGCATAAGTCAGTCAATAGAATGACAAAATGGCCGATCAGTGGCGCTCAACGTGGGTTTTGTATATATATATATCACATTGATAAATCTCTAACCAGACTGATGAGGAAAAAGATAAGACGCAAATTACTAATATCAGAATTAAGAACCCCTATAGCTGTTCAAAGAATAGTAAAGAAATATTAAGAACATTATGCAAATAAATTTGCATAACTTAAATGAAGTGGACAAATTTCTGGAATCTAAACTCATTCAAGAAGAAATAGATATCGAGGATATCCCCATAACTACTAAAGAAACTGAATTTGAAGTGAGGACCAGTAGAAACTGTCCACCTGCACCCAGTCCAAATGGCCAGCCTTAGAACTGGTTGTCTTATTATCACGACGTTTTCTGGTGGTTTGTTATTAACTATTATAATTTCCCACCTCTATGAAAGCACTGATTACTCTCCAGACCCAGCTCAAATGTCCGCTCTTCTGGAAAACTTTGCCCATGCCCTCCGCCTGGCTGCACCCAGGCACAGGCGCTCCTCCTTTCCGTAATCCTCCTGCCACCGAACCATGCGTTTTTAGGCTACTTTAGCATCTGAGCTTGGTCCCTTCTCCCCGCTCCTAGACGATGTACTTTTCCTGGGCGAGAACCATTTTTTTCACCAGCCCTTCTTTCTCCACACTTAGACAGTATCTGGTGTAGACAGCGCTCCCATTTGTGTTCATAAAAGAGCCAAAGAAATGAGTGAGATTGTGGACGAAAGACTGGAAAATGTATCATATCTAACATTCACTAAGAGCGTACACTGCTAGTCACGGGTCTAAGAATTTTATCGCTGTTCGTTTAATCCTTTAAGGAACGCGCTAATATTGTTCCCATTTTACAGATGAGGGAGGAGAGATTGGAGAGTCTCTGAGGTCACAGGTACCAAGGGGGAAACAGGCTTAGGGCGAGTTCTCTTCGTTCCTTACTCTCCTGCGAGCCTTCCTGTGCCTTCATGATCACTTATAGCACCTGATTGCGACCATTTGTTATTCTGTCACTGGCTCTAATCTACAGGGTGGAAACATCAGTGAATGTGCATGAAAAATGACTTTGTGATACCACATGACAATACATGTGTTAGTTAGCGTTCAGTTACTCTTACAAAATGCCTGAGATAACCAACTTACAAAGAGAAAAGGTTATCTTGGCTCGCAGTTTTCGGAGGTTTTAGTCCATGGTCGGTTGGCCTCATTGTTTGCAGGTGAGTTGCAAGGCTGCACATCATGGCAGGAGCGAGTGGTGGAGGGAAACCATTAACTTCAGGGCCAGAACACAAAAGCGAGTGAGGAAAGGGCTGGAGACCCACTCCTTCCAAGGGCACGCCCCCAAGGACCTAAAGACCTCCCACCAGGCCACACCTACTAGAAGTGCGACCACTTCCCAGTAATGCCATTTTGGGGGCTAAACCTTTAATGCTTAATTGGGGACACTTAAAATCCAAACTAAGTTGAACGTGGTGGCGCACGCTTGTAATCCCAGCATTTGGGAGGCTGAGGTAGGAGGATTGCAGTTCACGGACAGCCTCAGCTACTTAGTGAGACCCTATGCAACTCAGTGAGACCCTGTTTCAAAATAAAGAATAAAAACAGGGCTAGGAGTAAGATGGGTGTGGCGGCGCACGCTTGTAATCCCAGCATTTGGGAGGCCGAGACAGGAGGATCGCGGTTCACGGGCCAGCCTCAGCTACTTAGTGAGGCCCTCTGCAACTCAGTGAGACCCGGTTTCAAAGTAAAGAATAAAAAATAGGGCAGAGGGTGTAGCTCAGAGGTCGAATGCCCCTGAGTTCCAAACCCAGACCCACAAAAAAAAAAAAAAAAAAAAAAAAAGGAAAAGAAAAGAAAAAAGAAGACTAGGGGTGTAGCTTGGAGGTAGAATGCCCCTGGGTTCCATTCCCAGTACAGGAAACAAAAAAATCCAAACTCTAGCCAGGCATGCTGGTACATGACTGTAATCTCAGTAACTGGGAGACAGAGACAGGAAGATTATGGGTTCAAGGACACACTCAGCAACTTAGCAAGCCCCTGTTTCAAAACATTACCAAAAGAGGTGAGGTGTGGCTCAGAGGTAAAATGCCCCTGGGTTCCCCAGTACCAGAGATAGGATCCAAACTCTAGCAACACGTTGTGTTCAGTGACACTGCACGAGCGGTTTCACCGTGCAAACCTGCACCTTCACGGTGTCTCAAAAGACATCATCAAGGCAGGTCAATCTGGAGCAAAATTAAATATGACTTGTTACTTAAAGTAATGTTACTTCTATTTTATTTTCTCTATTACTTTTTAATACTTAGAACCTGAATACTCAGACTTTATGACCATTCTATAGTCAATTAGGTTTCTCTCTAATAAAATAAAACTATTTAAATATACAGAACATTAAAGTGTTTTTATACAAGATATATTTACAGCATATAAATTCCTTAAATATAGGTGCTGGCAAAACTGGAGAGTGAAACTAAACCCCCATCTCTCACCCTGCGTGAAAGTAAACTACGAATGGATCAAAGACTTAGAAATTGGACAAGAAACTTTGCTACCATTAGAACAAAACATAGGGCCAATTCTCCAACATAGAGACACTGGTAGAAACTTCCTCAGTAAAACCCCTAAAGCTCAAAAATTAAAACTAAGAATCAATAAATAGGATAGCATCTAATTTTGAAAGCTTCTGCACAGCAAAGGAAATAATCAAGAGTCTACACAGTGGAAGAAAAATCTTTGCCAGATACTCCTCTGACTGAGGACTAATACTCTGAATATATATATATTTTTTAAAAAAACCCTAAAAACACCTAACACCAAAAGAAAAAAACAAACCCTGCCGGGCGTGGTGGCACACACTTGTAATCCCTGCGCTTGGGAGGCGGAGACAGGAGGATCGCGCAGGTTCGAAGCCAGCCTCGCTGGCTTAAGAGACCCTGTTTCCAAATAAAATATAAAATAGGTCTGGGAGTGTAGCCCGGAGGTAGAAGGGTTCCATCCCCAGTACCACCAAAACAAACAAACAAACAAAAAAAAAAAACAAATAATGATCAAATGAACTAAACAGACACTTCTCAAAAGAAGAAATAAAAAATGGCCATCAAATATACAAACAATATGTTCAACATCATTAGCAATCAGAGAAATGCAGGTCAACACTACACTGAGATTTCATCCCACTCCATGTAGAATGGGGGTCATGAAGAACACAGACAGGCTGCCTGTAGCGATGTGCGGCCCGTGATCCCGATACTTGGGAGGCTGAGACAGGAGAATTGCAGGTTGGAGGCAGCCTCAAGAGTTTAGCAAAGCCTTCAGTAGCTTAGTAAGAAGCTGCTTCAAAATAAAAAATAAGAATGGGCTGGGGATGCAGCTTGAAGTAGTAAAGCCTCTGGGTTCAATTCTCAATACTACACACGCACGCACGCACGCACGCACGCACAGAATATAAACAATAGCCAGATACGGTGGTGCACATCTATAACCCTGGTACTTGGGAGACAGATAGCGAAGGTGTGGCGGGCTCAAGGCCAGTCTTAGCAACTGACCTGTTTCAAAATAAAATATAAAATAGGACTGGGGGTGTAGCTCAGAGGTAAGATGCCCCTTGGTTCAGTCCCCAGCACCAAAAGAAAAAAAAAAGAATATAAGCAATAATAAATACTAACAAGGTCCGGGCCTGGTGGCGCACGCTTGTAATCCCAGCATTTGGGAGGCTGAGACAGGAGGATCCCAGTTTGTGAACAGCCTCCTTTACTTAGTGAGGCCCTCTGCAACACACTGAGACCCTGTTTCAAAATAAAGAATAAAAATAGATCTGGGGTTGTAGCTCGGAGGTAGAATGCCCCTGGGTTCCATCCCCATTACTGAAATTAAATAAATAAATAATAAATAAATAAATAAAATACAAGAATGGGGGAGAGCACTTACAGGTTGTTTGGGGATTCTCAATTAGTACAACCACAGATCAGAATGAAGGGTCCTCAAAAGACTAGGAATGGAACCTCCTTACCAGGCTGGACAATCTTTCCAAAAGAATTAAGGTCAGCACACTGGAGTGGGACCTGCGTGCGCAGGTTTATAGCCGCAGAGCGCACGATAGCCAAGCTATGGAACCAACCCCGGGTGAGTGGACACAGGGAATGCAGTAAATGCACATGATAGAGTTTTGCTCACACATAAAGAAGAAAGTATGTCATTTGCAATAAAATGGATGCGACCAGAGAACGTCTCGCTGAACAAGAGCAGCCGGGCTCAGAGCATCCGGCCGCGTGTCTTCTTTCATACACGGAAAGCAGAGAGGAAGAGGGGATAAAAAGGATCTTATGGAATTAAGAACGCGCTCAAGAGAGTATGGAAGGGGATCCGGGAGGGAGGGAGGCTTGGGGGAGGAAATAGACCGAATAATGTTATGTGCGCATATGAGGGTATCACCATGACTCTAATTACCAAGAACAATGACAATGGACCAGTAAAAACTATTTTTAAAAACTCCTTAAATAAGCATATAAGGTCACTAAAAAATAGACAGCGCCCTTTTCCCCATTTCTTCTAGAGGACACACCTATTGTTAATGTGAAGGACGCCCTTCCCACATTTCTGAACCCTTGGGAATGAGAGTGGAGTGCCTCCTTCTGGTCCATGGGAAAATTGCAGGCGTTTATAAAAGCATCTGTTTTAATTATTAAACACCTGTGGGGTTGAAAACATAACTGTACAGAAGTATTATGATTATCATTATTTGTGTGTGTACATGTGTGTATATGTACGTGTGTGTGTGTGTTACTAGGAATGGAACCCAGAGGTATTCTACCTCAGCGTTATACTCCCAGCCCAATTTGATTTATTTGGAAACAAGTTCTCACTAGGTTGATGAGTCTCACCACTTGCTGAGGCTGTTCTCAAACCTACGATCCTTCTGTCTCAGCCTCCCAAGTACTGGGATTACAGGCATGTGCCACCATGCCTGGTGTCAGAAACATTATTATTATGTGATTTTTTTTTTTTTGCAGTACTGGGGATGAAACCCAGGGGCATTCTACCTCTGAGCTACACCCCCAGCCCTATTTTATTTTATTTTTAAAATAAGGACTCACTGAGATTAGTCAGTCACAAAAAATAAGAAATCAGATGCTTTCCCTAATATGTGAGAGTTAGGGAGAAATGGGTCATAGGAGGAACTCTTGAAAGAGGAAATCCTGTAGAGGAGCAAACAAGACAACCTAAAGGAGGAGAAAGGAGGGGGAAGAGGGAAATCTCTAAAACACACAATGTACTTAAACATATCGAAGTCAACCACTAAGCCAAGCAAAGAAGGGAGGGACAGGGAGGGAATGGGGTGGGAATTGGGTAGGGGTTAAATCAGTGATGTGTACAAGTATGTACACACAAGTTTTTTACCCCAATAAGTTGTATGAATATAATGCACCAATTAAAAAAATTTTAAAAGGGCAAAAATCACCTAAAAAAATAAAAAATAAAATAAAATAAGGACTCACTGAGTTGCAGAGGGCCTCACTAAGAAGCTGAGGCTGTCTGTGAACTACGGTCCTCCTGTCTCAGCCTCCCAAATGCTGGGATTATAACCATGTGCCCGGCTATTATGTGGCATTTCTGGAAGGTGTTACCTCCTACGGTGCCCAGGACATTCAATCCCATGGCCAAGGTTTTAATGACTCTCAAATGATTATTGAGCCCTACGGTGACCAGGTTGCGGGGACTCAGCAGAGATGACCTGTGCTTTCTGAAAGTTTCTAGTCAGGGGGGCTAAGAGGGCTGTGAATGGGGTGGAGGAGGGTGACAGATGATGCCGATGGTAGTGAATAATGAAATCAATACAAAATAAAAGCCTGAGCGAGGGTTATACACGGCGAATGAGTCAGCGTGGAGGATGGGGCTGGCCAGAGCAGGCCTCTGAAGGGGGAGCCTGGGGTAAACCTAAGGTGAACTGCAGGGGAAAGAAGCCGTGAAAGTCTAACCACGAGGGGAGGGGAGACACCCCCCAGTGAGGCCTCTAAGCCCCGGCCAGACCTGGACTTTTATCCCTATTGCCACAGGAAGGTCGGAGGGCTTTGAGCAGAGGAGAGACAGGATCTGACTTGTGTTTATTTTTTTTATTATTATTATTATCATCATTTGGTGGTACTGGGGTTCCTGGAAGCCCTTCTACCACTGGGCTACACTCCCAGACCTATTTTTACATTTTTATTTGGAAACAGGGTCTCCTAAGCCAGCGCGCGCGGCTGGCTTCGAACCTGCACAATCCTCCTGTCTCTGCCGCCCAAGCGCAGGGATTACAAGCGTGCGCCACCACGCCCGGCTGACTTGTGTTTAAAAGAAACCCTTGGGCGGCTGCAGAGAGCCGGCGGAGATGGCTGCCGGAGTGGGCCAGGTAACAGGCACGGTGGTGGCCTGGGCCAGGGCGGCCGCACTGGGCAGCTCAAAACTGAAGGCAGAGCCCCAGAGTCCCCACAGGGCCTGCGCGGGCCGCAGAGAAAGGCACAGCCGCCTGCTCCCAGCCCAGCTCAGGGACTTGGGCTTCCAGCCCGGCCCTGAGGCACCTTCTCCATTGGGTGGGCCCTGAGGGGTAAAGACCTCTCGGCCTCCCCTGCAGGCCCCCATCGGCCACCTATTGGTGGCTAGCTCCCTGCTCTGCTGGGACCCTGGCCCAAGCCCCAGGACCCAGAGCTGTGCCTTCTGGGCCCAGGTCGTGGGAGCTCAGAGCTCCATACCAGTCCTGGGAAGAGCGGCAGCTTCCAGAGGGGGAAGAATTGAAGTCCTGACGGAGGCACCGAGTTCTGGGGAGCTGGATAATGACTGGAAACGCGCCCGCACACGTCACCTGGTGGATAATACCCTGTGCCGTGACCTCCCCCTGTCATTTGCAGGGCTGTTGGGGTCTAAGTAGGCATTAGGCACAGCATCGCAGCCCATTATGACCTTTATCTAAATGTGAGCCCTGCTCCCCGTGCTGCTTGGCTGGAGCCTGTTGCGGAGGACGAAGGCATCTTCCCCGCCCGGCACGGAGACAGCCTTGTGACTTGTTTAAACACAGGGCTTTATCTCCATCATCCTCCCTCGCATTGGGCCAGGGACCTGCAGGTCAGGAAGGAGCAGGAGTGGAGTCAGCTCACGCCGCAGGGAGGGCTGGCCTTACTCAGGGCTGTCTGCCACTCCGGAGACTCCCACGTCAGCCATCCCCAAACAAGCCGGGCATCTCTTCCTCCAGTGCAACCATTCTGAACACCTACTGTGTGCCAGCCGCGGCGCTCTGTATGCAAGAGCACCGTGGTTCATGTCCTCCTGGAGCTTACATCCACATCCACATGGAAAGCCTGCCAGGAGCAAATAAAGGAACAAAATACAGACAGAGCGGGATAAACGCAGTGAAGGAAAGCCAGGTTTTGTTCTGGGGGCTGAGAGGCAACGTTGCCTCTAGCCAGGCAAGAGCTCTGTGGACTTGCGTTTGTTGTGGGTGTGTTTGTTTGTTTGTTTGTTTGCAGTACTAGGGATGGAACCCAAGGGCATTCTACCTCTGAGCCACACCCCCAGCCCTATTTTTTATTCTTTATTTTGAAACAGGGTCTGCTGCGAACCGTGATCCTCCTGTCTCAGCCTCCGGAATGCTGGGATTACAAGTGTGCTCACCACGCCCGGCTGGTGTTTCTGCTGAGACCTGAGGGAGTCAAGCACGGCAAGCTGTCTGTGAACAACGGGACGCTGGCTGAATGGCGGAGAGGGGAGAGCACTGGAGGACGCAGGTTGCTCACAGACTGGCTGGAAAAGCGAGAGAATCGGATCAGAAAACGGGCAAAGGCGCGGATGTCGCTCAGCGGGAGAGCACTTGCCTAGCGTGGACATAGACGGCGCCCGAGTTCAATCCCCGGCACTGCAAGAAAAAGGGGGGAGGGGAGGAGAGAGAAAGGAGGCAGAAACACAGAGTGGCCACACAGCCATAACTACATCACAGAACCCTCGGGGAGGACCTCACCGCTTGACCTAAGGACAATACAGCACCAGAATCCATGTTGACCACCAAAACCACCACCACTGTCCCCTAAAATGGAGTATCCAGTTATCTTCTTCTTACCACAAGCACCTGATTAAAATTTCCAGGTGAGAATAGCAACTCAACTCCTGCTGCAACAAAGTCAGGGAGAGTAAGAATTAGGGTGTGATGCTCGGTCCACAGCAGCCATCTTGTGATGCACACGGAGGATGAAGACAGCCGGCCCCGGTTAGGGGACCAGAGGGGCTAAAAGAACTAAGTGCCTCACCGCGGTGCTGAGCTGCTGTACTGGCCTTGAGAATATCTAATTCTGGACATTTTATTAGGTAATCCAGAGTCTTCAGAGTCTTAGGACTTTAAGCCACTGTTAGCAGAGTCTGTCACTTGGAGAGAAAGCATTTTTAACCGTTACAGAGGGAAAGAGACTCGCTTGTGCTCAGCAGTTTTATCTGAAGCGGCTGGTGGGATTCTCCAGTGGGTGGGGCGGGCAGGGAGCCTTCCCTCCCTTTAGAGTGAATGGGTATTGACAGGGCCTGCGTATTAACAGCAGATTCTCACAACCCATTCCTGGACTTGCTGGCACAGAAATCTGAAGAATATACTTTCAAGCCTGGTGTAGTGGCGCACGCTTATAATCCCAGCATTCGGGAGGCTGAGACAGGAGGATCACAGTTTGCAGACAGCCTCAGTTACTTAGTGAGGCCCTGTGCAACTCAGTGAGACCCTATTTCAAAATAAAAAATAGGGCTGGGAGTGTAGCTCAGAGGTAGAATACCCCTGAGTTCCATCCCCAATACTGCAAAAACAAAACAAAACAAAACAAAATATGTTTTCTATGGCACCCAGAGCTATCTGATGCCGGTGGCTCACCAAGCACTTCCTACTGTCGGTAGGATTTACACAATCCTACCGACAGAGCCCCCTGGACCATCGATGCCAGGCAGCTAACAGTGCCCGGGCACAGACTGCCCAGGGGTCCTGGCTCTGCCTCCTCACAGGCTGGATGGCTTGGGGCCAATCGCAAAGCCTCCCTGAACTCCCTGGAGCTGCGGTGATGAGTGAGCGCTTGGAACAGTGCGTGGCTGGGAGCCCTAGTTATTATTAGTAATTAAGTAACCATTACTAATAACTCACAACCATCCCATGTTAGTCAGCGTGGCTCTCACCCCTACCCCACAGCCCTGGGATATGAGAGAATCAGGAAGGGCAAGTCTTTCTTTGATGGGGAGATTTTTTTATTTTTTACTCTTTTTTTGGTGGTACTGGGGGTGGAACCCAGAGGCTTTCTACCTCTGGGCTATACTCCCAGACCTTTTTTATATTTTATTTGGAAACAGGGTCTCACTAAGTTGCTGAGAGCCTCACTAAGTAGCTGAGGCTGGTCTCAAAGCTGCGCGATCCTCCTGTCTCAGCCTCCCAAGCGCAGGGATTACAAGCGTGCGCCACCACACCCAGCTGATGGGGAGATTTTGAAGGAGGGGAGATTTGGGTTTCTGTGTGGTCAGAAGCGGGCTAAACAGGGTGGAGTCCGTGATAACAGGGAGAGAGGTACCTTAGGCTGCAGCCGTCTCAGGACTCTCAGGATTTGCCTGCAGCAGAGCAGAGGCCCCCTTCTCTGGGGAGTCACAGGAACTGGCACGGGGTAGCTATGGCCTGAAAAGACCCAAGGATGCTGAGGACCAGGGACAGCCTGCTGCAATCTCAGTCATGACCAGCAGAGGGAGACCTAGACTGGAGCCAGCCTGCGCGAGTTAACCAGATGTGCAATGGACAGGAGGCATCAGCCAGGCAAGGTGGCGCATGCCTGTCATTCCAGCATTCGGGAGGCTGAGACAGGAGGGTCCCGGTTCACAGCCAGCCTCAGCTACTTAGTGAGGCCCTCTGCAACTCAGTGGACCTGCACAGAGCAATTAAGAACACAGAGGGGAACAAATGTTAAAATTGACTTTTACAGAGCTCTTGACAGTAACCTGATTGATAATAATCTGAGGCACGTTCACTCAAGAAAATTTGCTGAATCTCAGGAAGAGCACTCGGACCCGCGGCTTTCCGAGTCTACCTGTGTCACTGCCCTTCCTCTTCTCTGTGGGAGCTTTGGAACCCAGATAGTCGCTGTCACTGCGCCCATAAAAGCGGCAGCCTGTAACCCCCAGCGGAAAAGACCAGGTTTGAAACTCCTCAGCAGGCTCCGTCCCCAGGTCACTGTTCCCACTGACCTCTCGCTTCTCTCTGGAAAAGTTCAGTTCACAAAATGCCCTCCTTATCTGATCTGACTTGGAGCTCACTCTGCAGGAAAACCTCTTTCCCCCAGGGTTTGTCAAAATAATCAGCAGAAATTGTTTAATATTAGCTGCTGCCAGATGGTGATATCAGTTTGATCAAATAAGAACCTGGCAAAAAACTTAAGCTCTTGAGCCTGGCGCAGTGGCGCACGCTTGGAATCCCAGCATCCGAGAGGCTGAGACCGGAGGATCGCGGTTCACGGACAGCCTCAGCTACTTAGCGAGGCCCTTTGCAACTCAGAAAGACCCTGTTTCAAAATAAAGAATAAAATATAGGGCTGGGGGTGTAGCTTGGAGGTAGAATGCCCTTGGGTTCCATCCCCGGTACCAAAACAAAAAGAAAAACATTTAAGCTCTTGTAGGTAAACTCACAGTAAAAAGATAGGACATCTTCTTGGGAACCAGGAAGGCTGTGCCGTGTGCAGAGGCGTGTGTATGCTCAAGGAAGACGGAGAGCTCAACTCGTTCACGTAGGGCTGGGCTCGAGCACGGTGGTGGAGGCCATGTACAAGCAGGGCATGCTAGCTGAAGAAGGGTTCCAAGACTGCCCAGGTGGTGCAGGCGCGCCCCGAGCTGCACACAGAGTCTCTTGGCAGAGGGTAAAAAAGACTTCCTGTCGAGGTATTGAAGGAAATCTCACCAATCTCTCACTGTTCCTAAAGTCAGAAATTTAAGGACATCTCTCACCAATTAGCTGCTAATTTGAGCAGAAACAAACAACAAAACACACCAAAAAAAAAAAAAGGTAGAACTCTACCTGTTAAAACAGGTGTTAAATCCTAGTTCCAGAATTAATATATCATATTATCTAAAATTTCCAGTTTTTAGCCAGGCTTGGTGGCGCATGCCTATAATACCAGTACTTGGGAGGCTGAGACAGGAGGATGGCAGGTTCAAGGACGGCCTCAGCAAGTCGTAAGACTCTTATCAGCCTAGCGAGACCCTGTTTCAAAATAAAAATAAAATAGGACTGGGAATATAGCTCAGAGGTAGAATGTTCCTAGGTTCGATCGCCAGTACCCAAATAAATATTTCAGTTTTTCAACAAAAAATATAAAATAATGAAATCAGAAAATATGTTCCATACTGGGAAATAAAGTATTCAATAAAAACTGGCTCCAAAGAAGATCATATATTCAACCTACCAAAGAGCTTTTTTTTTTTTTTCCTTTGGTACTGGGGATGGAACCCAGCGGCATTCTACTTTCGAGCTATACCCCTAGCTCTATTTTTTATTCTTTATTTTTGAAACAGGGTCTCACTGAGTTGCAAAGGGCCTCACTAAGTAGCTGAGGCTGTCTGTGAACCACGATCCTCCTGTCTCAGCCTCCCGAATGCAGGGATTACAAGCGTGTGCCACCATGCCTGGCTCCAAAAACTTTAAATAAGATATTATAAATATAACCAAAAATTAAGGGGAAAGCGTGTCTAAATGATAAAAAAGTACAATGATAACGTCTTAACCAAATAGAGAATATCAATAAAGAGATACAAATTATAAATCAGAACTGAAGAGAAATTCTGAAGTTTAAAAATATGATGGCTTTTCATAAATAGAAGAAAAATAAAATTTTGATGCTAGGACAAACAGCAGATTTCAAATGGCAGAAAAAAGAATCAGTGGTCTTGAAGTCAAGTCAATTGAGAAGATCCCATCTGAGGAACAGAGTGAAAAAATAATAAATAAAATGAGCCTGTGGGACACCGACAAGCCTACGACACAGCCAATGGGGGCTGGGACACCATCATCCTACGGCACAGCCAATGGGGGCTGGGACACCATCATCCTACGGCACAGCCAATGGGGGCTGGGACACCATCATCCTACGGCACAGCCAATGGGGGCTGGGACACCATCATCCTACGGCACAGCCAATGGGGGCTGGGACACCATCATCCTACGGCACAGCCAATGGGGGCTGGGACACCATCATCCTACGGCACAGCCAATGGGGGTTGGGCAACGTCAAGCCTACGGCACAGCCAGTGGGGGTTGCAGATGGAGATGGAAGAGGGAGAGAGATGAAATGAATACCTGAAGACACGTGGATGAAAACTCTTTGAATTTGATGAAAAATATTAATCTGCACATTGAGTTTCTTAGGAAAAACTCAAAAAGATGCCCCTTAACCACATCATAATCATAATCAAACTGTTTACCACAAAGAATAGAATCCAAAAATCAGAACAAAAAATGATTTATCACATAAAGAGATCCTTAGTAAGACTAAAGGCAGATTCGCATCACAAACCATGGAGGCCAGAAGCTAGTGGAATGACATTTAAAATGCTGAAAGAGAATCCTGGCATGGTGGCGCATGCCTGTAATTCCAGGACTTGGGAGGTTGAGACCGAGGATCACAGGTTCGCAGCCAGCCTCGGCTACTTAGTGAGGCCCTCTGCAACTCAGTGAGACCCTGTTTCAAAATAAAGAATAAAAAATCAGGCTGGAGGTATAGCTTGGAAGGTAGAGTGCCCCTGGGTTCCATCCCCAGTACTGCAAAAAACAAAACAAAACAAAACAAAAAAACAATGTGGTACTTGAATTAAAGACAGACACATGGGCTGATGGAATATAATAGAAAGTCTCAAAATAAATATATAAAGACATATACGGGCAAGTGATTTTTGACAAGGATAACTAGATCATTCTATGAAAGAAAGAAGAATCTTTTCAACTATTGCTGCTGGAAAAACTGGATAGCCAAATACAAAAGAGAGAAGTTGGACCCTTAACTAACATTACATATAAGAACAAACTGCCGATGGACAAGGGCTTAAACGTAAGAGCTAAAACTATACAGTTCTTAGAAGAAAACATAGAGGAGAAGCTTCACGATGTTGGATTTGGCAATTATTTCTTCAGATATGGTACTGAAAGCACAAGAAACAAAAGAAAAAATACGCAAATTGGACTTCATCACAATTAAAAACCTTTGTGACATCGTCAACAGAATAAAAAGGCAAGTCCCAGAACGGGAGAAAAAACGTACACATCATAACCCTCCAAGCTTCACTCCCAGCCCTAGTATATTTTTTATTTTGAGACAGTGTCTCTCTAAGTTGCTGAAGAGCTCGCTAAGTTTCTGAGGCTGGTCTTGAACCTGTGAGCCTCCTGTCTCAGTTTCCCAGGTACTGGGATTCCAGGCGTGCACCACCACTTCCAGTATCGAAGCGCGCGCGCGCGCGCGTGTGTGTGTGTGTGTGTGTGTGTGTGTGTGTGTGTGTGTGATACTGGGGTTCCTGGAAACCCTTCTACCTCTGGGCTACACTTCCAGACACCTATTTTTTTTTTTAATATTTTTATTTGGAAACAGGGTCTCTTAAGCCAGCGAGGCTGCCTTCAAACCTGCACAATCCTCCTGTCTCCGCCTCCCAAGCAGGAAGCGTGAGCCACCACGCCCAGCTCAAAGCTTTTTAAATAATATTTTAAAACAAAATCATAGGCCGGGCGTGGTGGCGCACGCTTGTCATCCCCGCGCTTGGGAGGCGGAGACAGGAGGATCGCGCAGGCTCGAAGCCAGCCGCGCGCTGGCTTAGGAGACCCTGTTTCCAAATAAAAATGTAAAAATAGGTCTGGGAGTGTAGCCCGGAGGTAGAAGGGCTTCCAGGAACCCCAGTACCAATATATATATATATATATATATATATATATATATATATATATATTATTCATTAAATATATTAAATATATTTAAATATATATATTAGGTGGAGACCAAGAAAGAAAGGCTTTACTGCTCGGCATGCCCCACTAAACTCAAGAGAAGATTTTATTCAAAGCCAGCTTTGTGGGATATAGGGGAGACATTTTTCTTTGGCAAATCTCCATCTTCCAGACCCAGGGACACGAGAAGCTTCCGTGAGGGTGAAGGAGGCAGTCTCCGACAAAAGGCAGGAAACACACATATGCAGATTAGCTGGCGGCACTAATCAGAAACGTGTCGGTCTTAATTTCCTCAGTGTCTGTCCTCAGCAAGAAGAAGTTCGGAAGTTAAAACAATCTGGAGTTTTTCACTTCGAAGGGGATTAATCAAAACCAGATTTTCTTTTAAGCAACCACCATGATAATAAGCGATAGTGCAGGAAATAATAAGGACACGGAAATGGTACACGAGGAACCAGCTTACACCAAGGGATCAGTGACAGAGGAAAAGAGCGAAGACAGAAAACAAGTGACCAAGTGGCAGATGCGAGCCGGGCGTGGTGGCCACGCTTGTGATCCCAGTACTTGGGAGGCTGAGACAGGAGGATCACAGGTTCAAGGCCAGCCTCAGCTACTTAGTGAGGCCTCCGCAACCTAGTGAGACCCTGTTTCACAATAAAGAATAAAAAAATAGGTGGAGCTCAGAGGTGGAATGCCCCTGGCTTTAATCCCCAGTACATCCGTTAAAAAGGGGGGAGGGGGCGCAGATGCAAAGCCCTCTTAACAGCGATTACATCAGCTGTAAACTCATTTCAAACAGAGGCCTCCTGGGGATGCTTGTCTTAACAGACATCCTCCAGTGTGGGCTGAATGAAGGGCTGAGAGTTTAATGCTGGAATTGCAGGCACCTGCTAGGGAATTGGGATATACATTCATATATATACATACATACATACATACATACATACATACATACATAGTTTATGTGTATGTATATATGAATATGCTTCACAGATGTATACAAAGGGCCTCACTAAGTAGCGGAGGCCGTCCACAAACCGCGATCCTCCTGTCTCCGCCTCCCGAATGCTGGGATTCCAAGCGTGCGCCACTGCGCCCGGCTCCAAATATCCAAACGTCATCCTTCCATTTCCCCAGTTTCCCCTCTCCGGTGTCAACTTCTTAACCTTTTTTGTGTAGGAAGAATTCTAAGATGACCTCTGTGAGGGCCAGTTGTACGTGGCAACGGGCACAGGTTTGGCTCAAAGAAATGATCACGAGTGTTCCCGAGGGTGCTTCTGAATGTGATTAACACTCAGTTGGTAGAGCGTAAAGGAGGCGGCCTTCCTAACGGGGCTGGGCCTCATACAATCACTCAGAGGCTTGACTAGGACGAACACAGCGGCCCTTCCCCAAATGAAAGAAAGTTCCTCCTGCCTGGCTGCCTCTGACAGCCTGGGCAAAGAACTTTCTCTGCCTGGTTGCAGAAATAGAAGCCAGAGAGACCTGGTCCATCCGGCCTGGACGAAAGTAAACATTCATGATGTGAACTGCCTGTGGGCCTTGAGGCGACAGTGGGTGGCTTCCAGGAGCTGAGAGCAGCTCTAGCCGCCAGCCAGAAAGAAAACAAGGCCCTCGGCCCCCACGCCTTCCAGGTTCTGCCGACTATCGAGCCAGAGTAGAAGAGAACCCGAAACCTCAGTTCAGAACGGCCCCGGCCAACATCTGGGTTTCCACCCTTTGAGGTCCTCCGCCTCGGATCCAACCTAACTGAGCCCGAGTCTTCAGAACCATGTAGCTTTTTGTTTGGTTTGGTTTTCAGAATCAGACGTTTACTTCACATGGCAAGGTCATATTCCCTCCCCACACTGGAGAATATAGATTTGCCATATCTAGCTGGTGTCTCAGGTTAAAGGGACCAGGACATTTTCAAATGATTCTAATAATCGCATCCCTCTCCTCCAATCTTAAATTTGTTTAATGGAAAACATACTTCTTCCTTCTTTGCAATGGATTTTAATTGAAAAGAATGGAATACTCAACCAGGCGTGGTGGCGCACGCTTGTAATCCCAGCATTCCGGAGGCTGAGACAGGAGGATCGCGGTTCGCGGACAGTCTCAGCTGCTACTTAGTGAGGCCGCCCGCAACTCAGTGAGACCCTGTTTCAAAATAAAGAATAAAAAATAGGGCTGGGGGTTTAGCTTGGAGGGAAAATGCCCCTGTGTTCCATCATCCCCAGACCCGCAAAAAAAGAAAAAGAAAAAAGGAATACTCAAAATAAACAATGAGGAAGAAAGGTTCAAATTCCACCATGCGCTGGTCTCTCTCAGATCCGGTCACTGGGATGCTGCACTCACTCACCAGAATGGTGCTGTACAATTAGGTCACGTAGTGCTTCTTTATTGAGGGGAAATTCACACGACATAAAATTAACCACTTCAAAGCGAACAATTTGGTGGCATTTGGCATGTTCAGTGTTAGGCAACCACTGCCTCTGTGCAGTCCTCACACGTTTCCTCACCCGGTGGGAAGCTCATACCCATCCCTGTTCCCTTGGCAACCGGCAGCTTTCAGTCTCTGTCTTTAACTGTTCTGGCTGTTTCGTGTAAATATTCCATATCATATATTTATATTTTAAAATTCTCTTTATAATTTACACTTTATATTTATACTTTAAATAATTAAGATGTTTTAAAATAGTTTAAATAATAATATATTTAAATATTTATATTTTATGTTTATATTTACAAAACTAGTTTCATATTTCACATCAAAGAAATCATGGCTTTTTGTGTGGCCTATTTCACTTGCCATAATGTTTTTGTTTTTCAAAGTTATTTTCTTTTTCTTTCTTTTTTTTTTTTTTTTTTTTGGTGGTACTGGGGTTCCTGGAAGCCCTTCTACCTCCGGGCTACACTCCCAGACCTATTTTTACATTTTTATTTGGAAACAGGGTCTCCTAAGCCAGCGCGAGTGGCTGGCTTTGAACCTGCGCCATCCTCCTGTCTCTGCCTCCCAAGCGCGGGGATTACAAGCGTGCGCCACCACGCCTGGCTTTCAAGGTTATTTTCTATATAACCATGTTGTAGAACGTGTCAGCACATCATTCTGTATTTATCCTGTAATATAGTCTATATTTCCACATTAGAGCGTGTGTCAGTACATCATTCCTCTTTGTGGCTAGATAATATTTTGGCGTAGGAATGACCCACCGTTTGTCTCTGCACTCATCTACTGATGGACCTCTGGGGTGTTCACACCTTTCAGCTATTGTAAATAATGCTACCATGAACATGTGTGTACATGAGCTTGTTTGAGCCCCTGTTTTCAATTCTTTTCAGTATACGCCTCGCAGTAGACTTCAGGGTGATATGGTGATTCCACAGTTAACTTGTGAGGACCCGTCACTGTTTGCCATTGGCGGTGTTTCCAGCTGCTAATTTGTGGGAAATTGTTACACAAAAGTACAAGACTAATGAATCTCGTTTTGCCTGATTGTTTTTAAATTTACATTCGTATCTCTAAATAGAATGCTCTGAAGAATAAAATACTCCCTCTTGCATTATTTGTTTAGTTCCCGTTACACGAAGCGCAGTTAGCACTCCTGCGCTCCCATCAAGAGCAGTCAAGGGCTGCCTTCCACCGCCCACCCTCCCAGGATTTTTATGTCTTAATTTTAGTTAGGTAACTAACTGGTGCTTACATTATTGGAACTTTATAAGTTCACATGTAGTTGATTCGTGTTGTTGAACTGGGCTTACTTTTCCTTTACTCAACAACATTTTCTTTTCCCTAGAGTTAATCATTTAAGGCCTGGTTCAAGCTGGGCGTGGTGGCGCACACTTATAATCCTAGTACTTGGGAAGCTGAGACAGGAGTATCACAGGTTCAAGGACAGCCTCAGCAAGTAGTGAGACTTTCATCAACCTAGAAAGACCCCGTTTCAAAATAAAAATAAAAATAAAAAAAGCCGGGCGTGGTGGCGCACACTTGTAATCCCCGCGCTTGGGAGGCTGAGACAGGAGGATCACACGGGTTCGAAGCTAGCCTCAGCTACTTAGTGAGGCTCTCAGCAACTTAGTGAGACCCTGTTTCCAAATAAAATATTAAAAAGGTCTGGGAGTATAGCCCGGAGGTAGAAAGCCTCTGGGTTCCACCCCTAGTACCACCAAAATAAATAAATTAATTAAATAAATAAATAAATATAGGGCTGGGAGTGTAGCTCAGAGGTAGAATGCCCCTGAGTTCAATCCCCAGTGCCAAAACAAATAAATAAACTAATAAAGACTAGGATTTTTGTTTTCTTAGTTTTTTATATTCTGATTGCTATTTTAACACCAGACGCTGGCTGATTGTTAAAAATAACTTGACAAAACTTCTAGACATATATTTTATCAGAATTAACATCATAAAGAAGTTTCTCTAAGAGCGGCCCTCTGAGCCTTAGACTAATTGGTCTTCGAGCCCAATTCCCAGGTAACATCCTGGGGTTCCCTTCAGGATCACCCTGAAATCTGCAAATCTTCTATGTGGAAATTCTTGTTTCTTGTATCGCATATATTTTCTTTTTACCTGGCTCACTCCTTCTATGTTACAAAATGTCCTCTAGCAACTTCTCAAGAAAGGTTCCCTGGAGATGAGTCTTTTGACACCTCAGTATCATTATCTTTACTTTGGCACAGAGTTTAGCTGGGAATAGAAGCCTCAAATGGAAATTATTTTTCCTCCAAATTTTCTGCCTTCTCGTATGATTCTGGAGAAAACCAACTCACTTGGTTTCCCAGTCTTCAGCATGTGATCTGATGCTCATCTCTGGAAGCTTGTAGGATCTTCTCTTTGTCTCTGGTAGATTGTAAAGGCACAAGACTTGACGAGTAACTGTTCTGGAGCTTGCCATTCAGTGAGCCCTTTCAATTTGGGAACCCAGAGCTGGGCACCTTGGTGTGTACCTGGAATCCCAGCTGCCCGAGAGCTAAAGCAAGAGGCCCACTGGAGCCCAGGAGGTGGAGACCATCCTGGGAGCCATAGAGAGACCCAAGCTCAAAACAACAAAACAAAACTTTTGAAAATCATATCCTTTGGTCTTGACTCTTTCTTAAAACATTTTATTAACAATTAATTTATTGTTAATATTGATCATTAATATTTTATTAATAATATTCTCCCTCCCCTTCTCAAGATTATCTTTATTCCTCATGCCTTCTAAAATTCCTGTTGCTCCAATATTGAACCTCGTGTCTCAGCTTTCTAATTGACGTATCTTTATCATGCCTCCCTGTTTTACTTTTTACGATATTCACTGACAGATATCTCTAACTTTAGCCAGGCGTGGTGGCGCACACTTGTAATCCCAGCACTTGGGAGGCTGAAACAGGAGGATCCGTGTTCACAGCCAGCCTCAGCTACTTAGTGAGGCCCTTTGCAATCAGTGAGACCTTGTTTCAAAATAAAGAATAAAAAATAGGCCTGGAGGTGTAGCTTGGAGGTAGAATGCCTCTAAAAATATCTTTAAACAAAATTTTTTTAGCCGGGCGTGGTGACGCACTCTTGTAATCCCCGCGCTTGGGAGGCAGAGACAGGAGGATCGCGCAGGTTCGAAGCCAGCCACGCGCGCTGGCTTAGGAGACCCTGTTTCCAAATAAAAATGTAGAAATAGTTCTGGGAGTGTAGCCCAGAGGTAGAAGGGCTTCCAGGAACCCCAGTACCACCAAAAAAAAAAAAAAAAAAAAATATATATATATATATATATATATATATATATTTTAACTTTATTCTCTCATCAGTATTTTTGAGGTTTTCTATTTTTGCTATCATACTTGGAGTTTCCAAGAGCTTTTTTTGGCGTGGGTACTTCTTTCTCGCGCCCTGTTCTTGTCTCTCGGTTGCATTCCTTCTTACCCCTCTGAGGATGACAAGAAGTGTTTATTTTCCTGAAATTTCTTCTCTTCAAATAGGCTGTTTCCTCCCAGATTCCTGTGTTAGTATATTGATTCCTTCCTTTCTCTTTCATGCTATGACTTTTTTCAATGTCCAGTCATCCCCATCTGTTCACATTTAAGCGTATGGAATTCCCAAAGAGTGTTATTTGTTGACTGAGGGCTTCCTCGCAGAGCGACTGCCTCGGGCTGTTTAGCTGAGGACGTCCTGGTGCAAATAGTTTTAGGTCTTTCTTTTTGATCTGGTCAGAGGTTTTTAGCTCCTGGCTGCCAGCATGGCGGCTGAGATACGAGGACTGAGGTGGAGGGAGAGGGCTGGCATCTCAGCATCTAAGAAACAAGTGTCCTTCCTACCCCGATCTCAGGGCCACAGCCCAGCCCTCTACGGCCCTTGCTGTGCTTTGCTCAGAGACTTCCTGCTTTACTCTCTCCAGAGAATAAAGCTGCAGAATCCTGCCGGGCTGGGGAAGGAGGAGTCATTCAGCTCAGGCCGCAGAGGAGACCTGGGTCTGTTGCTTCCTAAACAGATGTTCAGTCAATTATTTTATTTAGTTACCATAAGCCCTGAACCCCAATCTCCACTTGCAGAGGTATCCATCAAATTCCCAGAGCCTCTCTTTGTGGGGATGGCGCAGTGAATGCCGGGCTGGTTTTCAGCACTGCCTGCATTGTGCCATTGTCAGGTTGATACTTTTTTTCAGATCTGCTAAATTATTTGCCAGCCATCCCTCTGCTTTCCATCTGTCAAACCCTTTTCTGCTACTACCTTCTCCCTCCTTCTCCCATCCTCATGCATTTGTGCACAGAAACTCTTTTTTTTTTTATTTTTAATTGATGCCTAACAACGGTCCAATTCAATGTGATATTTTGAAACATGCATACAATATGTAATGATCCGATCCGAGTAACTAGCACATCTGTCACCTCAAACATTTATCATGTACTTGTGTTGGGAACGAAGTCCCCCTTTCTAGCCATTTTGAAACAGACAACAAATTGCTGTCAACCCTAGCCACCTTATCAGGCTATAGAGCAGCAGAACTTCTGTGTCATTTCCGTGAGGTTTCAGGAAATGACGGGACGTGCCCAAAGTCTGGACCTGGACCTGGTCGGCCCCTTACCTCTCTGTCCTACAAAACTCTCAGTAAAGTATTGTGGGGTTTTGGTGGGGACGTTCTGGTCTGGTTTTCTGACGTGCCTGGGCTGAGCATGATCCAGTGGTGCTGGCTGGACATGAACAGGGCTGGAAGACTCTCTCCCTCCTAATTATCTCTTCTTTTCTTCCTTTCTCGTCTCCCTTGAGAATTCTTTAAGGGCAGGAGAAATTGGGAATTAGATTGTGAGAATGTTTTTTTTTTCCAGCTGACTCCACTTGAGATGTAATAAAAAAGCACTTAGGATTCAGGGGAAGAATATCATTCTCCTGACAAAATCAAATTGCTTTTTTTCGGTTTCCTAGGAAACCTTTGCTAGCAATGCCCTCTCCCAGCTCTGAGACAACACAGCTGTTTGTGGATCCATTTCTTAGCAATCGCCAATTTCTACCCTGTTACCAAAGCTAGTGTGTGTGTGTGTGTGTGGGGGGGGTCTTTCTTGTAACACTGAGTTCCTCTAAGGCTGGGGACTGTCTTACTCAACTGGACCCCCCACCCGCTTCGCCTCTCCTTCAAGTGGGTGAGTGGAGAGATTCTGAACAGGTGATGCCTGTGGCTCCCCACGCCTCTGCAGGGTCTCCTTGGCATCCGTGGGTTTTGTGGTTGACAAGCTGAAGTGTAGAATCTCGAACAAAGTGCTGACAGTCAGCAGGGCCAGAGCACAGCCACCTCCGCGCGTTTCCGCCGCGCCTGCCTGTCCCCGTCCATGGTGTCACTCGCTACGCTTTAAAGAACTGAAGCGGCTTAAAACATTTCAGCGGGGCCGGAAAGCCTGTTTGCTCTGTGCTGCCATGGCCTCTCAGCCGGCTTCTCACTAATGACACCCACAATCCCTGAGGACCACAGCGCGGAGGACGGAAGCCCCGTTTGCTCACAGGTCTGGAAGGGTTAGAGGTTTCGGCCCATGGCGAGCCTGAGTCTCCCTTGGCCACCTTCCCACGTCAGCAGAGGTCGGCTTCTCACCCCCTGGGTGGAAAGGGCGCTCCTAAAGAAGTATGTCCAGAGATCTCTGCCCGCAGCTGGGAGGAATCTTGGTGGCGAAGCCCGTTAGGCTGACTCCCGACTGTTACTACTAGTTAAGAGTTTCCTGGGCCCTTTCTTGGCAAAGCCTAGTTTATGAGCCACAAAACAAAGCAGAAAGCCTCTGAGAGCAATCAGTTCCGAGAGAGAGCCCTCTGCGCCTGGCCCCCTCCGCCCCGCCCCTGCAGCACTGAACACTTGGCCCCAGTGTATGGAGAATCCGAGGGCCACATAATAGACAAGAAATAGAGCTGCAAACGTTTCAAAACCACTCTCCTCATCACAGAATGAGTGACCCAAGAGGTGCCCAGGGAAGGGTCTAGAACCACATGGCATCCAGACACTGATGCCACGGCCGCCGGCATCTCTGTTGGCACCGGCAATCTGTCCTTGAGTGGGCACGAGGACGTCTCAGTGAGTGAATTTTGGAAGGCATGAATGAATGACTGATGGACGGATCACCCAGTGAGGAAGTCATAGGAAGGAATCCAAAGGAAAAGCCCAGTGGGCCCCGGCTCTCTGTGGCTCCACGGCAGCTCCCATGTTTGATGGGCTGCCAGATCCGTGAGGAGGCAACACCTGGACACGGGGTTGGGCAAGGCCCCCTCTTACCTCCCGGCTTGCCCCGCGGCTTCTGGCCCATGCACAGCGGGCAAGGACAGGGTCTGCAAGGATGGTACCGGGGACTCTTGCCTTCCAGCTAGGCGAGCACCTCCCTAAGAGCCTGAACTCTGGCTGCCGGGGTCACTAACCAAGGTCGTTACTGTAGGGATGAGATGATACAGAGGTGACTTAGAGCGTCCTAGTCTTTTATTAGTTGCCCGGTGACTTTGGCCAGGGTGGGAGGACCCGGTATTATCTTCATTTTATAGCTGGATCAACAGAGGCCCAGAGAGGGGAGGGACAGCCTGCCACCCGACAGCCCAGGTCCGGCTCCGATGGCGCCTTCTGACTCACCGTCTTGTGAGGATGAATCCCGAGATGAAGTCAGTGACTCCGCCACAGGGCATCTGTAGCTGCTCAGACCTTGGCTCTGCCTGCGGACAGTCAAAAGGGGCTCCCAGCCCTGGAGGGGACTGGGGTGCCCTGCAAAGCACAGATGCCCTGGATTTGACCAGCGTGTGGCCTCAGACGTCCTCCCCTGAGGTGTGGGTCAGCCCGCAGTCCTCTCTTAACAGACAGACCTGAAATCCCAGGAAGCTCTGGAGCAGCAGCGCTCGACTTGACCCTTGGAAAAGAACCGTTGAGAGCCCCAGGGCACTTGCTTAGCACTCAGAAGCTCACAAAATATTTATTCGCTCATTCGTTTAAAAAATAAGCCCATTGCATCTTGACACAAATAACACATACTTTGAAAAATAACTGAATTTCCCCCAAACCAAAGCAAATATTAGTAAAAGTTACAGCGTTTCAGGTTTTCTTAGGGTCTTTTGTGAAATTCCATCGTTGTCATTGTTTATAAATCGCTTTAAATGGAAGGTTTAATAGTGAACAGCTGGAATCTCACAGGGGCTTCTGCATTCGATTTTTTTTTTCAATATCATAGATCACGTGGCCTCCGGAAAATTCCACTCATGAGAGAACAAAAGTGAAACAGACAAACAAAAATTCTTAGCTGTGCCACAGAACTCCTCAGGAGCCTTAAGGGAGACCCCGGGTCTCCCTCTGAGAACCGCTGCTCGAGACGGAGAGTGCCTGAACTTTAATGTGACACGAGTCACTTGAGGAACTCTTTAGTGCGTTTCAGGCTCAGGGGTTGTGCTGAACAGCTTCCTGCTACTATAAAGAATATCTGAGATCATGAATGTATAAAGAGGAAAGGTTTCTCTGGCCTGTGATGAGACAGCGCGCCATGGCAGGACTATGTGGTAGAACAAAACTGCTCACTCACAGCCAGGATGTAAAAAAGGGAACGGGGCGGGGGGGCCACTCTCAATATCCCCTTCAAGGGCACCAATAACCTAAAGACCTCCCGCGAGGCCCCGCCTCTTAAAGTGTGCACCTCCCTGTAGTGCCCAGCTGGGGGCCAAGCTCTTGAACACATGGGACTTTAGGGACACTTACAATCCACACTGTAGTCAGGAGTCTGGGAAGTAAGAGCCTGCATTTCACCCAGCTGCAATCCCCCAACCCACCCACCCAAGGGTGCCAAGGCTGCTGGTTCAAGAATCACACGCTCATAGGTTCATAGCTTCCTCTCTCTGACACGTCCCACGGTGGGGCTAACAGATGTCCTGAGCCCTGGAATGTCATGGGGCCCTCTCCATTCATATAATCACGACAAATATAAATCTGACATTGAGCAAACGTCACAAAATTTTTGTTTTTTCCCCAGGTGGTAACTTTGATTTATTATTTTTTAATTATAAAATAAACCGCTCACAGTGTGCTAATGCCTTAAGCGCGTGAAGACTCGTCGTTGTTCCCAAGACAGGGACTCCTCACTGTCTCACTCCCGGAACAAGCCCCTCTCCCATCCCCCACTGCCTACTGGGGGCCCCATTTCTCTCTACCTCCCCTCAAAAGAAAGGGGTCTTTAGCACAACCTCCTCTCCATCAGGTCAGAGTTTGGTGCTGGGGGAACAGGTAGGACAGAGAGGCCCGAGGCGCTCACAGATAAGACAACTGGAGCGGATTGAACAACCCATGGCAGCGTGGGTGCATGAACAGAGAGGGGCAAGCGGAGGGGAGCTCTGAGCAGGCGAAACCGCTGGAGGCTACAGTAGCCAGGCCAGGCCTCCTGGAGGACAACACGGCCGGACTGCAGCTGCAGCACCGGCCGAGAAAATCTTTCAAGCAGAATAAGCCTGACAAATGGTGAGGTGAGGCGCGAAATAGATGAGCAGAAGCATCATGACTGGTTTCCCTTGACTTCCAACACCTTGGAAGATAAAAAGAAGAAACAGCAAATAACTGTTATTAGCTGCCTGCTGGGCACAAGTGTGTGTGTGTGTGTGTGTGTGTGTGTGTGTGTGTGTGTGTGTGTGACATGGTATTGGAGGTTGAACTCAGGGGCAATTTACCTCTGAGCTACACGCCCAGCCCTCTTGTATTGTTTATTTGGGTCTCACTAGTTGCAGAGACTGACGGCCTCGCTGAGTGGCTGAGGCTGACCACAGACCTGTGATCCTCTCGTCTCACTCTCCCGAGTACTGAGATTACAGATATGCACCCCCACGCCCGGCTTTGTTTTTTATTTTGAAATAGGGTCTTGCTAAGTTGCTGAAGCTGACTTCGCACCTGTGACCCTCCTATCTCAGCCTCCCAAATACGGGCCACCATGCCTGGCTTCGGGCACCGTCTCAAGTGCTTCACATATACTAAAATTTAATTTTTGCCACAACTTTACAAGGCACAGAGAGGCTAAATTAATTGCCAACTGGGAACTAAAGTGGCGAAGCTGGAATTTATTCCAGCACCATGGTTGAAAGCAAGTAACAGGTAACTCCTACAAACATTATTTACACATGTGCAGCACAGGTAACCCCTACAGACCCTATTTATACATTGAGAAGCTACCACATGGAAGGCACTCGTCTAAGTCCCAGACTCCTGAATCCCACTGTCCGCGGCGGCCCCCACGAGCACTTGGGATAGGAGAGCATTATTTCTGGAAATACCTTGTTCAGCATCTTTGTGGTGTGGTGAGTCTGGGGTGGCCTGGGGGTGCGGCTAAGCCTACGTGAGGCAGGGTATTCACACAGGAAAACACAGGACTCGGGGAAAGGGACTGTCTTGCAAATGGGGAGTGACAGCCGCAGTGAAGGATCTGAACTCGATCCTATAGGCAGTAAGAAACTATAGGGCATTCAGGGCAGGGATGCTAGAGAGAAGAGATTCCTTGAAAGAGACGTACACATCGAAGGAAGTCTGGCAAAAATGTGCCATAGTGTTATTATTCTTTTAAGTAATGTTTTTGAAAAGGCAAAATACCTTCTATCTTGCTGGCAAGGTGGCGCAGGCTTGTAATCCCCGCGCTTGGGAGGCGGAGACAGGAGGATCACACAAGTTCGAAGCCAGCCTCGCTGGCTTAAGAGACCCTGTTTCCAAATAAAAAATATAAAATAGGTCTGGGAGTGTAGCCCGGAGGTAGAAGGGTTCCATCCCCAGTACCACCAAAAATAAAAAAAAAAAAAAAACAACCTTCCATCCTTATGGTAAAATATTTCTAAGAGTTTAAAACTCCAGCTTCTTCCCCATTCCCGGCTTCTGTCATCTCCTTTTTTTTTTTTTCCTATTTTTGCTGTTGTTGTTGTTTGTTTGTTTTGTTTTTTGTAATACTTGGGATTAGACCCAGGGGTGTTGTTACACTTCTGAGCTACACCATCAGACCTGTGTATTTTTTTTTATTTTAAAACAATCTCACTAAGTTGCTGAGAGTCACATTAAGTTTCTATAGCTGTCCTCAAACTAGAGACCTTCCTGCATCCGCCTCCCAAATACTGAAATTACAATGTGCATCACCCACCCGGCTCCTTTTCAGCTACATCTAAGACTCTCGCCCAATATTGTTAATCCATCTTGTGTGTGTGTGTGTGTGTGTGTGTGTGTGTGTGTGTGTGTGTGGTACTGGGGATGGAACCCAGGGGCCTTCTACCTCCAGGTTATACTCCCAGACCTATTTTTTTATATTTTATTTGGAAACAGGGTATCTTAAGCCAGCTGAGGCTGGCTTCAAACCTATGTAATGCTCCTGTCTCAGCCTCCCAAGCACGGGGATTACAAGCGTGCACCACCACGCCAGGCAATCCATCTTATTTTGAATGACTGCATTATTATTTTAGTGTATGAATATGTTGTCATTTAGCCCATTGATGGAGACCTGTATATCTTCATCTTTCTGTTATAATCAATGTTTTTATTTTTTTTGTGTGTGTGGTACTGGGGGGCTTTCTACCTCCAGGCTATACTCCCAAATCTATTTTATATTTTATTTGGAAACAGGGTCTCACTAAGTTGCTGAGGCTGGCTTTGAACCTGTGCGATCCTCCTGTCTCAGCCTCTCAAGCACTGGGGTTACAAAAGTGCGCCACCACGCCTGGCATAATCAATGTTTTAATAAATACTCTTGTATACATAAGTCTTTAGACACGAGTGTGGATCCACGGCTCAGATGAATTCCTACAGGTAAAACGTTACTATGAAGGAAAGCCAGAAGTGGTGGCACACATCTGTAATCCCAGTACTTGGGAGGCTGCAAAAGGAAGATTGCAGGTTTGAGGCCGCCCTCAGCAACTTAGCAAGGCTCTCGGCAGCCTACTGAGACCCTGTTTCAAAATAAAAAAAGGCTGGGAGTATAGCTCAGAGGTAGAACATCCCTGGCTTCTATTTCCAGTACCACAAAAAAATAAATAAATAAAAGAGAAATTCTTCCACCAAAGAAATATCCCAAAATACAGGCACAGAATTATTACATTACTTTATTAGGGCAGAAAACTGGAAACAACCTAGACTCCCATCAATTTGGGAAGGGTTAGCTACATCACATAAATTCAGATGATGGTAATAATGACAGCGCAGAGCTGCCACCTGTGATCTGAAATGGGCCGTGGCCTGTGATTAAGGGGGCAGGGCGGCTTACAAAACTCGCTGCTTGGTGTCATTCGATTTATGTGAATTGTTTTACACGTGTGCAGCTTTCTTCTTTCTCTGTATTGCTTGAGTTTTCCATAGGCATGTGTACTATCTTTATAGGCAGAGGAACGATTAAACTGTTTCCAAGACATCTGAGTACTCCATAGACACGGAGTAATGTAATCTGTGGTGCGCCCCTGCCCGGCAGGCCTGGGCTCAGGTGTTTACCTCGGGTACCAGCGCTGCCCCTGGTCCCTGGCTCGTTCACCATCTCTAGCCTGATTATTTAGAATCAGAGAATGCTGGAACCCTAAAACCTACCTCATTCCTTATTTCTCCTGTGAAACAAAGGAACCAGAGAAGGTAAATATGTACCGAGGGTCACACAGCCAATTTGGCCCAGACCCTGGGTTCTACCACCAAGCTACACTGCTCTCCTCTCCCTCTGCGTCTGAACTGTTGTCTGGGGTTGAGGAAGACAGTGATTTTGAATACCTCATCTTCTGGAAGACCCTGTCCAGGCAAACCCAGGATGAAACATGAAAGGGCCCTAAATAAGGCTGTCATTAGTGGGGAGGAGCCTGACCCTGCACGAGCAGAAGAGCAACTTTATGAGGGCCTGGGTCTGCCCCGCCGCCGAGGCAGGAGGCTGCGGGGCATTCGGGAGGCAGCCGCCCTGGGCTGGTGCCAGACGTCAGTAATTAGAAGGCAACGCGGGCCTGCAAAGAGCCCATTAAATAGGTTTGCTTTACATCAAGTAGAACTCAACCTCTCTGCCACTTTCTATAAGAAATCCAACCACATTATAAAAAAAAAAAACCTTTGGGTTTTATCCACTCTCCTGAATAAACATTCCAGTGATCCCAGGGAACGGTCAGGTCCCATGACCCCAGCACAAGGCCCCCCACTTGCCCTCCTACCTCAGATTCTGCCTCCTCTCTCTTTCCTATCCTCTCTGGCCCGGCCCACACCCAGATCCCCAAAGCCCAAAGCCACACATCAAAGCATTTTCTTAACAAAGTGGAACTTGCTGGCCATGTCCAAGAAAATAAAATTCCCTCTATATAAGTAGACAGATTGTGTGTGTTTGTGTCTGTATGTGTGTGTGGCGGGGGGGTGGGGGTGGGTACTAGGGATGAAACCCAGGGGCATTCTACCTCCAAGCTATATCCCCAGCCCTATTTTTTTTTTTTTTTTTGGTGGTACTGGGGTTCCTGGAAGCCCTCCTTCCTCCGGGCTACACTCCCAGACCTATTTTTATATTTTTGAAACAGGGTCTCTTACTCCAGCACGGCTGGCTTCGAACCTGCGCGATCCTCCTGTCTCCGCCTCCCAAGCGCGGGGACTACAAGCGTGCGCCACCACGCCCGGCCCCAGCCCTATTTTTTATTCTTTATTTTGAAACAGGGTCTCACTGAGTTGCAGAGGGCCTCACTAAGTAGTAGCTGAGGCTGGCCGCGAACCGTAATCCTCGGGTCTCAGCCTCCCAAATGCTGGAATTACAAGCGTGTGTCACCACGCCCAGCCACAGAAGACTTTTTTTTTTTTTTTTCCAGTACTGGGGTGGAACTCAGGGGCATTGTACCTCTGAGCTACACCCCAATTCCTTTTTTTTTTTTAAACAGGGTCTCACTGAGTTGTGAAGGGCCTTGCTAAAAGCTGAGGCTGTAGATCAAGGTGACCTGTAATTCTCCCATCTCCGCCTGGGAGATCTGGGATTACACACGTGCGCCACCACACCCGGCTCCACTGAAGATTTTTGAGATCTGTAAGGTCAAAGATTTTGAGCCCAGAAATGTAGGCATTGAGCTAGAGCAAGTGACCCTAAGGAAGAATTTAATCCCATCTCCAGGATACAGCCAGAGACCCCCAAGTTCTGCAAGGGGAGAGGGCTTGCCCAAGACCAGGGCACATCACAGCTGCCACCCTGCTAAGCACCAGGCTGGGGCCAGCTCTTGGGCTCAGGACAGAGGAGTCTGGCGCTGGGAGCAAGAGCTGCTTCTTGGTTCCATCCTCCCGAGAGTCTAGGTGGCTCTCAAGCCGGGCAGGTGCGTGGTGAAAGGGAGGCCCTGAAAGATTCGCAGAGGCGGCCGGCCCTGGGAAGTCCAGGGGACGTGTACCCCGGGCGGGCAGGACGCCTGACCTCACTGTCGTTCAGCCTCAAAGCTCAGAGGTGCCAACTGGAACACTGGCGGACACAGGCTCCGTGGAATGGTCCAGCTCCCAGGTTATGGGTGATGGTGAGGGCGTGCAGTGGCCACGCGGGGAGGGCCAGGTGAGTCAGGGTCCCCGAGCGTCCAGCCCACCCAGGAGATCTCTTCATCACTCCCTCAGTGGTCCCAGGCAGGGGAGACAGCCTTCACTTTCCCAGGGCTCAGGAAGGACTTCTGACCTGGCTGGGTCACAGAGAAAAGATGGGCCTCGATCCTGGTGTGAGCTCAAGTGTTCCTCTGGGTGTGAGCTCAAGCCTGTCCATGGGAGGGAGCTCAAGTGTGCAGAGGCCGGGGCATATCCTCACGAGACCACGGCCTGTGCCTCAGAAGGGGCCTACAGAGAAGCGAGGAGCTGTGTTCCCCGGAATCTCCTCGCCTCCCCCAGGAGAACAGACAGCCCTGGACCAGGCGCCCTGACCTGGCTCCGGTCCCCACTCTGCAGCTTACAACCATGTCCCTCTGAGCTCCCGTTTCTCATCCGAGGGTTTTGTGAGGAGTAAGAATGGCTGACCATAAACTCCAGCCCTCCCTCCATCCCTCTGCCTCTGGTCTGCTTCTCATCAGCCTGAGGACCCAGTGAGGGCCTCAGTTTCCCCTGACAGTCCGGCTCTCAGCTCCGTGTCTGGAAGGGCTCCCGTCTGGATGTTCACCCACACCGGACACGGTCTAGGTGCAAGCCAAGGTAATTACTGGTGATTATGTGGCTCGTAGGTGTCGCTCTGGGCCGGGGAGGGCCACGCCTCTTCCTTTGAATTCTGCCTTTCCTGCCTAGGAGTGTCCTGAGGTTTTCCTCCTTAATGTGGGTCTGGCAGCTGCAGCGACACACCGTCCTGAGGTCCCCCACACCACCGCCGAGGCAAGGAGTGCGTCCGTCTGCGTATGGCAGGTGAGTGGGCTGAGCCTGGGGACCTCAGGGCCCGAGGGCTCCTGAAAGGAGCCTCCAGGAACGTCTGCGGGTTGAAACTTTGATCATCATTTGTTAGGATTTTAAAGCCAGGGTTAGTCCATACGTGATTACTGCCTTGGGTTCATCAGAAAATGGAGAGGCCCCAGGTCCCAGCAAGTCCACACAGAGGGTGGGCAGGGGCCAGCGTCCACACTCGCCTGGCTGAGGAGGCAGGAGCAGAAAGGCTGGCGAGGGCAGATCCCAGGTCCTCTCCCCGCATTGCACGTGGTGTGGCTCCAGGGACGTTTCTAGGCAGAGATGGGGATGCTGATGCAGACAGGAAGGAGAAAGAGCCTTAGGGACCGCATCTTCTCCTGATCCCTGCCCCCAAGCACGCCAGGGCAGGAGCAACTCTGTCCCAAGACTAAAGAGCTGCACAGGACATTGAGGAAGAGAATGTCGCCCTTGGTACCTGTGTCTTCTCATCTGTAAAATGGGAACTACATATAAACTCTCCCAGAAGGCCTAAGTGGACCCAGAGTTCTCCACCACACAACGTCTCAGGTGGGAGCTTGTAAACAGTAGACTCAGAAAATGTGTCCCGGGGCCCCCGTATACTAGTGACAAAGTCCCCTCCACCCACCTGCCGGGGACGTGTCCATTGGATTATGGGGTCCAGTGAGGAGCCCGTCAGCAGGACCAGGGACCAGTACACTCGCAATGTTACTGTTCCCACCTGTGACCGTCAGTCGTTCAGCACCACATGGCAGTTATGTGTATAAGCAACCCTTAAGGGTATAAGCAACCCTTGTTGGTTGGCTGGTGGGTTAGTTGGCTGGTGGGTTGGTGGGTTGGTGAGTTGGTTGGTTGGTGGATTGGTTGGTTGTTGGATGGTTGACTAGTTGGTTGGTACTGGGGATTGAACCCAAGGGCATTCTACCTCCAAGCTACACCTCCAGCCCTTTTTATTTTGAAACGAGGCTGTTCTGGGTTGCGAGAGGCTCACTAGTGCTGAGGCTGGTCTCAGACCTGTGATCCTCTTGTCTCAGCCTCTCAAGTACTGGAACTACAGGCGGGTGTCACCACAACCCAGCCTCTCTTATTACTTTCAAAGGCAGGTGTTTTAATTTCCTCGTCCTATTTCAACTTCCTCTTCACATTTTCTCCTGGCGTTTGCAACACTACTGGGCCTCCAGACCCATCTGGCTCTGGGGATGGATGTGCTCGCCTGAGGGCTGGGGCGCTTACCCTGTGAGCTGTGCTGGGGAGGAGACAGGCTTTGCTCCCGCCGGGATCTGATGACCCCTCTGCCCTAAACATCCGATATAGTATTGATCTTCAACCTGGCAGCACCACGTTTAATCGCTGAGGAAGGAGGAAATTCGGTGAATAGGGTTCCGATGTCAGGTCTGTAACTAATTTGGTGGGCAACCTCTCCTTTCTCTAAGTCTCAACGACTGCATCTGTAAAATGTTGGGGTCTGATCCATTGTGCCTAACATATAAACTGACGATTTATTGAAGTCAATTGCCCAATTTTTCAGGGTCTCCCTGGCTTCTTGGGAGGACCTGCTCCTCATAGCAGCAGACCATACCTGCTATTTGCACTGTGCATAAGTAAATGGGCTACCAGATCCTGACAGAGAGCACATCCCCCAGTGGGAGTCCCTTCTCTTCCCCTCCTTCACTCTGTCCCTGGTAGACATCACCAGTGGTCCCTGGAGCCTGGATGTGGCCTTGGAACTCACCCCAACGAAGTTCTTCAATAGTCCCTACCAGTTGAACTCTGTTAGCAAATAAATAGGATCCTTTTGACCTTACTGAATTCCAATAATCTTTCAGCTCTGAAATGCTAAGAAGTGAGCGGAATACTGTGTGGGGTTGGCTCTGGGTAGGGCATCGGCGGGAGCTGGTGAGTCACCGTGTATCGGTGAGAGAGAGGCCAGCAGCTTCCAACAGGCCCAGGAAGGAAAGGGAGATTGGGCAGTGGCCCCAGGAAGGCCCCGGGCAACTCCCCAATTAATCACTTAGCTCTGGAGCTCAGGCGCCCGTGATGCATGTACTAAGGACAGAGTCATAATAGGGCCCATTAAAAACCAATTACACCCAGTCCAGAGTCCGGGTGATGTTGCTGGTTTCAGCAGAGCGTCCTGGGCTCAGCCTCACTGTGGACCAGGTCTGGGCTGGCACGGAGAGCTGGAGTGAGCCAGGGCAGGGGCAGGGACGGCAGTGGAGAGTGAATGGGTGAAAGGAATCCACACAGGGACCCTTCCTTCTGTCTTGGGCCAAGCTCTGAGGTCTGCGCACCTGCAGTGGAGCGGGAGAGGAGGGATGGAGCTGGTAGGGACCGGAGCGGCAGTTAGGGTCCACCTGGTCAGTTTAAATGCCAGCAGAGCATTTGAAGATTTGATGGCTACAGAGCCAGGGAAATAACTCATGCAAAACAGAGAGTTCCCTTCCCCGTTTCCGAGCCTCAGTTTCCCTACAGCAAGGGGATTGAACAGGATGAGCCAAAATAAATGTTCTGAAGCTGCTGGAGCCATGTTGTGACCTATGCAAGAAGTAAAGAGGAAGAGAAGAAAAGCAATGCGTGGGGATCAGGGATGGGAGGCCAGTGACGGGGAGCTTGGAGGAGGGCGGTGCCATAGAGACCCATCTCTTAAGCTGGCACATGTGGGCCCCGCACAGGACCCTCCCCAGATGGGGCCTGCGGTGCTGCCGAGTTTGCTAGTGGATTCTCCTTCCGCTTCCAGCCTCAGGATTCCCTGGTTTGGACGGTGGTTTTATCATTGCCCGACTTGTAATCGTTCACTCATTTAATCTTCCTCAAAACCCCACGGGAAGCCAGATTGATTGCCACGGGTCAGGGAAAGAAATCTGAACCTCAGCGAGGGCCAGTAACTTACGCAGAGCCACGCAGGCCGTGAGGAGCCGTCCAGGACGGCCTTAACTGGCAGGACCCTGGGACGGCGGCCAAGCGGCCTCGTGTGAACACCGCTGAGAGAAATGGGATTGAAACGCGCTCACTGCGGTCTGTCCTGTGCCGGGTCCTGCTTTGGGCTTCATTTAATCCTCCTTTCCTTGTGGCTGTGCAGCATGGAAAGGCAGGCCGAGAGAAGGTGGGGAGAGGAGAGGCAAAGGGGATAAAGAGGGAGGTCCGCGGGGCTGGGCGAAGGGCCGGGGCGACGCACCCGTCCCTCTCCCCTCAGGCCTCAGTGTACTGGGAACCAGAGGAGGCCCGGGTATCAGGGGGCCCCTGGGGTCTCAGAGGCACTAGCTGAAGCAAACCGCAGGCTTTCCAAACCATAAGCATCCTTCTGGATCATTCCACAGATGGGACAACCGAGGCCGGGAAAGAGGAAGCAGCTCCCCCGGGGTCCCCCAGGAATCGACCCCTGCATCAGAGCCCTCCTCCCCGCCCCAGGACTCTGAGAGAGAAGGAAGTTAGGAAGGGAGGGCAGGTTTTGGAATGTGACAGCTCGAGAGGGAGGGATTATGGGGCGGGGAGGGTGTGGGCGGCTGACTGGCCGGGTGCTGATCCTCTGGGTGGGTGCCAGTCCTCAGGGGTGGGCCCAGGACGCCAGTGAACTTCAGTTCCCGAGACATACCCAGCCAAGGGATGGGGAGACATGCTCGCGGAGCCCCGAGCCAGACTCTGACAGCCCGGAGGAGGCGTGCCAGGCCTCGCTTCATGGAGTTCTCGGTCAGCAGAGGAGAGACAGGGGCCAGCAGTAACTGTAACAGGGCGTCCCTGGTCACAGAGCAGCACAGACGCCTCCGTCTCAGCAGCAGAATCGGAGCTGAGCCCACGGGGAGGGAAAACCGAGCTTACATTGACAGAGTCGGGAAACCACGCCGTGGGCACATCTGTGTCCTCAGCGAGGGCTGCCCCGACGTGTAGATCTCCTCCTCTGCGCTCATAGGTCTCACTGTGGTCTCAGAGCGCCGGGAAGGACATTGGTTAGCTCTGGTTGCTTGTCCCCTTCAGAATCCTGGAGCCCCAGCCCTGACCAGCAGCCCACAAGCGGTGGGTCAGGAGGGTGTGACACTGATGGGCGTGGTCACTCTGATCAGCAATCGGATCACGGATCACGCAGGGACTAGGACAGCGACCCTCTGAATTATGGGGCAGGGGACGGCAGGTCAGGGGTAATAGGTTATATCTCCTCGAAACCAGCGAGGAGCGAAGGCTTCCAAGAGGTATGTTCTTTGGGGGTGACGGGAGAGCAGAGCAGAGACAAACGGGGGAGACGTTGCAAGAAAAAAAGAGCTTGGTTTAACAAAAGGAAGGACTTTCGAATACTCGGGCAGTGGATAAGCCATCTCTCCTAGGTTGGAGAACTAAGACCACAATCGGGTAGCTACCAAGAATCCAGCTGAGAGAATCTGACCCTGGGCAGGAAGTTACAAGAGAGATGGTCTCTGAAACTCGAGGATAACAAGGATAATAACAGTTCTGACTCATCCCACCCCCTCTCGCCTGTCTAAAGACACAGATGCCTCCGGCGGTGAGGGGAGCAGGTCCAGGCTGTGGCGGCAAAGAAGCCTCAGGGCTTGAACCCATGACCTGGGGGCCAGGAGCCCTCATCACACCCCAAACCCCTTGCATCCAGCCCTGGGGCATGCCGGGCAGAGGTAATTACCACCCAAGCACGTCACCCCGGCTCCTGACTCACCTCAGTAAACAGCAACGTCCTGTTATGGCCGATGCCCACTTCATGTGAAGCAGCTCGCAATTCGTGGCCAGGATCCCACGCGTCCCCAGGCAGGAAGCCCCTTTCTTTCCCTTGTATCAACTAGTCAGTCGACGGAGCCCTGGGCCCCAGACGGCTCTTCCAGTTCTGTCCATCTTAGACCCGACAATTCCATGTACAAGTACATGGAGGTCCTGGCCTGTCCCTGCAGACTACACAGAGGCCACCTAAGCTCCAAGCTCTGGGCTTCAGAGGCCTGCGCCTGCCCGAGACCTACGGGGGTCAACTCTGAAAGCTTCAGTCCTACCTCCCAGTGCAACCGGCGGGTCCCTGGCGCTGCCATTCCGCATCCTGCCACCTGAGGCCGCTGTTGAACACTGGCCCTGTGCAGGGGCGTTCACTTACCCTCTCTGGGGCTGCCAAAGCTCCCGCTCTCTGGACACCTGTGTAGCCCTGTGCGTTCCAGCTCACACGCGCAGTCATCATCCCCAAATCACAATGCCAGACTGGGGCTTTCAGCCAAGGCTTAAACTAATCCCTTCCGTGAATCTCCCATAGCACCAGCCCAGCCAACTCACAAACAGAGATCAATTAGGAGACTGCTGCAGATTAGACCAGAGACAGACAGGGCTCTCTCTGTTACTATTATCTATGCTGTGCGCCAAACCACCCCAGCACTTGGGCTGAAGACAGCCAACAGCCATTTTCTTGCTTAGGAACCTGCAGTTTGGACCGAGCTCAACGGGGACAGCCTGTCTCTGTGTTTTGGTGTTGGCCAGGGCAGCTTGACTGAGGGCTGGGGATCTGCTTGCAAGGTGTTCTCTCCCAGGGCTGCCCAGCCGGCGCTGCCTGTCGCTGGGAGAGCAGCGGCTGGAGGTTGGAAGCCTTGGTTCCCTTCCTGTGGGCTCCTCCTTGGGCTATTTGGGCTTCTTTGTGGCATGGTGGCTGGGTTTCCAAGAACCAGCTGCTCAAGAGAGCCAGGAAGAAGCTGTATCAACCTTCATGATCTGGTCTTGATAGCTATAGCAGATCATTCTGTTTCGGCCACAGGTCTTTCAGATTCGAGGGATGGGACTAGATAGCCTATTTCTCGATGAGAGAAGCGTCAACATCATATTGTAATGGAGTTTGCGGGGCGGGTGATATTATTGCAACCATCTGTAGAAATATAGTCTGCCCCACTCCCTTCACAGAAAGAGTCTATGAAGATGCTATAGTATTTGTTTATTTATTTTTATTTATTTTTTTGTGTGTGTGTGGTACTGGGGATGGAACCCTTCTACCTCCGGGCTACACTCCCAGACCTATTTTTATATTTTTTATTTGGAAACAGGGTCTCTTAAGCCAGCAAGGCTGGCTTTGAACCTGCACAATCCTCCTGTCTCTGCCTCCCAAGCACAGGGATTACAAGCGTGCGCCACCGTGCCTGCCAATGCTAGGTAGGGTATTTATTTATTTTATTTTATTTATTTATTTTTTAATTTATTTTATTTTATTTTTTTATTTTTTTATTTATTTTATTTTTTTTTTTTGGTCGTACTGGGGTTCCTGGAAGCCCTTCTATCTCCGGGCTACACTCCCAGACCTATTTTATATTTTTGTGTGGAAACAGGGTTCGAAGCATGGCTGGCTTCGAACCTGCGCGATCCTCCTGTCTCTGCCTCCCAAGCACAGGGATTACAAGCATGCGCCACCATGCCCGGCCTATTGCTAGGATATTTAAAAGCTGAGCATTTTGGATGGCTCTCTCTAGACTTTGGTCCAGATGTGGTAAAAAAATCGAGGTGCCTTGCAGACCTGCTCCCAGCTAAAGGCAGACCACAGTTGGCCCCTGGTTTCAGCTTTCACACTATAAACGGATGCCATTTCATGGTCCATTTAAAACCACGAATCTTTGTCTAGTCAGTTTGAATTTTTGTTGTTGCTGTTGTTTGCAATTTTTGTTGATGATTTTACTGTTTAAAATAGCAAAATGGTGAAGTGCCGTCTCGTGTTCAAAAGGGCAAAAAGTCCAGGATGTACCTTATAGAGGAAATAAATACGGAATAAACTTCATGCTGGTACAAGTTATAGAGCTACTGGCAAAATGAGTTCAATATTAACCAGTCTACAATAAACGTTAACGGAGGTGTCTTTAGGCAAAATCACACATACAACAGTTAGAGGCTGATGGGTTGGTGAACAGGTTGTAACCAGAGGCTCACAGGAACCTAACCTTGTATTTTCTGTAACAACTACAGTTCGGTCCTCACTGATTCAGGGGCTTTCTAGACCGTAAGTACTGTGAATAATGAGAGTCAGTGTGATAAGTAGGGCTGTGGCACACCTCTATAGTCCCAACTACCTGGGAGGCTGAGGCAGGACAACACTTGACCCCACAGGTTCAAGACCAACCTGGGCAACCTGGTGAGACCCTGTCTCAAATAAATAAATAAGTGGCCGGATGAACCCACAACCGGCAGGACTAAGTGAGCGGGCACACAGCCAGGCCTGGGCCAAAAGGTTCTATTCATCTTCCTGTCCTCTCCCTGCTCAGGGGTCAGAGTCATCAAGGTGGACTGGCAGCGCTCACAGAATGGCGTCGCACACCACACGCAGGAGTACCCTTGCCCTGAGCTGGTGGTGCGCAGGGGCCAGCCGTTCAGCCTCAGGGTGGATCTGAGCGGAGATGTGGACAGCGAGGAGGCCCTCGTCTTCACGGTGCAGACAGGTAGCCGGGCTCATTGGCGCCCCTGCTGGACTGAGGTTGGAGAGCCCTGCCCTGTGTCCTGAGAGCCTGTGGCCAGCAGCCCAGGCTTTAGGGGGAAGCAAAGGGGGGAGCCTTGAACTCTCAAAGCTTCTGATAATTGTTCCTTCGGACAACTGAGAGGCGCTGCCGACAGACAGTGGGATGGGTGCTGGGGTAAATGGGGGCAAAGAAAACACGGCCCGACCGCAGGGACCAGGCTCTCTTTAGGAATAAAACGTGGAAGGAGGCGTCTGATCGGGGAGAGAGCCCACAGGAGTCAGAAAGCCCACCTCCCTCCAGGCGAGGGGCTTTTATGGCGCCAGGCAAGGAGGGCATACAGGAGCAGTCGTGTAGGTCGCTGGCTGGTGCGCTGGTGGCCAGGTCATCTCGGGGCAGGGCAGTGGCCAGGGGCGTTTCTCTGTCTTTGCTCCTTTGTTTTGGGTCTCCTCTGGCATGACCTCATGGCCAGGCCTCACAGTCAGGTCTCATAGTCAGACCTCACGGCGCCCACAACGGGTGAGATGGCGTCTCTGCAGGCACTTGGGTACCCAAGCTTTCCTTTCGTGTCTTGGCCGGCCGTAAGGCAGGCTTTGGTGCCTACGGGCGCTCACTCTCATTGGCCTGGGAAGTGTCTGGGAGTCAGGACAGCGGAGGTGTCCCGCTCTGCCCCTGGCCTTCTATGCGGGGCCAGGCCCTCCCCCCAGCCTCCCACCCAGCATTTCAGGGGTGAAGCGGGGCGTCCACGCCCTTTGCCCTGCTCTAAAGCTGGGTTTCCTAGGGGCGGGGTCTCCTGACTCCCTGTTGTCTCTGCCAGGGCCCCGGGCATCCGAGGACCTCCACACCAAAGCTGTGTTCCAGACAGCGGAGCAGGACGCGGCCGGGGCCTGGGCAGCGGTGAAGGAGGCGCACTCGGGGAGCACCATGACCGTGAGTCTCACCAGCCCTCCCGACGCCGTCATCGGCCGCTACCTGCTGAGCGCCAGGCCTTCCTCTCGCCGGAAACACAGTGACCGGAAGCTGGGAGAGTTTATTCTTCTTTTCAACCCATGGTGCCCAGGTAGGAGCTCCCGAGTCCAAGGCAGAGGCGGGAAGCGGGTTAAGAAACAGGAAGGTAGCCGGGCGTGGGGGCGCACGCCTGGAATCCCAGCATTCAGGAGGCTGAGACTGGAGGATCGCACGCCTGGAATCCCAGCATTCAGGAGGCTGAGACTGGAGGATCGCGGTTCGAGGCCAGCCTCAGCAACTTTGTGATGCCCTTTGCAACTCAGTGAGACTCTATTTCAAAATGAAGAATAAAAAATAAAAAATAGCTGGGAGGTAGAATGCCACTGGGTTCCATCCCCAGTACCGCAAAAACAAAGAAAGAAAAGGGAGGTGAATACAAAGGGTGTGAAGAGCGTGGCGCCGGCAGAGGTGGGCACAGTGAGGAAGCCCTGGTCTCTGATGTCAGGGTGGGACAGGGATGGGGCCTGATGCACAGGAGAGGCCGGAGCAGGAAGAGCCAGGGATGGCGAGTCAGGCAGCCCCGGTTCAGCGCCAGCTCTGCCAAATTGCTTTCTTCTGTAAGCTTTGCTTTCTGCATCTATGATCCAGGAATAATAACGGTCTAGCTTTGGGGGATATAGCGGGACTCAGAGCCAATCTCGGCAAGTCCAAAGCCTCAGTATTCTCATTAATGTTTAAGAAATACGACGCTGTACTGGCATCAAAGAGGGCTACCCAAGTGTCAGGACCCCTCAGTCCTTCGGTCGTGGGCCGACGAGGGCTGGTCCCGATGGGCAAAGGCTGCTCAGGAAGGATGCGGCCCGGCAGGGAGCTCCGGAGCCCCTCCTGCCCCCATCGGCCTCCTGCTGCAGATCCCACTGCAACCCTTCCCGGGCCGGCAGGGCCAGAGCCCCAGCCCACACCAGCCCGACGGCTGCTTTTCAGAGGACGATGTGTTTCTGGCCTCAGAGGAGGAGAGGCAGGAGTACGTTCTCAATGACAGCGGCATCATATTCCGAGGCGTGGAGCAGCACATCCGAGCCCAGGGCTGGAACTACGGGCAGGTCTCCATGGGCACGCCGGGGCGTGGGCCGGGCGTGGGCAAAGCCGTCCCAGGACCAATCCTGTCCTCTCACTTGTCCCAGGAGGGGCGAGATGGGCGGGCTCTCAGAAGGTGTAGACCAAAGGGGCGCGTCAGGAAGGCAGACGTGGCTGCAAAAGCCCCCGCTCCCGTGCCGTTACTGTGGGTAGTGAGGAGTTACTTACTGGAGGCTGTTGAACAGGGGAGGGACATGGTTAAGGTCTGATTTCCGGTTCCCCAGCTAACCCTGTGAGGAAGGTTTCCGAGGCTTGGGGAGGCTCTGTGACATCCCTGGGGGTGGGGTGAGGGCACACTCCTCTGCACGGACAGCAGTGTCTGATGAGAAGGGGTCGTGGGAGCGCCTGTAATATGGGTGGGGCTCCAGCCTCTAAACACAGCCTCTCCGGGGAGCAGTTTGAGGAGGACATCCTGGACATCTGCCTCTCCATCCTGGACCGAAGCCCCAGTCACCAGAAGAAACCAACCATCGACGTGTCCCAGCGCCACGACCCCATCTACGTCACCAGGGTCATCAGCGCCATGGTGAGGGGCCCCTGCCATCCCTGCATGGAGACGCCTTCGAGGGTCTCCAGGCCACCTCGGGCCACCGCCGAGGATCCTTTCCACGTCGCCCCTTGTTTTAATTCTCCATTGCTGCGTGACCAGCCCCCGCCAACTCAGTGGCCTAAAACACCCTGTATGGTGTCTACGGTTCTGTAGATTGGGGATGGGCGGGACACCACGGGCTGGCTGGCTTCAGCCCCAGGATGCTTCCGCTGGGGGTTCTGGATGGCTGCAGACGTCCAAGCGGTTTGATGGATCATATATCTGGGAACTTGGTACCAGTGCCGGGGTTCCTCGTGTCCCACCCACGCCATTCTGCTGGAGCAAGAAAGTCTAAGATGGCGTCCACACTCTCACACCATGGCCCTGGTGTGTGTGTGGGGCAACAGCAAAGGCGACCCCATCATTATACTTCGAAGTGGAAGCTGTCCATCTTCAAGGGCCGGGCCTGGAAACCATAGTTGGTGGTCAGCCCAGTCCCAGGGCAGCTCAGACTCGAGGGGTCAGGCACAGCCCTCACCCTCCGCGGGAGGAGGGCCAGCCTCAGTGGGCCACATGACCCAGGTCCTGCAGAGCAGAGAGCCAGCCGGCCGCCGGCATGACCTGTCTCGCAGGTGCCCGGTCAGTGGGTGGAGATTCCCAAACTTTACTCCTCATAATGAATGCTTTCAATTCCTCAAGACCTCAGAGAGATGTTGGGGCAGAGACTCAACACTAGTGATATCCTACCTGAACAGCAGGACATAGTAGTCCAGCCCAGCAGACAGCAGCCCAGGCCCCAAGTCCTGAACTCACAGACCACCCGTTAGCTAGCACACAGTGTGATCTGGGCAAGTCTCTGGATCTCTCTAAACTTCAGTCTCCTCATCTGGAAAAAGTGGGGGGGATGATAAGCCCACACCATAGACTGAGGGTGTACAAGGTTCCTAGTGCCTGGCACCTAGTAACCATTCAGTAAACGCCAGCTCTCCCTGGAATTATTATATCAATAACGATCTCAAAATATAGATCATTTAAAACAAGAAATGCCATTATATAAAATCTTTAAAAAAAAATAATGAGAGCCGGGCGTGGTGGGGCACGCTTGTAATCCCAGCATTTGGGAGGCTGAGACAGGAGGATCACGGTTCACGGACAGACTCAGCTACTTAGTGAGGCCCTCTGCAACTCAGTGAGACCCTGTTTCAAAATAAAGAATAAAAATAGGGATGGGGTGTAGCTCAAAGGTAGAATGCCCCTGGGCTGCATCCCCAGTACCACACACACACACACACACACACACACACACACACACACACAATAATAATAATAATAATAATAATAATAATAATAATAAACAGGAAATGTGCTGCACTTGTCTACAGTTTTTAAAAACAGAGTATCCAAATGGAAGACAACTGGAAATTACAAGTAGTTCCAGAAAGTGGAGGGTTGTTTTGGTTTTGTGGTGCTGGAGAGCAAACCCTGGCCTTGGTGCCTGCTGAGTCCGTGCTCTTCCACTGAGATACAGTCCCAGCCAAAAGAGGAGGCATTTTAAGAGAGCGGAGACCCCCACTCTCAGGCAGCAGGCGCCCCATTGGCTGGAGGCTCAGGTCGGGCCGGCCCGCGGTGACCTGGCCTCCTCTGCCCAGGTAAACAGCAACAACGACCGGGGCGTGGTGCAGGGCCAGTGGCGGGGCAAGTACGGCAGCGGCACCAGCCCACTGCACTGGCGCGGCAGCGTGGCCATCCTGCAGAAGTGGTCCAAGGGCAGGTGCAAGCCTGTCAAGTACGGCCAGTGCTGGGTCTTCGCCGGAGTCATGTGCACAGGTAGGGAGCGGCCCCAGCAGCCGGCGCCTCCATTTGCCTGCAGCCCGTAGGCCTGCATCCCTGCCGTCCGTCTTCCTCGGCGAAGAGGAGATGGAAGCCTGGTTCATGGAGAGAAAATGGAGAGTTCATTTACTTGACTTTAGGCCTTTGCTTGGCAGAAGGAGTCTGCCCTCTGTCGCTGGCCTGATGAGTGTCTGGGTGAATCCTACAGTCCCCTCGGAAAACTGGATGGGCACTCTTTGAGGCTTCCCAAGTTTTGCCAGCCTCAGAGCCTGTCTGTTTAAGTGGGGGTGGTAGTACCGTCTAGAAATCCCCTGAGCGCCTGCGCGGGAGGTGGTAACACTCCTGAAGGAGCGGGAGTCTCCACCCAAACCCACCGTCCAAAGTAGATAAGACGCCGGGGGTCTGGCCAGGAGTGCGGGGAGCGGCCTGCGGGGCACCTGCTCCAGGAGCCTCCCTCTGCTCTGCAGTGCTCCGCTGCTTGGGGATCGCCACCCGGGTGGTGTCCAACTTCAATTCAGCCCATGACACCGACAGGAACCTCAGTGTGGACAAATACGTGGACTCCTACGGGCGGACCCTGGAGGACCTGACAGAAGACAGCATGTGGTGGGTCCCAGGCGGCTGGGTCCGAGGGGCCCAGCGGGGGCTGCCCAGCCCCAGGTGCTCAGTCCCTCGCTCTGGGCCTCAGACAGACATTTCTATTTCTTTTTTTTTTTTTTTTTTTTTTTGGTAGTACTGGGGTTCCTGGAAGCCCTTCTTCCTCCGGGCTACACACCCAGACCTATTTTCTATTTTTATTTGGAAACGGGGTCTCTTAAAGCAGCGCAGCTGGCTGGCTTCAAACCTGCGCGATCCTCCTGTCTCCACTTCCCAAGTGCAGGGATTACAAGCGTGCGCCACCACGCCCGGCTCTGATAGCACTTTTTCTATCTTGTATTCTCACCTTGAACGTGGAAAGTGGAGAATCACGGGAGCTCCCTGCCAGGGCCTACAGCTGCAGCCCTGCACAGCCTAAACCCCACCTCACCTCCCATTTGTCGTGCCCCAGAGACACGCACACGCAGCCTGTTTCTAGGACACACTATGCTGCTGCTTGTCTCCGGACCTTTACTGTTCTTTCTGCCTGGACCACGGTTCCCTTTGCTCTCCCTCTGGTTAATTCCTTTGCATTCTGTCTCCCCTGAGATGCAGTTTGCCCAGGGCGGGTCTCAAGCCATTCTGAAGCTCAGCCCTTCCTCACAGCCTTTGACTTATTAACCTCTTAATTAATCCTACCTGTCTCCCCTTCTGCATTTTTTGTTACAAGGTAAGCTGCGGAGGCGAAGATCCTGTATCTCGTTTGCAGTTGTATGTCTGGTATCGTGGGGAACAAGTTCTTGATATTTACAGCTGTGTATACATACACAACCGTATATGTGAATGATATGGGCCCATCGATGCAGTTGAATGGTTCAGAAGAAGGGGCCTCAGGACTAAGGCCAAGAAGGAGACCCTCCCCTGGCCTATAGTGGGGTCTCCCTCCCATGGCTGTCCTGCTCACGGGAGGCCGCCTCGCCCATCCTCTCTCTTCGGCAGGAATTTTCACGTCTGGAACGAGAGCTGGTTTGCGCGGCAGGACCTGGGCCCCTCTTACAATGGCTGGCAGGTCCTGGATGCCACCCCCCAGGAGGAGAGCGAAGGTAGGCTCCGTGTGGCAGGTCCTGGACCCTGCCTTTCTCCCCGTGCCACTCACATCCACCCCTCTGCCCAGGCATGTTCCAGTGTGGCCCGGCCTCGGTCACCGCCATCCGTGAGGGTGACGTGCACCTGGCCCACGACGGCCACTTCGTGTTCGCGGAGGTCAACGCGGACTACATCACCTGGCTGTGGCACGAGGACCAGAGCCGAGAGCGCGTGTACTCGGACACCAAGAAGGTCGGGAGGTGCATCAGCACCAAGGCAGTGGGCAGCGACTCCCGCGTGGACATCACGGGCCTCTACAAGTACCCAGAAGGTAAGGGCCACCGGTGGCCTTTATTAGCTGCCCCAGGCTGGCCCCCAGGCTGCAGAGGGCCCGTCGCAGGCAGCCTGGGGCCAGGTCCCGTCCAGATGTTACGATGGTGATGACAGCTCTCCTCCAGCACTGTCTCCATGCTCCCAGCCCAGGTCTTTATTTAGACCCAGTTAATAGCCTCTTGTGTTTTCTAAGTACCTCTTCTGTGTAGGAAGAGTCCCCACCTATAATAATAGCACCTACATTTCTTGGCCATTTCTCCATATGCCGGGCACTGTACTGGGTACATCCACGTATGATAATGATATTACTGCTGGTAATAACAGTGATGAGAATAGCAGGGATTATGTATTGAACACCTGGGAAATGCAGCACCAGGACGAGTTAGAATATCAAAAATAGCATATCCTGTCTGTCATCTGCTAGGGCTTGGGCCCCGGTCACTTCCATAAGCCACTGGCTTATGGAAGAGCCTGTACTTGCTGGAAACAAAAACAAGATGATTATATTTTTTCTCAGAGCTGCCTCCAACTGCATATTTTATTATTTTTTTTTTCCTTTTGGGGAACTGAGAACTAAACCCAGTGGCATTCTATGTCTGAGCATACTCTCAGCCCTTTGAAACAGGGCCTTGATATGTTGCTGAGACTGGCTTTGAATCTGAGACTCCTCAGGCTTCAGCCTCCCAAGTACTGAGATTACAATTGTGCACCAGCCCACTCAACTATTTACTTTAAAAATCTCTTTTCAGCTGGGCGTGGTGACGCACGCTTGTAATCCCAGCTTTAGGGAGGCTGAGACCGGAGGATCGCAGTTCACGGACATTCTCAACTACTTAGTGAGGTCCTCTGCAACTTAGTGAGACCCTGTTTCAAAATAAAGAATAAAGAATCAGGCTGGGGGTGTAGCTCAGAAGTAGAATGCCCCTGGGTTCCATCCCAGCACTACAAAAGAAAAAGTCTTGCCAGTCATGGTGGTGCACACTTGTAACCCCAGCGCTTGGGAGGCTGAGACAGGAGAATCACACAGTTTCAAAGTCAGTCTCAGCTACTTAGTGAGGCTCTTAGCAACTTAGTGAGACCCTGTTTCCAAATAAAGTATAAAATAGGTCTGGGAGTATAGCCCACAGGTAGAAAGCCCCTGGGTTCCACCCCCAGTACCAGGGAAAAAAAAGTCTTTCTTCCCCAGGGAGGAACAGGTTTCCAGGGAACAAGGTGACCCCATCCATGTATGTCCAGCCACTTCTTGTTAAAAAAAAAAAAATGTTTCTAGCTGGGCATGGTGGCGCACGCTTGTAATCCCAGCATTCAGGAGGCTGAGATGGGAGGATCGCAGTTTGCAGACAGTCTCAACTATTTAGAGAGGCCCGTTGCAACTCAGTGAGATCCTGTTTCAAAATAAAGAATAAAAAAATAGGGTTGCGGGTGTAGCTCGGAGGTAGAATGCCCCTGGGTTCCATCCCCACTACCGCAAAAAAAAAATAAAAAAAAAAAATTTAATGTTGCTGAGTAATTAAGCCTTGCAGCTCAAGTGAAAATCAGAGCTTCTCTCTTTCCTCCCCTGAGCACAAACTCGATGCAGCAGCGACCAGGGGAGGTTGCTGTGGAGGAGGCTGGGGAGAGAGGTCTTGCTCGGCTGACTCTGCCTTGGCGTCTCCCTTCAGGCCTCTTCTCCCCGGCTCCAGTAACAGTACCTGAGAAAGTAAGGCGGCAGGCAGACCTCCCAAGGGAGCGGCAGGCCACCACCATCCTGTCTCTAGGGACATGGCGTCCACTTGACCATCAGCGGCCTCCTGCTTCTGTCCGCTCATGGCCGTCCTGGGAGTAGGGTGGCGAGGCCTCTTCTGTCTGGCTCCCTCTCCAAGTCCTGCAGGTTTGTGGCTGGTCCAGGCTGCTGGAGCTTCTAGAACGTGGATCGTGGGGTCTTATCCTAAGCTGAGCCCTGGTCTTGGGGCACCTCAACATCCTGTCCCATCATGACAAAAAGAGTTTCTCACCCAGGGCTCACAGAAGCTGGAAATCAACATTTTTTTTTGTTGTTGTTGTAGTACTGGGGATTGAACCCAGGGGCATTCTACCTCTGAGATACACCCACACCCCCAGCCCTATTTTTTTATTTTATTTATTTATTTTTTGGTGGTATTGGGCATGGAGCCCAGGGGCCTTCTACCTCCGGGCTACACTCCCAGACCTATATATATATATATATATATATATATATATATATATATATATATATATATGGTTTTTTTTTTTTAATTTGGAAACAGGGTCTCTTAAGCCAGCTGAGGCTGGCTTTGAACCTGCGCAATCCTCCTGTCTCAGCCTCCCAAGCACGGGGATTAGAAGCGTGCGCCACCGCGCCTGGCTCTTATTCTTTAGTTTGAAACAGGGTCTCACTAATTTGTGGAGGTCTCACTAAGTAGCTGAGGCTGGCTGCAAACCTGTAATCCTCCTGTCTCAGCCTCCCAGGTACTGGGATTACAAGCGTGAGTCACTACACCCGGCTGGAAATCTGCATTTTTATGTGAAATTTTCTGCTCTGAAGTTGTTGGCAACTGATTAAAAGTGTACTAAATAGCCTGGCGTGGTGGTGCACACCTGTAATCCCAGTACTTGGGAGGCTGAGACAGGGGGATCACAGCTTCCAGGACAGCCTACGTAGCAAGACTCAGCAACCTAGCAAGATCCTAATTCCAAAATAAAAATAAAAGGGGCCGGGGGTGTAGCTAGGAAATAGAATACCCTTGGGTTCAACCCCAGTACCATGAAAAGAAAAATTATTAAATAGAGAACAGAGCACAGGCGCAGGGCTGACGTCTGCAACACGGCTCTTGGGCTGCTGGTTTGAGGCCTCTGGAAATTCGAGGTGGTGATGCAGGACCTGGTCCCCGTGGAGGAGGAAGAGGTGCCCGCTGCCCAAGGAGGAGGTGCCCACCGCCCATGACGTACTGTGCCCTGCAGGATCCCGGAAGGAGAGGCAGGTGTACCGAAAGGCAGTGAAGAAGCTGCTTAGCGTGGAAGCCCGGGGAAGACGGTCGCGCATCCGCAGGGCCAGCGTGCGAGGTCTCTGGCGTGACGACCTCCTGGAGCCGGCTGTCAAACCCAGCATCTCGGGCAAGTTCAAGGTGCTGGAGCCACCGGTGCTGGGCCATGACCTGAAGCTGGCTCTGAGCGTGGCCAACCTCACCTCCCGGGCCCAGCAAGTCCAAGTCAACATGAGCTGCGCCACCATCCTCTACACCCGCAGGCCGGTGGCAGAGATCCTGCGCGAGTCCCACGTGGCCAGGCTGGGGCCACACGAAGGTAGGAGCCGGAGGCAGGCGGGACCTGGCGGACTGCCTTACCAGGAGAGCTGGGCTGCGTGGTGGGGGCTTCCCCATGTCATCCCCTGCCAGGAAGGAAGGGGACGCTCCCGAGGCTACGCTCAGCCGCTGGCCTCTTCTCTCCACTTTACAGAAGACGAAACTGAGGAGGGGGGGGGGGCAAATAATGATAACAGGAACAGAAACTCAAATATTTTGGCAAAGCGACCTGGTAGGAAGGCGATTCAGTGTCTCTAAATCACCCCCACTTTTTACATTGGGGTGATTTTTTTAATCACCCCAATATTTACAGACTGGACACGCAGGGGGAGCACTTCACAGTGTATGGAATATACTGCTGCTTTCCTAAAATCCAACTATGAATAGATTAGATAGATAGATAGATAGATAGATAGATAGACAGACAGACAGACAGACAGACAGACAGACAGACAGACAGACCATCTCGCTCCAGGTGTGCTGTGTGAGAAGGCAGACCAGCGAGAGATGTTTGCATGGACATCCTGAGACTTTTTTTTTTCTTTTTGCGGGTCTGGGGATGGAACCCAGGGGCATTCTACCTGCGAGCTACACCCCCAGCTCTATTTTTTTATTCTTTATTTTGAAGCAGGGTCTCACTGAGCTGCAAAGGGCCTCACTAAGTAGCTGAGGCTGTCCGCGAACCGTGATCCTCCTTTCGCAGTCTCCTGAATGCTGGGATCACAAGCATTTGAAACAGGGTCTCACTAAGTGGCTGAGGGCTTGGCCAAGCTGCTCAGGCTGGCCTTAAACCTGTGATCCCCCCATCTCAGCCTCCCAAGGACTGGTGTGATCGGCCTGTACCACCACACCAGGCTAAGAAAAAATATTATTTTTGTATTAGGGATTGAACCTAGAGGCATTCTACCTCCAAGCTATACCTCCAGCTCAATTTTATATCTTATTTGGAAACAGAGTCTCACTAGGTTGCTGGGAGCCTCGCTAAGATGCTGAGGCTGGCTTTGAGCCTGCGATCCTACTGTCTCAGCCTCCCAAGTACTGGGATTACATGTATGTGCCACCACGCCTGATAGTTTTGTAAAACATTGCCGTTACTGTTTTCTTAAAATATATTAAGGAGATTTTTGATCCTTGGACACATCAGCCTTCATATATGATTTACTAAATATATTGCATTTGATCATTCTTTCTCTCTCTCTCTCTCTTTCCTTCTTGCTAAAGCTTTATCTCCATTACTTTCTCTCCTTCTCTTTCTTTCTCTGTCTCCGTGTGTGTGTGTGTGTGTGTGTGTGTGTGTGTGTGTGTGTGTGTGTCCTTTCTGTCTCTTTCACAAACTGTCTGGACTCTAAAGATTCAATTAAACTTTGTTTAATTGAAGTTGTCCCTCTGGCACAGTTTCTGGTAAGTGGACCTCTGGATTTTGAAGGGCCATAAAAACATATGAAGGGGCTGTCACGCATTTTTTAGCTCTTTTTGTCATTTTTTTTGGGGTCATACCATCTAAATCACAAAATAACACTTCATAATGAAATATTAATTAACATACACTTTCCCCTGGCTTTTAGCAGTTTTTATGTTAAAAGTAATACATATTCATTAAAGACTGCAAGCACAAAAGAGAAAAATCGCCTGTGATCTCACCACCCATCGACAAACTGTTAACAGGTTTTCCTTCCAATTTTTTGATGTTTGTTTGCTTTTTGAAAAGCATGGCTCTAATTAAATGTTGAAAATACCCATTAGTGCCCTGATTTTCATATTGCGTTGTAGTTTAAATATTTTCATAAGCTCTTTATACACATCATTTTAATTGATTGGTAATATTTAAATAAACATATAGCGATTTATCTGTGTTTTTCTTTGGTAGTTATTAGTTTATTACTATTAAAATAACACTGAAGTCAACATCCTGATGCAAAAAAAAGTAATTTTTTTCTTCTGGGTTTCGGACTTTCCAGAATAGACTCACAGCAGTGAAATTCTTGAACCACGCGGTACGACTATTAAAATACACAGTTTGTTTTTTAGAGTGCTAGAATTTACTTTTCAGCAGTTTTCGGTTCGCAGAAAGATTAAGTGCAAACTACAGAGAGTTCCCATCTATCCCTCCACACCCCGTCCTCATGTTAACGCCTGGCATCGCCGCGGCGCATTTGCTGTCATTGACGCGCTGATGCTGACGCGTTATCTTAACTGAGTCCATGACTCGCACTGGAACGCACTCCTGTGGACTTTGACGGATGTCTGACAGCCGGTCTCCACTAGTAAGAAACAATCAGAGTAGTTTCACTTCCCCAAACATCCCCTGTGCTTCATTTTCTGACCCCCACGTTCTGGGCAACCGCTGGTCTTTCCACTCTGTTCACAGTTTTGCCTTTTCCAGAATATCATATAGCTGGAATCATACAGTCTGTGGCCCAGTCAGTCGGCTTCTCTCCCTGAGCCATACGGACTTAAGGTCCCTCCATAGTTCTCTTCTTGATATCTCGAGTGAGATATCACTGAACAGAATTCCTTATATGGATGCAGTGTGTCCATTCCTCTAGCGAAGGGCACCTTGGTTGCCTCCAACTGGACAACTATGAATCAAGCTGCTATCACTGTCTGTATTAGTCTGTTTTGCATTACTATGATAAAATACCAGAGACAAGGCAACTACGTAAAGGAAAGAGATTTAAGGCTGGGGTGTAGCTCAGGCAAGAGCAATGGCCGATCGTGTAACGACCCTGGGTTCGAGCCTCAGCACCGCAAAAAGAGAAAGACAAGAGACTTCTCTAGCCCACAGCCGGGGGCAGGAATCTAGAGAACAAGGCCCAAGCTCTGCCATGACCCATGACAGACGTGGCACAGGTGCAGAGGGGAAGGCGTGTCCCACGTCAGGGAGCAGGAAAACTGGGGTCCAAGACTGACTCTGAACTATGCTGAGAAATAATTTTTTGTGTGGTCCTGGGGTGGAACCCAGGGGTTTTCTACCTCCGGGCTACACTCCCAGACCATTTTATTTGGAAACAGGGTCTCACTAAGTTGCTGAGAGCCTCACTAAGTAGCTGAGGCTGGCTTCGAACCTGTGCGATCCTCCTGTCTCAGCCTCCCAAGCACGGGGATGACAAGCGTGCGCCACCACGCCTGGCGAGAAATAAATTTTAAATCATAAAATAGGAAAACTGGGGTCCCACAATCCCTTTCAAGGGCACACCCACAAAAGGACCCCCCCACTACACTCTGCCTCTAAAAGGTCTCACCACCTCTCAACATTTGCCACCTAGGGACCAAGCCTCCAATACGTAAACCGAGGGGCAGGGAGACACGCTAAAACCCTACCCAAGCCATAGAAACGGCCATGCCCAGGTTTTGTGTGGACATAAGCTTCCATTTGCTTGAATAAATACCAGGGAGTTCAACTGCTGGACCATCACCCATTTATTTAGTGCATTGATTTTTTTCATCAGAGTTTTTAGTTTTCTTCAGATCGATTATTTTTCTTTTTCTTTCCTTTTTTTTTTTTTTTTCCAGCACTGGGGATGGAACCTAGGGGGTACCTCCGAGCTACACCCCAGCCCTATTTTTTATTCTTTATTTTAAAATAGGGGTCTCACTGAGTCGCAGAGGGCCTCAATAGCCCTCTGAGGAGGAGGCTGACTGAGAACCTGCGATCCTCTTGTCTCAGCCTCCCAAATGCTGGAATTACAAGAGTGCGCTACCACCCCCGGCTCTTCAGACAGATCTCAAATATATTTTGTGGATTAATGCTGCCCAAGTATTTCATTTTGCTGTGTGCTAGCATGAACGGTTTTTAATTTCAAATTCCAGTTGTTCATTGCAGGTCTATAGGAAAGGGATTGACTTTTGTACATTAATCTTCTATCTTGTAACCCTGATACAATCAGTGATCTTTGTTTGCTATTGCTATTGTCCTTTCTTCTGGATTTTCCATGTAGATGATCATGTCATATGTGAACCAAGATTGCTTGAATTTCTTTCTTCCCAATCTGTATAACGTTTTTTCCCTTTCCTAGTCTTATGGTGCTCCTGGGACTTCCACCAGTGGCAAGATGAGATATCCTTGCCTTGTTCCGATCTTGGAAGGAAAGCGCCTGGTTTCTTACCTCCGAGTCCAACATCTGCACAGGGTGTTTGTAGCTGGTCTTTATTTAGTTGAGGAAGTTCACATCTGTTTTCTGAGCTTTGTTGTCAGGAATGGGTGTCTGATTATCCCAAATTCTTTTTCTGCATCTGTTATCACAAGCATGTGATTTCTCCTCTGTGTTTGACTGCATACATGAATAGACTTTTTTTCTTTTCTTTTTTGCGGTACTAGGGATGGAACCCAGGGGCACTGTACTTCCGAGCAACACCCCCCCAGGCCCTATTTTTATTTTATTTTTTCTTCGGGTCTGGGGATGGAGTCCAGGGGCATTTGACCTCCGAGCTACACCCCCTTCCCTATTTTTTTATTCTTTATTTTGAAACAGGGTCTCACTAAGTCGCAGAGGGCCTCGCTAAGTAGATGAGCCTGGCTGCGAACCGCAATCCTCCAGTCTCAGCCTCATGAATGCTGGGATTACAAGCGTGCGCCACCACGCCCAGTTTATTTTTTATTTTGAAACAGGGTCTCACTGAGTTGCAGAGGGTCTCACTAAGTAGCTGAGGCTGTCCAAGAACCGCGATCCTCCCGTTTCAGCTTCCCAAATGCTGGGATTATAAGCGGCGCCACCAAGCCCGGCTATGAATAGACTTTTGAGTGTTGAATCAGACTTGCATGTCTGAAAGAAATCCCACTTGATCATGAATATATAATTCTTTTTATGCATTACTGGATTTGATTTGTTAATATTGTGTGGAGTAATTTTACACCTATGTGCATGAGACATATTAGTGTGTACTTTTCTTCTCTTGTATTATCTTTGCCTTACTTTGGTATCAGGATATTTCTGGCCTGGTGGAATGAGTTAGAAAGTATTCCTTTGTTTCCATTTTCTGAAAAAGATTGTAGAGAATTGGTATCATTTCTTTCTTGAATATTTGGTATTCAATAAACCCATCAGGGGTTGGTGTTTTCTGTTTGGGAAGGTTATTAATTCTTGGTTCAATTTAAATACATACATATATGGATTTTGGTTTTCTTTTTCTCTTTGAGTTTTGGCAGAAAATCGAAATTTTCAAGGGATTTTTTCCTTTTAGGTTATCAAACTTGAGGGCATGGGTTGTCCACATACGCCTTTCCATCTTTTTGATGTCAGTGGGATCTATGGGGATGTCTCCCCTGGCATTTATGATATTAGTAGTTTGTGTCTATTTTTTTTCTTTTTTCCCCCTTAACCTGTCTAGAGACTCGTTTTTATTGACTTTTTCAGGGAAAAAGCTTTCAGTTTTGTTGATTTTCTCTATTGATTTCCTGTTTTCAACTTCATTGATTTCTGCTGTGATTTTTATTATTCCTTTTCTTCTGCTTATGTGAGTTTAAACTCTAGTGTCCTAAAATGGAAGCTTACCTATTTAAAACCCTCCTTCTTCTCTACTATACGCACTGAATGATCATTTTTTCTCTAAGTTTTGCCTTCACCACATTCCACAAAATTTGACGCTTTATTTTCCTTTTCATTTAGTTCAAAATATTTTTAAATTTACCTTGAGATAAATTTCCTCTCTGGTTCTTTTAGGAATGTGTTGTTTAATCTCTGAGTGTTTTTAGATTTTTCAGTTATCTTTCAGTTACTGGTTTCTCGTTTAATTCCTTTGTGGTCTGAAAACACTCACTGTGTGATTTCTATTCTTTTAAAATTGTTGGTATGTTATTTATGGCATGGAATTTGATGGATCTTGGTTAATGTTGCACGTGAGATTGAGAAAAATGTGTGTTCTGCTGCCGCTGTTGGATAAACTACTCAATGGCTGTCAATCATATCTGTTGACTGACGGTGCTGTTGAGAATCGGTGTCCTAGGCCGAGTCCCAGCTTTCCTGAGATTGATGATAGAGTCCATGACTCAAGAACTTCAAGAAGCTCTACTCCGAATATTATAAAGACCACCTTACTCTTCCTTTCTCCCAGAACCTGAACTGTTACAAAAAGCTCTGCCCGTGCATATCATTGGTGGGTGGTTCTCCACTTTGGAGCCTGGAAATTTGCATTTCTTTCGTGTGTGTGTGTGTGTGTGTGTGTGTGTGTGTGTGTGTGTGTGTGTGTAGGAATTGAACCCCAGGGCATTCTACCTCCAAGCTACACCCCCAGCCCTATTTTTTATTTCTTTTTGAAACAGAGTCTCACTAGGATGATGAGAGTCTTACAGCTTACTGAGGTTTATTCTCAAACCTGCGATCCTCCAATCTCAGCCTCCCAAATAATAGGATTACAGGTGTGTACCGTCACGCCTGGCTGAAATTTTGTATTTATTTTATTTTATTTTATTTGGCACTGGGGATTGATCCCCTCAAGCCTATTTTATTTTTGTTTTGAAACGAAGTATCACTAGGTTGAGGGGTCTCACTGCGGCGATGCTCCTGTCTCAGCCCCCAGGTACTGGGATAACAATTTATATTTCTAACATGTTCCGAGGTGATGCTGATGTGGCTGGTCCCAGGACCACGCTTGAAGGACCATGGTCTACCACTACCATGCGGAGAAAAAATTATGTACAAAGTATTCGCCATAATTTCTATTATCAGATGAACATATGACTTCTGTTGGCCTTTGTCCGTATTTTTATATTGCTATAGTTATGGATAATAATAATAATAATAATAATATCTGCACATGGAATTGTTGTGAAGATTAAATTAGTTAACCCATGAAAGTGTTTCAGGATGCTCAGCACACTTTAACCCCTTAGTAAAAGTTAGGTTTTAAGCCGGGCGTGGTGGCGCACGCTTGTCATCCTCGCGCTTGGGAGGCGGGGACAGGAGGATCGCGCAGGTTCAAAGCCAGCCGTGCTGGCTTAAGAGACCCTGTTTCCAAATAAAAATATAAAATAGGTCTTGGAGTGTAGCCCAGAGGTAGAAGGGTTTCCAGGAACCCCAGCACCACAAAAGAAAGTTTGATTTTACAATGATTAATTGTTGCTCTTATTATAGTAAGGTGCCTTCCAATAATAACTTACAGGAAAACCGGCTGTGGTGGTACATGTTTGTAGTCTCAGCATTCGGGAGGCTGAGACAGGAGGATCACAGGTTCTAGGACAGCCTCAGCTACTTAGTGACGCCCTCCGCAATTTAGTGAGACCCTGTTTCAAGACAAATAGTAAAAAATAGGGCTGGGGATGTAGCTCGGAGGTAGAGTGCACCTGGGTTCCACCCCCAGTACCACAAAAAAAATAAAAATACAGGACTAAGGGAGGCCAGGAAACACTTTACCATGTGGGTCAACCCACTGGCATCCAGGAGTCTCTGCTGTGCAAAGTCCTGCGAGACTAGTTCAAGCCCTTTAAGCATCTTTTCTACAAGTTCGGGAAGAAAAGAGAAATAAAAGAAGCAACAGCAGGTCCATAGATGATGGTAGGGTCTGAAGCAAACCAAAAAACCACATTGCACCTAAAAGATGTATAACAGTGCCAAGTATGGTGCCACGGCCTGTAGTCCAGTACTTGGGGAGCTGAGACAAAAAGATTGCAAGTTCAAGGGCAACCTCAACAACGTGGCAAGGCTCTCAGCAACTTAGCAAGCCCTGTTCCCAGTTTTGTAAAAGTGAGGGGGAGAGGCTGGGGCGAGGCTCAGAGGTAGAATGCCCCTGGGTCCATATCCAGCACCACATACCAAAACAATATATAGTAATATATATAATTGGGGGTCAGACGTGTCTTGTGGAAGACAATATCTAGGCGGTGTTTGTTGCTAATGCGGGGAGACAGAGATGGCCAGGACCGTGGTGCTCAGAAAGCATGAGAGTACTGGGGAGAGTGTCGGTGATGGGGAATGTTGAGTTGGGAGTGGTGGCACACACCTAATCTCAGTTCTTGGGAGGCAGAGACAGGAGGATCGCAGGTCAAAGGCCAGCCTCAACCACTTAGTGAGACCCTGTTTCAAAATAAAAAATAAAAGCCAGGCGTGGTGGCGCACGCTTGTAATCCCCGCGCTTGGGAGGCAGAGACAGGAGGATCGTGCAGGTTTGAAGCCAGCCGCGCGCGCTGGCTTAGGAGACCCTGTTTCCAAATAAAAATGTAAAAATAGGTCTGGGAGTGTAGCCCGGAGGTAGAAGGGCTTCCAGGAACCCCAGTACCACCAAAATAAATAATAATAATAATAATAATAATAATAATAATAATAATAAATAAAAATAAAAACTAAAAAGGGCCAGGGTATAGCTCAGAGATAGAATATTCCCAAATTCAATCCCAGTACCAAATGAGAAGGAGGAGGAGGAAGAGGAGGAGGAGGAGCAGGAAGAGGAAGAGGAGGAGGAGGAGGAGGAAGAGGAGGAGGAGGAGGAGGAGGAAGAGGAGGAGGAGGAGGAGGAAGAGGAGGAGGAGGAAAGGAAATTTTAAGAAGTTGCACAGGAGTTGGTCTCCCTGGCTTGGCAGCTTGCGCTCTCAATCCTGTGGTTTCTCTCTTCTCTGCACCCAGCACACAGTAGGTTCGCAACAAACAGTAAGCGAATTGCTGGTGGACTGAGATTGCCGACTTGAATACTTAGGGAAAGTTTAGACACGTCTCTGTGAGCTCTCGTAGAGACTTTCTGGTATCGTGAATGATTAGCGGGCTGAACTGGAGTCTCACCTCAGCTTGGTCCTTCATATACTCGCTATATAACTTGGGACAAAAAAGAAATCACCTTCTCTGTGCCTTGGGTCTCTTTATCTATGAACTGAGGAGAGTCATGCCTTCCTCATGATGATTGCCAGAAGCAGCTCTTAGCTTCCTCTTGGGTACCACCGAAGGAAATCGTCAAGCGCCCACCAACCCCGCCTTCGCTTCCCCTTCCAGAGACGAAGATCCCAGTCGAAATCACCTACTCTCGATATAAAGAGGACCTGACGGAGGACAAGAAGATCCTGCTGGCTGCCATGTGCATCGTCTCCAAGGGAGAGAAGCTCTTGGTGGAGAAGGACATCACCCTGGAGGACTTCATAACCATCAAGGTGCCTCCTGCCCACTCCAGCGCCCGACTCCCAGCAGCCCCACCGGATCCGAGGAGGGCTCCGGGAGCTTGGGAGTCTGTGCCTCAGCTGTCCAGGGTGGGGAGGAGTGGTGGGGTGCAGGGGAACGGGGTCAACGATGGTACCCAGAAATGGGGTATATGGAGGCAGGGGTGGACGTGACTTCTGACCCCCAGGGCCGTGGGTCTCGGGGCTGGGGAGCAGGAGGGTGGCTCATGGACGCCGCCTCTGCAGGTGCTGGGCCCCGCCGTGGTGGGGGTGGCCGTCGCCGTGGAGGTGACGGTGGTGAACCCCCTCTTGGAGAAGGTGGAGGACGGCGTGCTGATGGTGGAGGGCAGCGGCCTTCTCCAAGGACAGCTCAGCATCGAGTAAGTGCCAGCCGGGGGTGGGCGAGGGGGGACCGCCTTCCTCATGACAGGCCGGAGAGAAGCTGCGGGGCGCGGGTGCAGGGGAGACTCAGGAGCGGGGCCTGCCGTGCACAGGGCCTCCATCCACTCCACCAGGCGCCTCGCCCGCTCCTCGCCCGCGAGAATCTTAAACACTCACTCACCCGCTTACCAGGTGCCCGCACGCGCTCTCTCTCTCTCCAACTTCATCCATCCATTTATGTGTTTATCCATTCACTATTTTCACTCATTCATTCACACGTGCGTGCACTGTCGTGCGCAGGTTCCGCTCCTTGCTGAGCACCTTGGCTCGCTCTCCGCCCGTCCCTCACTCACCCCTTCTGTCCCTCACTCACCCCTTCTGTCCCTCACTCACCCCCTGCTCACTCACCAGCGCTTGGAGCCCCGTGTAAATTGTCAGGACCATGACGAAGAGCAGGAAGGACTCTCCGGGCCGGCGCCCTCCATGAGAAGCGTGTGCTTTGTGCAGGCGTGGGTCTGCTAGGCCCCGGGCGGGGAGCAGAGGCGGCCGGAGCGAGGGTGCAGGGGGCCGGGAGAGGGGCCGGGAGCTGATGTCTGAGCCGGGCTCTCGGTGATGATGGGCTTTGCTGGTGTCAAGGAGGAGGGCTTCCCAGGCGAGGTCTCTGTGCTGCCGTCGTCAGGGCAACGTCCCCTGAAGAAGAGATTCGGTCTGAGCCTTGGGTGTGGGAACTGTGGCCCGGTTGGGAGGATGCTTGGAGATGAAGCCCAAGGGAGGGAATGTGGGGTGTGCGGGGTGCAGGGAGATTAGCCGGGCTGGAGGGGGAAGCATGAGTGGAATAGGATTCGGCTGGAAACACTGGTGAGGCGTGAATGTTAAGCCACAAGGTGGAATGGACCCTGAGGGCCCTGGGGAGCGCTGGATGGGCCAGCCCAGCTCAGGAAGGAGAAAGACTGACGGTCTGCCCCTCCCCAGCGTGCCCAGCCTGCAGCCCCAGGAGAGGGCCGTGGTCCAGTTCAGCATCACCCCCTCCAAGAGTGGCCCGAGGCAGCTGCAGGCGGATCTCATCAGCGCCCACTTCCCGGACATCAAGGGCTTTGTGATCGTCGACGTGGCCACGGCCAAGTGACGGGCCAGCAGGGGCTGGGGGGGGGACACGGCCCCGCTGCCCTTCTGTCTACCGCTGCGTCTCTCCCACACAGGAGCCCGAGGCCGGCTTCGGTCTCGGCCCTCCATTGTGGATTTAGGAGAGTCCCTTCTCTCTTGGGCCGTCGGATGAGGTCATCCTTGACCTTTTGGACAAACTGGAGGATGTAAAAACGAGGGATCCTCTACCTCTTCATCTCGCCACCCTCGTGGCTGGAGGCCGACAGCCTGAGCACCACCAGCTCCCCTCCCCCGTGCCTCCCTGGCTCCCCAAATGCCCGGCCACATCCCTACCCAAGAAGCCGCTGCCAGGCCTGAGAGAGAGCCCGAATGTTAGAGCCAGAAGCTGAACACCCATCACTGCCACTGAGGGAAGCAGGGGCCTTGCTGAGGCCACAGGGCCGACCAGAGGCAAAACCGGGGCCCCTGTGCATCTAAGTTTCACCCCCAAGTCACGTTCCCGAAAGCCATCGATTTTAAGCAATGGGAGCTTCTCCCTCGGTGGGGACGTGAGTTCTGAATTCAAGAGGACACTTCTTTTTGTTTGTTTTTTGTGGGTCTGGGGGTGGAACCAGGGGCATTCGACCTCTAAGCCACACCCCCTGCCCTGTTTTTTATTCTTTATTTTGAAACAGGCTCTCGCTAAGTTGCGGAGGGCCTCACTAAGCAGCTGAGGCTGTCCACAAATCACGATCCTCCGGTCTCAGCCTCCCAGATGCTGGGATTACAAGCGTGCGCCATCACGCCCGGCTTCAAGGGGCCACTTCTGCCTGGAAACAACTGAAAAATATAAGAGAGAGGCCATCACGCTGGATCGCAGTCCCCTGAAACCTGCAGCCCCAAACCTAGCCTAGTGAACGAGGCGCTCGCTCATACATACGGCCATCCCGGCTACACCCCAAGTTCCTTTCTTTGGAATTGTTCAGCACTGATTTTGCAAAACATAGTGGCTTTTGCTGGGGCAGATCATGTACTTGTGGCCAAAACAGGACCCAGACCTGTGGAAGGAGGACCAGAGTAGATACCGCCAGGCCCCGAAGATGTAAACGTGCCTGGACATGAAATTCAGCTCGGGAATTTTCTAGACATCCAAAGAAATTAAAATGTTAATGATATGATTTAAGTCATCTGAACAGCAACAAAACAGGCGTATCAGCAGTGAGACGCTTTCTGCATACAAACTCAGACGAGCACAATTCATGTGATGGGTCCTTGCAAAAAGGGGGTCAAGAAAACACACGGCGTTTGGGAGGTGATCCTGGGGCGTCTCCGATGGGTCTAGAGAGTGTGGGGTGCAACTTGGAGACCCAGACATGTGGATGTGTTTAATGAGTCGGGCCTTGAGCGGTCTTGGCTCCAGGATCCCCTTTCCAAAACCAGGGTGTTTGGTTTTTTGTTTGTTTGTGTTTGGGGGAGTTCTGGGGATTGAACCCAGGGGTATTCTACCTCCAAGCTACATCCCCAGCCCTTTTTCTTTTCTCTTTTCAAAACAGAGTCTTGCTAAGTTGCCAAGGGCCTTGCTAAGTTGCTGAGGCCAGCCTTGAGCCTGCGATCCTCCTGTCCTAGCCTCCCAGGTACTGAGATTACAGCCGTGTGCCACCACGCCTGGCTTCAAAACCATATTTCTGATGCCAATTCTACAGAAGAGTGGCAGCTGGGGTTGCTGGGCAGGCAGCCATTTCCTCTGGGTTGAGGTCGGTAGGAGGCCATGTGTCACCGCTAGTGAAAGGGCCACTCCTCCTGCCAGAGGCTCTGCACGTCGGCCGGGCGGGGCGATGAGGCCCTGGGGGGGCTCTGGGCTCCTCATTCTGCCAGCGCCTGCCACCTGCCCATCCCCTCACGCCCAGCTGCTGTCCCAGGAAGCCAACTCTGAGGTGGAGTTTGGAGTGCAGGGTGTTGGTTAAGGAGGGACCCGAGAGCTGGCAAGGTGGGCGGGGCGGGGAGCAGGAGTGGCAGAGAGAACCATCGAAGCCATGACCTGGCAGCCGGGGGTGGGGGCACGGGCAGCTCTGGAGCTAGAACTCTGCCACGGAGTGTTTAGGATGGCGCCGGAGGCCCTGGCAGGGAGCTCGGTTCCCCTGCATCCCTCTCGCCCTTGGCGCCTCACAGCCGAGCTGAGCTAGCACTTTCCTGGGACCAAACTGGCCCCACAGGATATTCCAGCCCAGCTGAGAGCAGAGGCCACCCCAGCAGCTAATGAGAGGCCCTGGCTGCCGGGGAGAGCTAATGGAGGCCCAGGGACAGAGGGTGGGGATGAGTTTGGGAAGAATGGGCAGGTTGGGGTTACCTTTCAGGGGGTGGGGCAACACCCTGATAATGAATGCCCTTGACGAAGGAAGGACAGACAGGCAGCTAAGACTGGGAGAAGCCCTAGGGCTGGCGGACCCCAGACCCAGGAGGACACCGGCCACGGGCTTTGTGGAAGAGTTCTCCAGCGTCAACTTGGTTGCTTTAGACACCATGTGAACCTTCACAGAGACTCTGGACAGGGAGACGCTGGACACCGAGCCGGGTCAGGGATCTGGGTTTGGCATGCTTTTACTACGGAGAACTACTCGACTCAGACTCTGCAGTACTGCCACTGCTGTGGACAGTGCGTAGACAGAAAGCATGGGTGTGTTGCAATAAAACTTTACTTGCAGAAGCAGGCGGCGGGCCAAGTGTGGCCCATGAGTCCTAGTTGGCCGACCCTGCCATGAAGCAAACGGGTCAACTCAAATGTTTGCTCCAGGACTGGGCAGATGCCAGGCTGCACCTGGCCTGGGATCAAGCTCAACCCTGGACTAAGGTAAGCCCTGAGGAGGCTCTGGACCAAAACAGGAATGAGGTCCCAGCTTGCTCCGGTGACCCCAGAGAGAGCCATGACTCAGCCAGGCTGGGTCCTGACCCCGATGCTAGCACAAGCCCTACAGCTTGGCCTCTCACCCATCCTGGCTCCTACCCAGCTGACCCGAGGCTGAACGCTAATGCACAGAGCCCTGATCTAACCCCACATGGCCCTGACTCCAGTGGACCCCTTATCCCAACCTCAGACTAAGTCCTGACCCCCCCCACAGAGTCCAAGCCTGACCCCACACTGAGCCCTGGCCTCGGATAGCCCAGCCATAGCTGGCTCGCGACCTTGGCTTTGGGATCTACCTGGATCTGAGCTTCTCAAACGCCCTCCCTGCCGGGCATGGGGCGCACACCTGTAATCCCAGTATTTGGGAGGCTGAGACAGGAGGATCACAGGTTCGCAGCCAGCCTCAGCAACTTAGGCCCTCTGCAACTTAGTGAGGCCCTGTTTTAAACTTAAAAATAAAATAAGACTGGGAGTGTAACTCAGAGGTAAACTGCTCCTGGGTTCAGTGCCAAAAAGGGGTGGGGGGGATGCGCCTGCCTGCAGGAGGCTTTGCTCATCACCTTAGAAGGGTCCCTCTTGGGGGGGCTCCAGACTCCTATTTTTCCAGCAGATGCCACTTGCCCATCTCTTCCTCAAGTTTCCCAGGAAGTGGTTCCGAGGTGGAGCTTAGGGTGTGAGACATTGATTAAGGAAGAATCTCAGGGTCAAAATCATGGAAGGTAGCAGGGGAAACGGGAGTGTCAGGGGAGAAACTGAACCTTGAACAGCCCTGTGGCAGCCTTGGGGGCCCACGGAGACCTGCAGGCAGCCCTGGAGCTGCAGTGACGCATCAGAGCTGTCCAGGTTGGGCGGAGATGGCTGGGCCTCCCAGCTCCGGCATCTGTCACAGAATCACCCAGAAGGGGGTATGGCTTTGGGGAGACCTCTCTCTATCGCTAGGGCCACACCTGAATCAGTTGCCGGGGCATTGCAGGTGGCATTCCTACCAGCCCTTCACCGAGGGTCTGGGCGGGGGTCTCCGTGTCTCTGGCCCGCATTCTGCTCAGTCCTGGGGACGGGGCAGTGACAGAAGGCCCCGTCAGCTGGGGATTCCCGCTGGCTGCCAAGGAAAGGTGTTGAATCACAACATTCTTAAAGGTCCGAGAAGCAAAATGACAAATAAAAGTAAACAAATTCTTGAATAAGTACACTAATTAAACTTTGTGATAAGTGCCAAAAAATAAAACAAAAGTGACATCCTCCTCCCCCCCAAGTGGGGAGCTATGACAGAAGAAAGACTGAGAAGGCTGGAATCTTACTAATAAAAATGATTACTAAAATATAAAGTAGTGTGCCTGCTTGGAACTGTTTCAGGTGCTTTATACAGATTAATTTATCAAATCTTCACAACTCCATAAAGTAGACACGATTATTCTCTCCTCTTTCCAAATAAGGAAACTGGGGACAGAGAGGTTAAATTACCGCACCCCGTTGCACAGTATGTCCGTGGCTGGAGGAGAGTCTGAAGTGAGGCCCTCGGCGAACACCGGCTCAGCATCTGTGAGGAGCCGGCCGTGGGGGCATCTGGGGAACTGTCACAGGCAAAGGAAGCAGACACGCCAGTTTGGGGTGGTGTCAGTCAGCTTCTGCTGCTGTAACAAGACGCCTGAGAGAATTAACATGTAAAAAGAAAAAGGTGAGTTTGCTCCAGAGTTTTGGAGGCTTCCTCCATGACTAATTGGACCTGTAGCTCTTGGGCCCATGGTGCGGCAACGCGTCAGGGAGGAGCATGTGCCGGAGCTAAGCTGCTCATCTCAAGCCGCCAGGAACCGAAAGAGAGAGGGCGAGTATCCCCTGCAAGGGCTCACCCCAAATTCTGAAGACTTCCAACCAGGCCCACCTCTCGCAGGTTCCCCTGCCTACCAAGGACGTCACAGGCTGGGGACACAACCTTTAACACCTGGGCCTTTGGGGGACACTCTCCAAACCATATCAAGGCTCCCCCAAGAATACTATAGGAAGTCACTGTGTGTGTGTGTGTGTGTGTGTGTGTGTGTGTGTGTGTGTGTGAGTGGGGGGGGGTGTCTGTGTGTGTCTACGTGTGGTACTGGGGGGTGAACCCAGAGCCATTCTATCTTTGTGCTACACCCAGCCCGATTTTATTTATTAGGAAACAGGGTCTCTCTAGTTTGATGAGAATCTCACTACTTGCTGAGGCTGTCCTCGAACCTGCAGCCCTCCTGTCTCAGCCTCCCTAGGACTGGGATTACAGGCATGGGCCACCACGTCTGGCTCAGGAAGTCACTTTTTTGATGCAGTCTTGTGGGTGGGGTGACTCTTGGCTCCTAATTCCCATAACCCCTCCCTGTCCCCCACCTCCTCCATCCTGCCCCCAGAGAGCCTGAGCTGAGCATCTGACACAGACGGTCATGTCTGTCTCCTGAGACGTTGACTCTTAGGACCCAGGGACAGAGGGAGCGTTCAGAGGGCAGCAGAGGCGGTGATGGTCACAGAGCCCTAGGCGGCGTCCTAACCAGATAACTTCTGCTATAACACAGGTGCTGTGGTCCAGTTACCAACTGCTGTGTAACAAGGCAGCCCATACCTCACAGCTTAAAACAATGACAGTTACTTTGCTTGTGAACCTGTGGTTTGGGTGAGGTCGGCTCCTCTCTGCTCAACTAAGTGACCGCCGGGCGGCTCAGAGCCTCAGGGCTGGGATCATCACCAGCCCGCCCGTTCACACGCGTCGCTGGAGGTTGGCGCTGGCTGGTGGCTGGGCCCTGAGCTGGGGCTGGCGGCCGGAACACCTCCTCACCATCCTGTGTGACCTGGGCTTCCTCACAAGATGGCTGCTGGGCGCCAGGGCAGGCCTCTCAAAGAGCAGGTGTCACAGAAGCCATGCTGCCCTCGTGGCCTAGAATTAAAGTGAGCCAGGGTCCTCTCCGCCACTTCCCACCCGTGGAGGAAGATATGAAGTCCTCCCAGTTTTGGGGGGAGGGGGCGAGAAACAGAATCCAGTTCATAGTGAGGCCTGGAGACATTCTGAGGGGCTTATGGAACTGGAAATGTGGCTGTAGCTATTTGGGGAAATCTAACACACTTGTTTCTTTTTTTTTTTTTTTTTTTTTTTTTTTTTTTTCTCAGTACTGGGGATTTAACCCAGGAGCATTCTACCTCTTTTTGAAACAGGGTCTCACTAAGTTGCAGAGGGCCTCACTAAGTAGCTGAGGCTGGCCGCGAACCTGCGATCCTCCGGTCTCAACCTCCTGAATGCCGGGATTACAAGCGTGCGCCACCATGCCGGGCAGCCACGCTGTTTCTTGCCGCCTGCTTCCTGACCCTCTGGAGAGTTGTGGGGTCCCATTTCCCTTGGCTCTGGTCTCCTAGCACCTCTCTACTTCATTCCTGATGGCCTCCCCTCCCCGTCTGCTGAAGCCAGCAGCAGGGATTTCTTTTGTTTCAACCTAGAGCACTGACCTGTACAGGGAGGAGGAGGAGACCCTGGGGTGCGGGGAGCCGGCGACGTGGCGGGCCCCAAGGGCCCGCAGCTCGTGGTCCTCTTGCCCTGGGTCAGCCACCCTGACCTTCAAACCCCAAATGGCAACCAGCAAGAAGGGTTCCGAGGCCAGTCCCGGGCCCCTATCCCTCCAGCACCTTCTCGTCTGAGTCGTCTCTGCGGGTTCTGCAGGCCTCAGAGGCTGTCTCTCAGAGATGGCCCTGGTGTCTGCTCTGCAGCCCGCAGAGCAGGTCCTAAGACTTTCCTAAGCTGAGCCAAGCAAGGCAGAGGGAGGTCGTGGTGATGGTGGTGTTCACGTGGGTTTCCCTGGAGAACAGAACCAATGGGACGTGTAAACAGAATAAGATTTACTATCAGAAGGTGGCACATGTGGCTGTGGACGCGGATGGGTCCCCAGATCTGCAGGCAGAAGCCCAAGGTCGGGGAAAACTGACCTAGCTCCAGTCTGAGGGTCAACAGGTTCAAGACCCGGAAGACACAATGTTTCTGTCCAAGTCCAAAGGCAGGGCAAGGTCTGCCTGGAGGCCTGGTGCAGGGAAGCCAGCCTTTCTGTCCTGTTCAGACCTTTCATGGATAGGTGAGGCCCACCCACAACAAGGTGGGAGATCTGTTTTGCCTCTAGGTTCCATCCTTAATACCACAAAAAATAAAAATAATTTAGACCTGGCATGGTAGCACACACCTAAAATCTCAGGCTGATGCAAGAAGATCACAAGTTCCAGGCCATCCTGGGAAACTTATTGGGACTCTGCCTCAAAATAAAAATAAATAAATAAAAAGGGCTGGGAAGCCAGGACTCTGCCTCAAAATAAAAATAAATAAATAAAAAGGGCTGGGAAGCCAGGCGTGGTGGCGCACGCTTGTAATCCCCACGCTTGGGAGGCGGAGAAAGGGGGATCGCGCAGGTTCGGAGCCAGCCGCGCTGGCTTAACAGACCCTGTTTCCAAAAATAAAAAAAAGTATAAAATAGGTCTGGGAGTGTAGCCCAGAGGTAGAAGGGCTTCCAGGTACCCTAATACCACCAAAAAAGGGGGGGGGGGGCTGGGAATGCAGCTCCGTAGCATAGGAACCCTGGGTTCAGTACCCAGCATTGCAAAAATAAATGAATAAAACTTAATTTTGTGTGTTAGTGGAGATGAAACCCATGAGCCTTCTATTTCCAGGCTACACCCTCAATTGTGTTTTATTTTATTTGGAAACAAATTCTCACCAAGTTGCTGAGGCTGATCCTCCAGTCTCAGCCTCTCAAGTACTAGGATTACAGGCATGCATCACCACACCTGGCTCAAATAACTTACATTTTAAAAAGTGAATTTGGTAAAATTACTGGATATAAAGATCAATTAATCATATTTCCATATACCAGCAACAACATTAGCAAATAAACTTTAGAAGATACCATTATGATAGCACCAAAAACCATAAAATATTTGGACTATAAAAATATGTAAGTCCTCTACCCAGAAAACTATGTAAAATTACTGATAAAAAGAAAACAGCTATATAGTTGAAGGAATATACCAAGTTTCTAAATTGGAAGGTTACAAATTAATCTACAAGTATGACATAATCACAATAAAAATTATCTATCTATCCTAAAGTGTATGTAAAAACATAAAAGGCCCAAAGTAGCCAAGACAATTTTTTTTTCCTGTACCAAGGATGGAACCCAGGAGCATTGTACCTCCGAGCTACACCCCTAGCCCTATTTTTTAGTCTTTTTTTTTTTTTTAAACAGGGTCTCACTGAATTGCAAAGTGCCTCACTAAATAGCTGGGTTGTCCATGAACCATGACCCTCTGGTCTCTGCCTCCCAAATGTTGGGATTACAAACCTGCTTCACCACGCCCGGCTTATTCTTTATTTTGAAACAGGGTCTCACTAAGTTGCCGAGGGCCTCACTAAGTAGCTGAGGCTGGCCGCGAACCTGGATCCTCCTGTTTCAGCCTCCCAAGTACTGGGATGACAGTGTGCCACCACACCTGGCTTAGCCAAGACAATTTTAAAGATCAAAGTGACTGTGTGTGATGGCACAAGCCTGTGATCCCAGCACTTGGGAGGCTGAGATAGGAGGATCGCAGGTTTAAGGCTAGCCTCAGCAACTTAGACCCATTTCAAAATGTTTTTAATTCATAAAAGCTCTAGGGGTGTAGTTTGGAGGTAGAAGGCTCATTGGTTCAATCCCTGACTCTCTCCCCCACCCCATAAAAGGATAAAGTGGAAAATTTTTCTCTACTAGATATCAAGGTTCATAATGGAGCTAAAATAGTTAATATAATGACAGAAGTAAGAGAGATTCAGTAGACTAGAACTGAGAGTCGAAGTAGAAAGCCACGTAGATGTTTAATGTTTACAATAAAAGTAGCACGGTAGAGCAGTGGGTAAAGGAAGATTGTTTTCGATAAATAATCCTGGGTCAGTTGAATATCTGCAGAGAAAATAAAATTCCAAATTTTATTCCATACCATTCACAAAAGTCAACCCTAGGCTGATGGCAAATCTTACTGAAATGAAAAACAATAAAAAATAACAGGACAAAAAGATTTCCTTAGAGTAAGAGAGACCTCTTAAAAGAGATAATAAAATCTACATTAAATTTAAATTATTCTGTTAATTTTAAAAAGTCACCGAAAAAGTAAAGGACACACTCCAAAATGAGAGAAGATATTTGCAACCTGTAAAACCGACAGAGTTCATATCCAGAGTCAATAAGGATTAGAGAGATAGCTTACTCTAAAAATTGGTAAGAGACTTTAAAAAGGTGCTTAGAAGGATGGGGGCCAAATGCCTTCATTCCCGGGATATTTATTATCAGGAACGTTTGAGTAAGAATCTTCAGATTCCACTCTTCCATTAAAGCCACCGGGGAGGGCGAATCCAAAGCAACAATTCAGAACGCTGGAAATTAATCAAAGGCACATAACCATCGGAGGCGTATTTAACCAATGCAAGCAGCTGAATACCGATGAGGACGCCAAGAGCATCGCCGTGGTCCACCTCGCCTGCCCCTCCCGCTCCCCTCTCCACAGCTGCCTGGAAAACCAGCCCTCCAATCCCGGGGAAATCCAGGCTCTGGGAAGCCTCTGGAAAGGGCAGACAGGGATGGCGTTCCCCGGAGGCACCATTCCCAGGGAGCTGCTCTTATCTGTCCCGTCCACTGGCTCCCTAGGAATTCCCATCGTCGGACTCCTCTTTTGTGACCAGACTCGGCTCGCTCAGTGCAAACAGCCTTTCTCTCGGATGTTAGTCAAAAACAGCCAGCAGCAGTCGTTGAATGGCAGCTGCCTGGAGCTAGGACCAACAAAAAGCTGGCCCAAAATCTTAAAGAAAAAGACGATGCCGGGCGTGGTGGCGCACGCTTGTCATCCCCGCGCTTGGGAGGCAGAGACAGGACGATCTCAGGTTTAAGACCAGCCTCAGCATCTTAGAGACTCATAGAAACCTAGCCGGGCGTGGTGGCGCACGCTTATAATCCCCGCGCTTGGGAGGCAGAGACAGGAGGATCGCGCAGGTTCGAAGCCAGCCGCGCGCGCTGGCTTAGGAGACCCTGTTTCCAAATAAAAATGTAAAAATAGGTCTGGGAGTGTAGCCCGGAGGTAGAAGGGCTTCCAGGAACCCCAGTACCACCAAAAAAAAGAAAGAAAGAAAGAAAGAAAGAAAGAAAGAAAGAAAGAAAGAAAGAAAGAAAGAAAGAAAAGAAAAGAAAAAGACAGATATCTGTAGGGCGCTTTGGAAAGCCCAACATCTACCTGCAAACCTGGGACGCCATCTCCACCCACTGATGCCACACAGGCCTTGGGGCCACACACTGCGCCCAGAAAAAGCTAAGAAGGCCTAAGTGTCCCCTCTGGCTGACCTGGATGCTCTGCACAAGCCGGAAGAGAAGGGTAAGAAGAGATTTCAAAGTTCCCACCTGAGAATTGAAGGCGTGCTCAATACTCACAAAGCCTGGGGGCTTCCCATTCAAGACAAATTAGGAGAATCTCTGACCAGTAATCTGCCAAATACCACTTGGTGGCTATACACAGCTTCACAGAATTACTAGCAAAAAAAGCACCAAATAAATGACCCAAAGTCATATCGACCCACGCTGGGGAAGCAGGGACTTGGTTTCTAGAGTCGCCACATTATATTATTGAAAATGTCTGATAAAAAAAAAAACCTTATGAGGCTTACAATAAAGCAGGAAAATATGACCCATGTTCAAGGGAAAAAGAAGAACTCAATAAAAACTGTCCCTGAGGAAGGCTAAATATTGAGTTTCCTAGACAAAGACTTTAAATCAGCTGTTTGAAATGCAAAGTATTAAAAAAAATCCATGTGTTAAAAACTAAAAAAAAAAAAAAAGATGAGGACAATAGGTAATACCAAAAAAGTAATACCACTAAGAGACAGACATCATATAAATTAAATGTGCTGGAGTCGAAACATAATTAAACAAAATAAAAATTCTGCTGGAAGAACTCACCAGCCAATCTGAGCTAGCAGAAGAATCAGACTCTGGGTTTTCAAATGTCTTTATGGGGGGGGCTCTCCTGCCATGTGAAACACATTAAACTTTTGGGCTTTTCTCCTGATCATCTCTCTGTGCCAACTTAATTCTCAGGCCCAGATAAGACCCTGGTAGGCCTTGACCCTTCCACACATACAGCCCAACAATTGTACTATTTATTTAACTCAAAAGAAACTTGTGTTCACACAAAACCCTGTACATGAACATTTGTAGCAACTTTATTCATAATAGTCTCGAGCTAGAAACATCCTATAGATGTCCTTCAGATGGTGTGAAAGCCATATATATTCGTACACCCTGCTTCCAATTTTGAAGTTTGAATTTTGACCTTTTCCCAGGCTAATGGCGTGCAGTGCGGACCTCTCTGGTGATCTGGGTGACAGCAAGTGGTAGCTCCCATCAGGAACACGATCGCAGAGGGAAACCCCGAGACTGTTTGGTAGTTTAGCGTATTGGGTGCATTTTTAACTTATGATATTTTCAACTCACAATGGGGCTGTTAGGACGAGGGGGGCTCGAGCAATTGCAGGTTAGCTGGGAAGAAATAGAGAATACCAAAGAGTATAGGAATCGCAGGTGTAAGCAGCAGCTCCCACCCCTAGCGTTGAGTCAGAGCCCAAGGGAAAGCGCACCTCGGCCACCCGGGCTCTCCCCCGGGCTGGAGAGCCAGGCCCGGCTGGAAAGTGCGTGCCACTCAACAGGTGGCAGAGAAGTCACCTTGGTGCCTCAAAAGAAGCCCTTGCTGGGAATCTGCTGGAGGAAGCCGCTGGCCTCTGCAGAAGCTGATGTCAGAGAAGCCACCCAGGCCGAGAGCTGGGTCCTGCAAAGCAAGGCCACCTGCAGAAGCCGGCTGAGAGAAGTTTCCAGAAATGACAACGAAAGTCTCCTCTCTCTGCGATGTCTCTCCGACTCCCTCTACTGACAAACCAGAACAGCTGCTAATTGACCAAAAAAAAAAAAAAAATTGAATCCAGCTCCAGAGCAGGCTCTGGAGGGCAGAGTTGCAGTTGGGATGTAGTAAGTGGGTAAATGGCGCTGCGGCCTCCTCGATGGTCCCAGAAAAATCAAACACACTCCCACCCCCGGGCCTTTGCACTGTCGCTCCCGCCACGGGGCCCAGTCATCGCCGCATGGCTGCCCCTGCATCCTGTGGGTTTCTGCCCGCCTGGCTCGTTGTCAGCCGGCCTTCCTGGCCACACTCACTCAACAGAACCACACTCGCTCGACTCCTTCCAGCTCCTGCCCCGCTTACCTTCTCCCGAGCAGTTCTTACATGTTTATTATTTATTGTACATCTTTCAAGTACAGGGTTTCGCGTGTGCAATAAATATTTGGGGGATGAATGAATGAATTGTACCCAAGCGGCATGCGGGAAGAGAAGGAGCACGCCGGCCGCCTCCCGGCCTGGACGCTACCTCAGCAAACGTGCCGCTATGTTTCCTTTTACGCTTTCCCTCAACAGTTTGTTTTGTCGTTTTCTCAAACATACGTTGAGAAATTTATTTATATCAAAAGCGTTCAGTGCACTGAATTCTTTCACAAACTGAGCCCACCTAGGTAACCAGCACTCAGATCAAGAATACGATATCATAAGGTTCCATCCCCAGTACCGCAAAAAAAGAAAAATATATATATATCATCAGTATCCTAGAAACTCGCTCCGTGCCCTGTCCCAAATGACCATTTCTAAAAAGCAAGATGAGTTCTTGTAGTGTTACATGAATGGAATTATACGACTTTTTGGTGTGTTTGGCCTGTGGAATCTGTATTTTTTTAAAAGATTCATTCATATTTCTGTGTTATTACAGACCTATTATACATTTGTGTGTGTGTGTGTGTGTGTGTGTGTGTGTGTGTGGTATTAGGAATTGAACCCAGGGGCATTCTACCTCTGAGCTACACTCCTAGCCCTATTTTATTTTTCATCTGGGAACAGGGTCTTACTAAATTGTTGAGAGTCTGGCTAAGTTGTTAAGGCTGGCTTCAAATCTATGACGCTCCTGTCTCAGCCTCCCAAGTACTGGGATTACAGGTATGGGCCACCGCACCCAACCTTTTGTTTTTGTTTTTGCTTTTGCTTGTAGTGCTGAGGATTGAACTCAAGGGCATTGTACCTCCAATCTACACCCCAATCCTATTTATTATTAATTTATTTATTTATTTATTTTTGTTTTGAGCAGGGTCTCACTAGGTTGCCGATAGGTAGTATCCCATTGTGCGGCTACACTAAATGTGTTCATTTTACCACTGATGGATGTTTGGCAGTATCGGATTGGGTACTATCTAGTCTGGGGCTTACGTGAGCAGAGTTGCCATGTGCACACGTCTTCATATGAACAGATACCTGGTAGGAGCAGAACTGCTGGGCCACGGGATATTACCTGCCAAATCCCTGCCCAGAGACAGACAGACTCACTCACAGCAACTAGCAATCCCTGGCACATCGCAGGTAAGGCCCCCAGCGCTGCGCACGCTCCTCAAAGCAGGGCATCTGGAAACGGCGCATCCTCCTCTGACTCCCTGCCGAGCAGTGTCCACAGTCCAGTAGGAAGAAACAAAGACAAATGAGATACCTCAGGCCTAAGAGCAGTCGAACCCCGTGACTATCATTTTCACTCCTTAAAACAAGTGCAAGGCAAGACTGAAAGGAAAAATCTCTTTACAAAATTAGAACCAAAAGGCTCAAGAACAGCAAGCACTCCTGCCCGCTTGCCACTGGCCACCACGTCGCCTCCACCGCCTCATTCAGGCTTCAGTGAGAAGAGCCTCTCTCATCCTGTAATACACAGTCAGACTTCGAGCCAGACGTGGTGGGCACGCTTGTCATCCCAGCATTCAGGAGGCTGAGACCAGAGGATCGTGGTTCGCAGACAGCCTCAGCTACTTAGTGAGACCCTTTGCAACTCAGTGAGACCCTGTTGCAAAATAAAGAATAAAAAATAGTGCTGGGGGTGTAGCTAAGAGGTAAAATGCCCCTGGGTTCCATCCCCAATACCGCCAAAAATAGCCGAATTTCTTCTCTCCCTTGTTCTTTCCTTTTTAATGTTTGCTGACAGCTCTCAAGCAACACGCCCTGCAGTTCCCCTTAGCCACACCTGGGCAAGCCCAGAAGGCGGCCTGTGGGCTCCCTCCACTGGCACCATGGAAGCCCCGCCCTCTGGGAGCAACAGAACAGCCTTGCCCTGCCTTGACCCTAAGCTGTTTCTGGATCTGCGTAGGAGCCCGCCCTGCTCTGCACCAAAGCCTCATTACACTAATAATAGGTCCTTTCATGTCTCTCTAGTGAGGCACGTGTGTAGGGTCAGCGGTCTCAGATATCCAAACCAAACTTGGACTGGGGTGGGACGGGGTAAACCTCACCCTCCTGTCAGGCCAACTACAAAGCATTCTTAATGAGAGACAGGACTGGGGCACTGAACATCTATCTGTCGTCATTGCTTCAGTCATTCACGCTCTGAGCACTGGGCGCAGCAGGTGCGCTCCTTGCCCTCATCAGAGGGGGCAGCACACAGAAAACAGGTTGCGCTTAAATATATGGAGACGTAAGTATGCTTCTTTGTGTGAACGACGTAAGAGATATTTTTAACTTAGATTGAACACAACCTACTGGTGCAACAGTACACTGTGTTGGCAAAGATAACAGGTACAGGCACGACATCCACGTGACCCGTGTGTCTGCAGGACAACAGGATCGGAGGGCTGTGCGACGTGGCCACTCAACTAAAGAGGGCCTAGCGCTTCCTTCTTTGCTGAGGCATACTGTATTTCCTTTCTTTTTTTTTTTTTTTTTTTTTTTTGGTGGTACTGGGGTTCCTGGAAACCCTTCTACCTCCGGGCTACACTCCCAGACCTACTTTTATACTTTTTTAAATTTGGAAACAGGGTTTCTTAAGCCAGCGAGGCTGGCTTCAAACCTGCGTGATCCTCCTGTCTCCACCTCCCAAGCGCGGGGATTACAAGCGTGAGCACCGCGCCCAGCCAAGGCATACTGTATTTCTGTATAGATCTTTGTAGACAATTGGGACAATATAGAAAGCCAGACATGGTGGTGCACTCCGATGCTTGGGTAGCTGACACAGGAGGGTCACAGGTTAGAGGCCAACCTCAGCAGCTTAGAGAGGGTCCTAGGAGATTAGCAAGACCCTGTTTCCAAAAAAATATATAAAATTTGTCTGGGAGTGTAGATTATAGGTAAGAATGGTCCTGGGTTCAATCCCCAGCACAGAGGGAGAGAGGGAGGCAGGGAAAGGAGGGAGGGAGGGAGGGAAAGCCTCGCTTCCGGCCTCAGCATCCCTGCCTAGGACATTCCCGCCTCAGCATCCCTGCCTCAGCATCCCTGCCTAGGACAGCCCCTTACTGGCTGCTCCTTGTCCTCTTTGAAGAACAATGCTGCCTCCTGGTGGATTCAGGCCTTTTTAAGCTCACTCATTCTACTGTTTTTAATTTTTCAAATGTACTTAATTTTTTTAAGCTAGGTAGTATGCTTACTCAATATTTAAAAGGTTCTAAATGGTATTCAGTGAAAATTATCCCTCCATTCCTGCTCCCTTCAAATCAGGTTCCTTTCCTCACAGGCAAGTAAATTGGCCAGGTCCTTACACACAGCCTGCCAGAGATACCTGATGCATGCACCTGGGGTCTGGATAGCTTCCTTCCTTCTAGCTCCTGAATATAAATCATGAGCATTGCTCCTAAAAACTTATAAGATCCATAGAATGACCTTGGGTTCAACCACTGGTATCAAATAAAAAGAATGAAAATATCTCTACACAAACCAATTCATTACTGTCTGACTTGTAGTAAGAAAAATTAGATACCATCAATTCCCCAAATCATGTCCACCCACTAGTAATCACTCTGAATACTTATGCAGCAACATGGGAAATATCTACTCATGTCTACGCAACAAATTCTTTAATATTTTATTTTGTGGTACTGGATTGAAGCCAGGGGACATTCTACCTCTAAGATACATTCCCAGCTTTATTTATTTGTTTGTTTGTTTATTTATTTATTTATTTATGGGTCTGGGGATGGAACCCAGAAGCATTTGACCTCCAAGCTATACCTCCTGCCCTATTTTTTATTCTTTATTTTGAAACAGGGTCTCACTAAGTTGCAGAGGGCCTCACTAAGTAGCTGAGGCTGGCCATGAACCACAATCCTCTGGTCTCAGCCTCCTGAATGCTGGGATTATAAGTGTGCGCCACCACGCCTGGCTCTTTTTATTTTAAAACAGGGTCTCACTAAGTTCCTGAGAGTCTCGGCTACGTTGCTGATGCTGGCCTTAAACCTGCAATGCTGTCATCTTAACCTCCCAAGTAGCAGGATAATAGGCATGCACGATGCCCACCACAAGTTCTCTCTTTAAAAATAATACTGAAGCTGGGGGTGGTGGTGCAGGTTTGTAATCCCAGTACTTGAGAGGCGAGACAGGAGAATGTGGGTTCACAGTCAACCTCAGCTACTTAGTAAGGCCCTCCGCAACTTAGTGAGACCTTGCTTTAAAATAAAGAATAAGCCGGGTGTGGTGGCACACGCTTATAATCCCAGCATTTGGGAGGCTTGAGGCAGGAGGATCATGGTTCATGGACAGCCTCAGCTACTACTTAGTGAGGCCCTCTTTCAAAATAAAGAATAAAAAATCGGGCTGGAGATGTAGTTCAGAGGTAGAATGCCCCTGGGTTCAATCCCCAGCACCATGTGGACACAAACACACACACACACACACACACACACACACACACACACACACACTATAATAATATTGAAAAAATAGCTTTAAAATAAAATAATTCCTTACTTTGAAATAAAAACACAATGATGTAAACACGACACACTATTTCCCATCTGTCAAAGGACCTGTATTTTCTTCATGATAATCTCCAGTTCTGTGGAGCACATTGTAAAAAGTGTAAGTTGAGTCTGATTCGTAACAAGGCAAATTGGCTCACACTTTTAAGTTAATTAGCTCTAATTAACTTTCTTATTTATAGCCTTTGACTCAGAAATTCCATTTTTAATTGCCTAAATATAGAATTTTATGCAAAAATATGATCATCACATTACTTGTTAGTGCAAAACCTAACCTAAATATCCAACTACAGAGAAACTGATTAATAATGATATGTTCACTTGAGGAGATACTAAAATGTTTGCAAATATTTGGGGATATGTTTCTGATGTTAAAAGAAATAGAAAGCTGATAATATAGGAAGTTTCTAAACCCAGCAAGTAGACAAAAGGCTAGCACTGACTATTTGGGGCGTCGGGACTGTGACTATTTCATATTTCAAGTCTTTTTTGTGTGTGGTACTAGGGCTGGAACCCAGGGGCATTCTACCTCCAGGCTACACCCCTAGCCCTATTTTTTGTTCTTTATTTTAAAACAGGGTCTCACTGAGTTGCAAAGGGCCTCACTAAGTAGCTGAAGCTGTCCACAACTGCAATCCTCCTATCTCAGCCTGCCAGAGCTGGGATTACAAGTGTGTGCCACCACACACAGCTTCATTTTTTAATGAGCATATTTATATAATAAAATATTTTTAAAGAAACAATCAGAACACATAAACTATGGTACACATGTGGGTCCGACTAGGGAGAATTTAAATCTAACAGCAAACCTGGTAAGACTCTTATTACTTAATTAGTACTCACAGCCACAGACCAATCTACTAACATGAACTCAGGTACAGAGGCCTCCTAGGAATCCTGCACATTAGAGCATTCGAATTCTCCACTCCAAACACTTCCAACACGAGGGACTGGTGTTAGCTCAAGGCACCATGGTCAGAAGCCTCAGATGTCTGGTGGCAGACTTCCCTCCCGTTCTTTCTTAAACAGTGGTTCTCAAATGCAAGTGCCTAAGATTTTTTCTAAGGTGTGTATGCTCAGAATGAAATATACTCTACTTCAAGAGAGTTGCAGTAGATCCTCTAACCCAGTTGTGAGCACAGGGACTTTCACTGTTCATACTAGGCGATGTGGCTCCTTGGCGTGACGGTTGCTGCTGGCAGAATTCAGAATCCCTACCTCTAGCCGGGCGTGGTGGGCACGCTTGTCATCCTAGCATTCGGAGGCTGAGACCAGAGGATCGCGGTTCGCAGACAGCCTCAGCTTCTTAGTGAGGCCCTCTGCAACTCAGTGAGACCGTTTTTTCAAAATAAAGAATAAAAAATAGGGCAGGGGCTGTATCTCGGAGGTCAAATGCCCCTGGGTTCCATCCCCAAATCCCACCAAGAAAGAATCCCTCTGAGCTCAGCCTGGGAATGCAAACCCATTGGGGTGGTGAGCACTCACTGGGTGCCTGGGGGCTAGCCAGAGGGTGGCCTCCGCCCTCTTTGTATCCCTGCTGCTAGCTGCACAGACCCGCAGACTCCACCCAAGGCAGCTGCCCAACTCACCTGGGGTGTCCTTACTCCAGTAACCAGCACCCACTCTACCTTCCCCCCCCGGCCTTCTCCCTCAGAGCCTCTCTAATGGCTTTATTTTCCTGGTGTCCCCATCTTGAGCCTATGGGGAGTTGAGGGGTTACTAACAGGGTCATTAACAGGGCTGGAGCTATAGCCAGTGGTAGAATATTTGCCTAGCAAACATCAGCTTCTTCAATCCCCAGTAACACAAAAAAACAAAAACTTCATCTCCTTATTAGCATGAACTAAATTATTACAAAGAGGCTCACCATGAATAGGGGACACTGACCCTAAAGGAAATCCCAAATATTTAAGTATGCTGTAAGGGAAACCAGGGACAATGATCAAATATATTTACATGTAACTGTTGAGCCTTCACCAACTGCTATAGCTCTATCCACAGCTTCCAGACACTTCAAATCCTCCAACACAAGGCTTCCTGGTTTTTTCTTTTGCAGTACTGGGGATAGAACCCAGGGACATTCTACCTCTGAGCTACACCCCAGCCCTATTTTTTAATCTATTTTATTACTTTTTTTGGTGGTACAGGGGTTCCTGGAAGCCCTCTACCTCCAGGATACACTCCCACCTATATTTTTACCTTTTTATGTGGAAACAGGGTCTCTTAAGCCAGCGCGGCTGGCTCCAAACCAGCGCAATCCTCCTGTCTCCGCCTCCCTGGGATTACAAACGTGCGCCACCACGCCCAGCTTCCTTTGCTCATTTTTATAGGGCTGTTTCTTATTGAACTTGAATTTCCCTGTAGTCTGGATTAAGCCCTTATCAAATTATTCCCAAATTCACCTTTCTAGAGCTTTGTCTTTCAACATACCATTCCCTGATGCACGATAATTGCCATACAAGTTCCACTTTTTTTGTTGATGCTTGTGTTGAAGCCAAGAAACCATCAAGTACAAGGTAATGATTTGCCCATTTTATTCTAATGGTTCTATAGGACTAACTCATTTACTTATTTTTATTATTATTTTGGTGGTACTGGGGTTCCTGGAAGCCCTTCTACCTCCGGGCTACACTACCAGACCTATTTTACACTTTTTTATTTTTGGAAACAGGGTCTCTTGAGCCAGCGCGGCTGGCTTCTAACCTGCGCGATCCTCCCATCCCAGCGCGGCTGGCTTCTAACCTGCGCGATCCTCCCATCTCCGCCTCCCAAGCCCGGGGATTACGTGCCCACCACGTCCAGCGGACTAGCTTGGTTAAATTATTCACTTTGAAGCCGGGCGTGGTGGCGCACACTTGCAATCTCCGCGCTTAGGAGGCTGAGACAGGAGGATCACACAGGTTCAAAGCCAGCCTCCACTGGCTTAAGAGACCCTGTCTCCAAATAAAAAAATAAAATAGGTCTGGGAGTGTAGCCCAGAGGTAGAAGGCCCAAGTTCCATCCCTAGCACCACCAAAAGATATAAAAATATAATAAATTTTCACTTTGAGTTGAGTGAGCCATGGAGCTGTCCACTTCATGTTTTGCTTGTAGTTACTGTCGGGGCGCTACCTGGTACGCCCCTTTCCCCAGTGACTAGTCTTGAGCCAGGCAGGCACTACTGGCACAGAACTGCAGGCCTGTGGACTCCGGAGGCTGAGGGCCACTTGAGCCCTAACTTGCTGGGCGCTTGTTTCTGTGATGAAGGGTGCTGAAACCTTGTCCAGGGCTTTTCCTGTATCGCTGAGGTGACCCTGTGGCTCTTTTCTTCTAATCCTGTGTGCTCAGCCCACCTCGTCTTCCTGTACCCCTGGAGCCTCATGTGGCAGCAGCAGCACTGGCGCACCAGTTCCTGATCTGTATGATACTATTTTACCAGACTGAAGAATGAACCCAGAGCCTCGGACATACAAACCAAGCACTCCCCAGCTCGGCGACCACAAGTATCAACAGAACAGACTGCGTGGAAGAAATCATGGAGCCTCTAAAATTGTCTTTAATTATAAGTATGTATGTACACGACCCTGAGAGAAAGTGATACCAAGTCTTCCTTTCCTCAGTTTTCACTTTTAGCATCTGCTGTTCAAGGAGCTACCTAGACAAGCCGCGTTCCCAGGTGGATATATACCAATGCACTCCCCTTACCAACAGTATATAAATTGTTTATTTCAGCAAACAACTTTCTGATGAACAAAAATGTCTCATTATAGTTCAATCTTATAACCCTATTATGAGACTGTCTAAGATGCAAAGATAACAAAGTAGCTCGCAGGGAAGCAGCTGAGTTTGGGCTGACTTCTCCAGGGCAGCCCTTTTCTGACTCTATTAAGCACCAAATATACCAAAGGGTGCTTAAATAAATGGATACATCAGGTGCATTTATAATATTCTCTTGAGAGCTTATTATAAACCAGTCCCATAGGCCCCAAGGACACAGAGGACTATGCACAGCCTTACAGGAAACAGGCAGGGAGCTGAGGAGGGCCAGGATGAGTCTAGGGCCTTGGTGGGCGCATTCCCGGGGGAGGGGGCCCTGTAAGGGAAACCAGATAATCCGGTGAGACTCCGCGAACGACAGCATAACAAACAAACAGGTCTGTGGGAACGTGGCCCTGGGAAACCGGACCACGCTTCTGTGGAGCTACTTCCAAAACTCTGTGGCCAAGGATCAAAGGAGGCCTGAAGTAAGAGTAAGAAGTTTGGTCAGTGCCTGATCTGCAGCCCAAACCCCACCCCTGCCCGCCTCCCACGCCCTGCAGTTATCAAGCAGAGGGATATACGAGGTACACGTGCTAACTGGCCTCCTATGCCTGGAACACCCACCCTAGAAGTACAGCCGTCCCCATGTTACAGTGGCTTTTCTTAACAGCCACATGCTGGGACAATACAGGGCTGGCTCTTTCTGGGCCTACTTTTATATCCAAATGTGGACTAGCTCAGTATTTCCCAAACTGGAGTTAAACAGAAATACACAATGAATACTATCACCAAGCTCAGAGCCCTTCTTAGTTACCAGATACTATCAAACTGTAGGGCATAAGACAATCTCGTCATTTTCATTGGGGGTTATTTCTCAGTGCCCTGAAGATACTGCCTCAGACACTGACAAGTACCCAGGTACGGTAACTGGTCTAACAGGGGAGGTGAAGCCAATTTAAGCTGTGCCTCTTCTCTCTTTCTGTCCTGTCTGGACATTTCCCTAGCCTTAGGGTCTCAAAGCCCACAGGATAAGGTCTAAATAGTCTTCCCTCCATTTCCCACTACACTAGACTCTAGGGAAGGAAGCCAAAGCCACTGCTGCAGGCACTTACCTCGCATCCCTGGGGGAGGGGGCCGCATCCCTGGAGGGGGCATGCCCATTGGGGTCCCTCGTCCAGGGGGGATCCCCATCGGGGGCCCCATGGGAGGCCTCATACCAGGAGGCGGGCCCATCATGCCTGAAAGAGAAAAATCACCAAGAATATAGTTCAAGGTTCTGTCTTGGAAAAAGTAGCAAGAAACACACACAGCTGTCTATGAAGTCAGATGAACCATCTACCCTCTCAGCCTCTGCTAGCCAACGGCACTTGAGCCAGAGCCAGGGCTCCCCAGGACTCTTGTACTAGTTACAAGGTCAGCCAGCGAGGCTGGATCTCAGAGTAATCCAGCTTAATTATCCAAACTCATCACCAGTCAAGTCAGTCAAAGTTCTCTCTCATCACGAACCCACCACGGCATCTTGTATTCATTAGCACTCGCCTCCTGACAGGATCCTCACCTGGAGGGGGTGCTCCTCGGCCCATAGGTGGGGGAGGCCCCCCACGGCCTGGTGGGTACTGAGTCGGGGCCCCTGCAATACTGGCCGTGGCAGCGGCAGCAGCAGCTGCTACAGTGCCTCGTCCTTGTGGGGTCATCACCTAAGAGACACAGGGAGGGAATTAGAACAATACAGTACGATGCAGCTTCCCCAACTTGGGAGAAGAAACCGCAGCCAAATCCCCTGAAGCCACAACTCAAGGCATCACAGTCCCCAGCCAAAACCAACTGTCAGGACACCATCAACCTTGAATGCCTGTTTCCTATCTTCTAGGCCTGAGTTTAAGGGTGCCCAATCCAACTTAGGCAGCCTTTCAAATAGACGGTTGGGTTATAAGAAAGCCCATCAACATTAACACAGAAACATATTACTCAAATACAGTCAGTTAAAATAATTCTGTACGTCTCTTCACTTGAACAGAAATACTGAGAGCTTAGCAATCACGGTGCTCATTCTGAACTGTTCCCCAGGAGGTGGGCACCCCACACCTTTTATTCAACCATCAGAAGCACGTGCCCTTCCCCCAATGCCTCACCTGCTGGGATGGTCCGCCGACCCCACGGACAGGCCCAGCGAGCCCTGCAGGAGCCTGGGGCATAGGAACGCCAGCTGGGATTCCTCTGCCAGCAGCCCTGCCAATGCCTGGGCCCCCAGCAGCTCCGGCAAGCGGCACTCGAGCAATGCCAGTCTGAAAAATGCAGAGACATGCCCAATGACCAAGAGAATCGGAAGGAACACCCTGCAATCAGCTGCCAAGAACGCCCCTCAGGTTATAAGGCATCACAACAGCCGTTACCAGCCCACCCGTGCTGCCACCATTCTCCCTCCACCTGAGCTTATATGCCTGTCACCCCTAGCATAGGCTAGAACTTAAACCTGGAGAAAAATGTCCTGTATCGGCCACCAACATGCACTCCTATGAGAACTAAGCCTGTAGCAAATGCCAGGGTTCCATTCAAAAGGGACCAGTAGTAGATAAGGGCCTCACAGGGCATAAAGGAACTGACAGTGGGCAAAAACTCCATAGCTCTGGGACTTGGCTCCCTCATGAGAATGACGGGTTACAGTAAACTGGCTGTGGTAATAAAGGTCTACAACAGGCTAGACTGGAGTTGCCTATTGGAAGCAGGTACCAAGCACTGTGTATACATATATATGCTTTGAAACAAAAAATAAGGTTACATCTTTTGCAGATGATTTTTGGAAAGAATTCAAATCTTTTGGAAAGATTTTTGGAAAGAATTCAAACATTTTAGCATCAGAGGATTGTCAATATTAATAGATCAACAGGATAAATGACAAAAGGTCATGTAAAGAGCTTAAGAAACAGAGGCATTTAATAAAGTTCAGCCTTTATATGTGATAAAGGCCAGGACAAGAAGAAACGACATATACAAATCCTAAGTCTCACATAAAAATCCTATGGCAAGCACCATGTGCAATCTGCAACTTTAGATGCATTTATATAAAAATATAAGCAAGACCAGCAGGGCGTGGTGGCCACGCTTGTAATCCCCGCACTTGGGAGGCTGAGACAGGAGGATCGCGCAGGTTCGAAGCCAGCCTCAGCTGGCTTAAGAGACCACCCTGTTTCCAAATAAAAAAGGTCTGGGAGTGTAGCCGGAGGTAGAAGGCCCCTGGGTTCCATCCCCAGTACCGCAAAAAAATTAAAAAATTAAAAAAAAATAAGCAAGACCAGAAAGTCCGCTATAATCTGTATTATTAAATATAATGGTAATGTTTAAGGTATATTTAAGAAAAAAATAATCTAAAAAATATAGATTATTTTCTAAAGCAAAAATAAGTGAGTCAAAGAAGGAAATGACTGAAATAAGTCATTCCTGTACGCAAGAAAATATCTTTTAAGTCATTAACATGACTTAAAACAGAGTAACTGGAAAAAATGTTCATAAAATGTTACAGGCAGGGCAAAATATCGCACGCATATTACATGTTAACAACAAAACAAACTATATATGTGGATAAAAACAAGCACAGAGTTCGAAGCCCGCCTCCGCTGGCTTAAGAGACCCTGTTTCCAAATAAAATATAAAATAGGTCTGGGAGTGTAGCCCGGAGGTAGTAGGCCCCTGGGTTCCATCCCCAGTACCGCCAAAAAATAAAAATAAAAAAAAAAAAACAAGCTCAGGATAAGTCTATTATTAGCTGTGTCTTAAAGTGAAAAGGGGAGAATTCGGCTAGATTCTCTAAAGCTGGCTCTACTCGTACATGTAGCCTGGTGCTGAAGAATCAAGACTGAGACCAGATGTCAGCTTTACACTTCGTAGGTGTGACAACTTGGGCAGGTTACTAAACCTGTTTATTTCATATACAAAGTGAAGATCGTTTAATCAAGACTGGTACACTGAGACAAATTAATGAAATACTTGGTACAGAGCGGGTGCTCAATTAACACTATTATTCTGTAATTATATAAAACAAAACGCACACGTATTGTTATTTGGGAGCTCTGAGATTCCAATGTCTGCCTAGACTGTCACCACACCAAGAGCTAACCCAGAAGCCTGAGGGACGTCCTCCACTGAGACTGCGTATCAGTAAGGAGGAGGGAAGCTTTAAATTAAAAGCCCCAATCCCAGCCCCGTCCCCACTCCTTACTTGCAGGGGCCTCTTTAAGATCCATTCACTACTGTGACTAGGGGTAAAACCCAGGCCGCCTGTCAGAAGGCGACAGAATGCAGAGGCCCCACAGAAGGCCTGGCTCGGGGAAGGGTGTCTCTCCCGCAGCTTCCTGTCCAACTCACATCTTTGGGAGGAGGTCCTTCTACTGTCATGGAGACCAGGTTCTCCCCTCGCAGCAGCACCAGCCCAAGGACTCGCTTCTCCTCCCTTTCTGCTTGTTTAGAGTTCTTTGGCCTAGAGACAGGTGGAGAAGACAAAAAAGCAAGTCAGAGGATGGGTGGGGCCAGGTTCACCTGCCTAGGGGCCTCCAGATTTGCTTATGCCTCATCTCCTGGCAAGTGGTACACAAACTTACTGGGACGGGTCCTCTGGACACTCCACGGGTTGGGCACATAGCGCCTTAGGTGACGGACTCCCTGTCTCCCACCATGGCAAGATGCAGGGATCTAGAGGGGGCGAGGGGCAAGCAAGCCCAGGCTCTTTCACAGCCACCAGGGCAGCCCTCTCCTCACCATCAGGCCTTACCAGTGTGGGCCAGTCTAAGGACTCAAGTCACCTGACTGCACCTACCCCACTGCCTGCAGGGTCCCAGGGCCAACTCAGCCTCGCTGGCCTATTCCTCACCTCACATCAGAAAACAGGAAGAGTCACCAAGAAAGCGCCAAAAAAAAGTCTCACATACATACACGGTGCATTTTCACACGTGCTCAACAGAATTTCCACATCTTTTTCTCCAAAGCACAAAATCAAATGTCCCAAACGGTAATCAGAAAAAGATGAATGAAATAAAAACGTAACTAGCTGGGCATGGTGGCGCATGCTTGTAATACCAGCATATGGGAGGCTGAGACAGGAGGATGGTGGTTCACGGACAGCCTCAGCTACTTAGTGGGGCCCTTCGCAACTCAGTGAGACCCTGTTACAAAATAAAAGAAAGATAGAGCTGGGAGTGTAGCTTGGAGGTAGAATGCCCCTGGGTTCCATCCCCAGTACCGAAAAAAATAAAAAATGTAACTAACAAAAAATAGCCTCAAAAGGATAGGAGAAAGGAAGCCAAGATCCTCAAAAGAAAAACTGAAATATCCTGATTAAAAAAAAATAACTAAACAATTTTATTCTGATATTTTATATTAAATGGTTTTCTCTGAAGAAACTTTTGTTTTTTTCTTTTTAAGCTTGGATTTTATTTTTAGTAATAAGCCTGTAATGCCTTTTCATAATAAAAATAAAACCTTTATAGATATTTAATAATTTTTCATTGGCTGTAGTTTTAAAAATATTCCCTAATAAACATCTTCAGAGTAAAATCAAAGAGAACCATCTGGAACTGCCCTATGGTAATCTGCTGGCCCCTCTCTATGTGCATCAGGCACTCAGTCCCCCAAAAGGATCAAAAGGAATTTACAGCCAATGAAAACATAGCATGGATACTACATGTAACAGAAGTACACATATGCCACTAAATCACATAACCATCTGGGGCCTCAAAATGTTTTGAAAGTAAAATAGGGCAGAAAGCTAGATAAATGATGAGCCAGAAACATAAGATCTGTGAGCCTTAAGGGAGTTGGCCAGTAATTTATGGAATGGTAGCAAAGCAGAAAACATCTCCAATTGTTCTAAAAGACCAAGAAAAATCACTGGCCCCAAACCCACGTGGGGAGCAGAGCACTTACCCTGAAGAGGGTGAGAGGCTTCTCAAAGCAGTTTCAGACCAGGCTGCATTGGGAGAGCCCTGTAGGCTACAGCTTTACAAATAGGTAATGAGGCCAGAAAACCAAGCTCTCCCCCCTCACACACCTGCAGGGAGAACAGGAGAGCCCTTTACCCCAGTACCCGGGGCATGAGAAGTCAGAGAAAGAAAAGCCTAGCAGCCCTCCTCATAGCCGGCACTCTGCTAGCACTCAGGAGGGAGCGGTCTCAGTGTTCAGAGCTGCCCTGGAAAGCAGGAGAGCAACAGACCGGAGCAGTCACATCAACGCCTGCCACTGGCCCCTCCAAGCCGCCTCCGTTCCCACCCACAGCCCTCTCCTCACTTGATCTTCCTGAACTCGTCGCAGTCGCAGAGGATCAAGTTCATGTGCTTGTCGAACGCCTTGAAGGTGCCGATGAAGATGCGGCCGTCCTGCAGGATGCACCGCATCCTGTAGTCGATGTGCTGCAGCATCTTGCTGCTCTTGCCCACCGTCTGCGAGGACAAGCCAGCAGGGATGAGACGCGGCGCTTTGGGGCCCCCACTCCTGGGCCTCCCACGTCTTCCACCATCGCCTTATTTCCCAAGTGCCTATCTTTCTCAACAGATTCTCCGCTCGGAATTCTCCCATGCCACCCGCATTTTCAATCTTGACCCCTGCCCGGCAATCTGCTCTTCTCCCTTCCCTTAAAAAGCATTCTTTCTCACATTACAATTCTTTATGCTGTGCCGGCGGGCGAGTGCAGGGTTGTCTCTAAACTAATCAGATCCAGCTGTCCTATGGATTAAGCCATCTGCACTGTGTGTGTGACTTAGGTGCCAGAGGACATCTAAATCCCAGCCCGCTGGGTGTGGGAATCTCTACTTGGGAGGCCGAGACAGGAGCATCACAGGCTCTCTGCCCGCCTCAACTACTTAAGTGAGGCTTCTGCGACTTAGTAAGCCCCTGTTTCACAATAAAGAATAAAAAATAGGACTGACTGGAGGTGTAGCTTAGAGGTAGAATGCCCTTGGGTTCAACCCCCAGTACCGCAAAAAAAAAAAAAAAAAAAAGAAAGAAAGAAACCTTTGTGGGACAATAGATTTAACCTAGTACCACTAAAGTAAGAGTCATTTTACCTCTGAGCTACACCTCCTATACCTTTTTATTTTATTTTTTTTTAAACAGGTGTCACTAGGTTGCTGAAGCCCACTAAGGTACAAAGGCTGGTCTTGAACACGTGATCTTGTCTCAACCTCCAAATACTGGCATTATACGCCTGAACCATCTGAACCATCACGCCCGGCTCAACCTATTTTGAAAAACTGAGTAGAACGCAGGGCATAGTGGCTCAGGCCTGTAATCTCAGTACTTGGGAGGCTGAGACTATAAGATCAGAAGTTCGAAGAGAGTCTCAGCAAGCAGTGAGGCTCTCATCAACCCAGGGAGACAATGTTTAAAAATAAGTATTTTTAGAAATAGGGCTGGGAAGCCAGGCGTGGTGCACACGCTTGTAATCCTAGAATTTGGGAGGCTGAGACCAGAGGATCACAGTTTGCAGACTGCCTCAGCTACTTAGTGAGACCCCCCCACAACTTAGTGAGACCCTGTTCAAAAATAAAGAATAAAGCCGGGCATGGTGGCGCACGCTTGTAATCCCTGCACTTGGGAGGCTGAGACAGGAGGATCGCACAGGTGTGAAGCCAGCCTCAGCTACTTAGTGAAGCTCTCAGCAACTTAGTGAGACCCTGTTTCCAAATAAAATATTAAAAAAAAAAAACCAGGCCTGGGAGTATAGCCTGGAGTAGAAAGCTTCTGGGTTCCACCCCCAGTACCACCAAAAAAATAAAAAATAAAAATAAAAAAATAAAAAAATTAGGGCAGGGGGTGTAGCTCAGAGGTCGAATGCACCTGGGTTCCATCAAGAAAGAAAGAAAAAAAGAAAGAAAGAAAGAAAAAAAGGAAGAAAGAAAGGGCTGGAAGTGTAGCTGAGAAGTAGAATGCACCTGGGTTCAATCCCCTGCCACACAAACACACACACAAAAAAAACTTAAACTTAAAAAAAAAAAACTGGTAAAGGAAAAGCTAGAATAGGACTGGCACTAAAATCCAACCAAGAAGCTTATTACCGGAAAGGAATGTATTTTCTCGCCTTGTAGGTGAGAATTAAACACCCAAATCAAATATTCATAAGTGTCCTCTGGAAACTTTTCTTGTGGCCATGGTGCTAATCAGTTTGGATATGTGGTTATATAGCAGTGCTACACTTAATCCTTAACAACATTCCCACTTTTATAGCCTGGTTTCCAATGTAACATTGCTAAAATAAAGGGAGAGACCAGACATGTGTGCCCTGACCGTTGTCTCACTAGAAACAGCTGACCTGGCATCTGATCTGTACCATCAGCTTCTCCTCAGTCTGTTCCCATCAGTCTGGCTGACCTTACCCAGTGCCCTCTCTGCACCAGGCACTGTGCTTGCTGTTTGTAAGCCTGAACGAGTTTCTGAACCCAGAAATGTGTGGATCTGAACTTATCCTAAGCTACTGCCCAACACCCTAAGACTAGGCTATGTGGTGGTTTCTCTTTAGATGACTTTTTTTTTTTTGGGGGGGGGGGTGCTGGGGATTGAACCCAGGGGTGTTCTACATCTGAGCTACACCCCCAGCCCAGTTTTTTATTCTTTATTTTTGAAACAGGATCTAAGTTGCAGAACCTGGATCCTCCTGTCTCAGCCTCCCTAGGACTGGGATTACAAGAGTGCACTGCCACACCCAGCTCAGTGCATCACATTTAATCCTTAAATTCGGGCCATAATCATTCCTGTTTTACAGAGGAGGCCACTGAGCCAGACAAGGTCACTACATTAACTTGACCTGTCTCACAGCTGGAAAGCTGTGTTGACACATTCTACTAGGTTTCCCTGCTTCCAGTCTCATCTGCTAACAGCCACAATCTTTCTAAGCCCAACTAAGTTGATGTCATTTCTTCGGTGCCAAGCATACGCCTGTAATCCCAGTACTAGGGAGGCTGAGACAGGAGGATCACAGGTACAAGACTGGCGAGATTCAAAGTTTTAAAAGGGCTGGGAGTGTAGCTCAGGCGACACGCCCTGGATCCTCAGTACCAAAAAAAAAAAAAAAAAAATCCTTCAGGGGCATACAGTAACCTTCAAAACCTTCAGTAACCAGGTTCCTGCCAATTCCTCCCATCTCATCTTCCCTTCCCCGCGGCTTCCATTGTACCGCAGTTCATGTCCTGGCTCTGGAGTCCCCCAGAACTCGCCCTCTCGTTTTCGCAGGGAAGACTGACAATCTTTTGGACTCCGCTTAGGAAAGTATTCTCACCCGGCCTCCCGCCGTTATTTTTGCCAAAAGCCGATTTACTACACCGAACTTACCCGTGACCTCCACTACAAAGTGAAGTTGGTGGGGGGCTTCTAGTTCCTGGTGTAGCCCCAGCGCCCGGGAAGTCGGGCATTCGCAAGCATAAACAGCAGCTAACAACCGAGTGGACTCCCCCAGACCTCGGCCGCCCTGGCCCTGCCCTTCCCATCCCGGGCCCCTCGACTCTGCGCGTCCTCCTCGGACTCCCGCCCTTCCCAAGCCCGGGCCTCCGAGCTCCCTACTCCTGCGCGCCAGCGTCGGCTCCGAAACCCCAACGTAACATTTCCTGGCACGAAAGTTTACTTCGTGCCGCCGGGCGGGCCCAGGCCCGGGCCTTCGCCGCCATAAGCGGCCCCCAACCCCGGCTTGCCCCAGGCTGCCGCCGCCACCGCCCCACGGCGCGCTCGGAAGCGCCCCCGCCGCCGGCCCGCGCCCTCTCACCATGGTGGCGGCTCAGATGGCTCCGATTCCCAGCGGATTCGCCTCCACAGAGGCCTGGACGCCGCCACAGCAGGTTCCCGCCGCCGCCACCGGAAGCGCAGCCGTCGGCAAAATCCCGCCGGGTAGAAACTACTTCCGGTGCCGGCAGGGTCCTAGAGTTCCGGCGTGGGCGGGGCCGCGGGGCGGGGCGGGGCCGTGGGCGGGGCCGTGGGCGGGCTCACGTCGAGCGCCGCGTTTCTGCAGGAGTCGGGGGCTGCTCTTTGGACCCACAGCTGCCTGGCAGACTTGCTTAGAGAGGCGGCTCGCGGCACACGGTTCCCGCTTCCCCACGCCCAGTGCTTCTTGCTCCTCCTTCCACTCTCCCTGCTCTCTTCTGGACACGGCTCTCGCTTTGGCGTTGCCCAGATCAACGCCCTCCTGCCTCGGTGCCTTCGCAGTTGCTTTTTGCCTCCACCTGCAGTGCTTCAATAACATTTTTTCCCAATGAACACTTCCCTGGCCATCTTACTTAATACTGCAACCTGAGCTGGGCGTGGTGGCGCACGCTTGTATTCCCAGCATTCGGGAGGCTTGAGACGGGAGGATTGCGCAGGTTCAAAGCCAGCCTCAGCTACTTAGGCCCTTTGCGACTCAGTGAGACCCTGTTTCAAAAAATAAAGAATAAAAAATAGGGCAGGGAGGTGTAGCTCAGAGGTAGAATGCCCCTGGGTTCCAGCCCTAGTGCCGAAAAAAAAAATTAAGATAAAAAATTTAAAAAAAAATGAAACTGCAACCTTCACACCAACCTCTCATCTCTGCTTACATCCTCCTACTGCTGATTGCTATCTAACACGCTACAAAGCAAGGGAATGCGCTCCCAAGACCTCCAGTGAACGGGAAGCCTCAGCACCACATCCTGTCCCTGGGGCGTCTGAGTAGCTACAGGTTATTCAGTATCTTAAAAAATCTGCTCCACGCTCATCTTTTCCTTCCCTAGTGGCAGGACAGAGGGCGGAATGTCAGGATTATCTGGTGTATCCCCTGGTGATCAGTAAGGACTGGCATCCAGCTGAAGCCTCCGCCACTCACACTGCACACTCCTGGCTTCTCCGTCTACTGTGTCCAGTGGCATCCCACCAGGGCTGACTTATTTTCAAAGCCTTGACCACAATCACTGCAAACAGACGACTTCTTGCCTAAGAGGGTCCCGGAGCTTGGAATGAAGTTGATTTGGCGCTACAGGCTGGCTCATGCCCTCTACCGCTGACTGCTTCAAATCCCAAGGTTCCCCTGATAAGGTAGAATAGAAGAAATAAAATATCACGTAGGTTCAAAGCCAGGCGCGCTGGATTAAGAGACCCTGTTTTCAAATTAAAAAAAAAAAAAAATATATATATATATATATATGTGTGTGTGTGTGTGTGTGTGTGTGTGTGTATATATATATATATATATATATATATATATATATATATATATATAGTCTGGGAGTGTAGCCCAGAGGTAGAAGGGCTTCCAGGAACCCCAGTACCATAAAAAGCCAGACCCAAGCCGGGCATGATGGCGCACGCTTGTAATCCCAGCATTCGGGAGGCAGAGACAGGAGGATCGCACAGGTTCAAAGCCAGCCTTGCTGGCTTAAGAGACCCTGTTTCCAAATAAAATATAAAAAATAGGTCTGGGAGTGTAGCCCGGAGGTAGAAGGGTTCCATCCCTAGTACCACAAAAAAAAAAAAAAAAAAAAAAAAAAAAAGCCAGACCCAATGGGCTGGCTTGGGAAATTCCTGAGGTGATTAAACCTGAGGGACCTTCACCTTCACCTTGTTTCAAAGTTCTGTTCGCCTCCAGAAAGATCCCCAGAAAAAGTCACACCTCTTGTTAAAGAGTCCTGCACCCCAGCAGCCAGGACTTCCTAGACTTCCCGTCTCTGCTGGGTGGGGAGTCCTGTCTCAAAAGGAATTCCCACCTTTTGGGAACCAGAAAGCTTCAAAAATGGAGCCCACCATCCCCTGTGCCCCGCCACCCTTCCCAGTGCGCCTCATAAGAAGCGTGGGTCTGAGGAGTCCTTCCTCAGCGGGGAGCTCGTGGGCACCTGGCGGCTTTTGCAGCTCTCCCCTCTCCCTGAAGCTGCTCTCATGCTTCTGAGATGGCCCGCATTTGCCCTGAGTATGTCTTTACTTTACTTGAATTAAAACCTCTGATAGAGTGTGTTGAAGTTCTTTTCACTCCAGAAGCCAAGAACCCACAAATGTTGTGCTGTCCCAAGACACATCCTGGGCTGAGTGAGGCCCTACTCCTACCACCATGCTGACCTTTCTAGACTGGCTGACTGTCCTTGGAATGTACTAGAAAATGCTCTGAGGTCACACACAAGGGTTTGAAGTCACCATCTCTCTCTCTCCTCCCTCTCCTCTCTCTCTCTCTCTTCTCTCTCTCTCTCTCTCTCTCTCTCTCTCTCTCTGTCTCCATTCCAGTTTTGATCACAGCGCGGCTATTCCTGATACTTCGATGACCTGGGCTGCAATCCCCTGAATGGGAGACTTAATATTTATTTCTTTTTTCTTTTTTTTTTTTTTTTGTGGTACTAGGTGTGGAACCCAAGGGCCTTCTACCTTTGGACTACACTCCCAGACCTATTTTATACTTTATTTGGAAACAGGGTCTAAGCCGGGCATGGTGGCGCACGCTTGTAATCCCAGCATTTGGGAGGCTGAGACCGGAGGATCGCGGTTCGCGGACAGCCTCAGCTACTAAGTGAGGCCCTCTGCAACTCAGTGAGACCCGGTTTCAAAAATAAAGAATAAATAAAGGGGCAGGGGGTTCAGCTCGGAGGTTGAATGCCCCTGGGTTCCATCCCCAGACCCACAAAAAAAAAAAAAGAAAGAAACAGGGTCTCACTAAGTTGCTGAGAACCTCACTAAATAGCTGAGGCTGCCTTCGAACCTGTGCGATCCTCCTGTCTCAGCCTCCCAAGCGCGGGGATTACAAGTGTGCGCCACCACGCCTGGCTAGATGGGAGACTTTGCACGTGACTCTGGGACCATCTGAAGTACGCACTGAGGACCTGCTGGCAGGAGAAAGCCAGAGAGCAGAGGAGCGCCGGGAGACTTCTGGCTGAAGAAAGGAAGGTTTCAGTTCGAGTAGTCTCAGTGGGGCTGTGTGTGTGTGTGTGTGTGTGTGTGTGTGTGTGTGTGTGTGGTGTTGGGGATGGGACCCAGGGACATTGTACATCTGACCTACACCCAGACCTATTTTTTATTCTTTTATTTTTTGTGTGTGTGGTGGTACTGGGGTTCTGGGGTTCCTGGAAACCCTTCTATCTCCAGGTTACACTCCCAGACCTATTTTATACTTTTTTACTTTTGGAAACAGGGTCTCTTAAGCCAGCGGGGCTGGCTTCAAACCAGCGTGACCCTCCTGTCTCCGCCTCCCAAGCACAGGGATTACAAGTGTGCGCCACCACGCCCAGCTATTTTTTATTCTTTATTTTGAAACAGGGTCTCATTGAATTGCAAAGGGTCTCACTAAGTAGCTGAGGCTGGCCGCGAACCACCATCCTCCTGTCTCAGCCTCCTGAATGCTGGGATTACAAGCGTGCGCCACCACTCCCAGCTTATATTCCATTTTCTCATGGGACATTTTCTATTAGAATCCAGAAAATCTGCACCAAAAGCATCTTCTATATATCAGATTGGGAACCTTTCAAGCAAACATCCTGTTCTATAAATAGCCTGCATTGGGCGGGCATGGTGGTATACGCTTGTAATTCCAGTACTTGGGAGGCTGAGACAGGAAGATCACGGTTTGTGGCCAGCCTCAGCTACATAGTGAGGCCCTTTGCAACTCAGGGAGACCATGTTTCAAAATAAAGAATAAAAAAATAAGGCTGGGGGTGTAGCTGGGAGGTAGAATGCCCCTGGGTTCTGTCCCCAGTACAAAGGAGGAGGAGGAGGAGGAGGAGGAGGAGGAGGAGGAGGAGGAGGAATGTTAAGATAACTTTCCCTCCTGGGCTCAACAGCCTCTCAAAAAGCCTGTTCACAGTGTGGGTCTAGGGTCCATGCTTCCCTCCAAAGGAAAGGAATCTCTAAGAATCATGTTTGTTCTAGGCAGTGTGGGAGCTGCCTGAAGTGTGGCCAGGAAGGCAAAGGAGTAACCAGCTACGGGGACAAAATATTACAGCTGTAGCAAACAGTAGCATGCTGAACTTCTAGAAAGAAAAGCCAGGCTGAGGGAGAGGTGGGACCCGCCCCAGGGGCAAGAGAGAGGGCATAGCCCCAGAGGGAAACCCAGGGACGCAGCTTGAGGAGTGGACTCTGAGATTCAGATCCAGTGCTGTGGACTTAGTCTCTAGAACTGAAATCAAAACTCACCTTCTCCGGCGTTAGCATGGACTTTGCCTTTGGACGAGGACCGAGGATGCAGCTTCTGGGTCTGGAAGCAGGAACCTAGCTTCTGGTGAGGGAAATGAGATGTGTCCATGGTTAACGACAGGGAATGTAGAATCTGTGGTCAAAGGCGACTCGGCCTCCAGAGGGGGAACTGGGGCTTTAGGCTCTGGGGCCAAAGGTGGGTTCTCTCCTTCAGAGCCACAATCAAGGTGTAGCCTCTGGGACAAGAGGTAGGGACTGCCCATGGAGCCAGAGTCCAGACTCGGCCTCTGGAGGAGGAAGTGTAGACCTCACCAGAGGGAGCCATCCAGGTATGAAGCTTCCAGGTCTAGCAGCAGAGTCTTAGACTCGGGCCTGGGCCGTGGGCAGAGCCTCCGGGGCTCGAAGTGAGCTCTGCAGCCAGAATTGGGACTATGTTTATGGAAGCGGATGGGTAGGCCCATCTGCTGGGGCGTTTGGTAGAAACTCAGCCCTCAGCGGACAGTCTAAGTTTGTGATGTGAAAAGAGGAAATTTGGTTTCTTGGGTTTTTTTTTTTGTTGTTGTTGTTGTTGTTTTTGTTGTTTTGGTTTTTTTTGGTGGTACTGGGGGTGGAACCCAGAGGCTTCCTACCTCCGGGCTCTACTCCCAGACTCATTTTATATTTTATTTGGAAACAGGGTCTCACTAAGTTGCCGAGAGCCTCACTAAGTAGCTGAGGCTGACTTCGAACCTGCGCCATCCTCCTGTCTCAGCCTCCCAAGCGCGGGGATCACAAGCGTGCGCCACCAATGCCCGGCTGGAAATTTGGTTTCTGAAGCCAACATCAGGACTCAGCTCCTGGAGAGGGAAGCGGATCCACGGTTGCCAGCAAGGTCAGTGCTGTAGCCGGTGGGTGTGCTGACACACGCTTGTAATCCCAGTACTTGGGGGGCTGAGACCGGAGGATGTGGTTCGCAGACAGCCTCAGCTACTTAGTGAGGCCCTCTGCAGCTTAGGGAGACTCTGTTTCAAAATAAAAAGAATAAAAAAACAGGCTAGGGTTGTAGCTTGGAGGTAAAATGCCCCTGGGTTCAATCCTCAGCATCACACACACACACAAAAACAGTCAATGCTGTAACTGGGAAAGAGGGAGGGGCTCCTTCATGCCAGGCCCGGGGCACTGCCCCTAGCAAGCCAGGGAAAGGGGAGACTGGCCATTTGGAGATGGAAATGTGATTGTGAGCTCCTTTGCTCATATGAAGTTTGCAAGCACTTATAAGGCTGATAGGGTTTGCTTGGAATGAGGGATTTCGTGCTTGATTTCACATAAACAGAGACGCTCTAGATTCAAGGAGGCCTTTTGTGACTGCTCAAGCCTGCACTCGAGTCTAACAGGAAGCTCTTACGTATGAATCGTCTCTAAGGAGCACCAAAAGGTTTCATTTGGAAATTTTCGCTCGGAGTGACTTTTAGCTTGATTTCACCTCAATGCCTAATATTGACTAGAATGGCTCTAATTCCTCATAACAAGCTGGGTTAAGGTAAAATGACATCTTTCTTAATATTGCTTAGATTTACTCGAATTGACTCTAACTCATTTTTATTCCCTTAAAGGAACATTTCTATGGCATAGCTTATTTGCAAGTGTTTATTTGTACATATGTAGTTTAGTTTCATCTTAATTTCACTAATTCAACATAAGAAGGTTCTTTTGAGTGGCCCGAGATATAAACGTGATGTGACACTATACACAACCTGATTAATTTGCTCTAACTACAGTAAGAGTGTACTTTTTAGTGTGACTATATTTCTGTGCTTGTCTGTACACATGAAATTTATATAACACAAAGATCATACTTTCTTTTTTTTTTTTTTTTGGTGGTCCTGGGGTTCCTGGAAACCCTTCTACCTCCGGGTTACACTCCCAGACCTATTTTATATTTTTTTTTAAATTTGGAAACAGGGTCTCTTAAGCCAGCGAGGCTGGTTTCGAACCAGCGCGATCCTCCTGTCTCCGCCTCCCAAGCGCGGGGATTACAAGCGTGCGCCACCACGCCCGGCTATACTTTTTATTTTAAATGAGTGATTTTAAGCTTGCTTTCACATAGACATGGTTTGTTTTAATTACCCATGAAATTGGGTTTAAGAATGTTACTTAGATTTACCATCTTTTGCTGTAACGTGCAGTACAGTGTTTGGTGGGGGCCTTCTGAGCCCGCATGTCAGTTTGCCTTTCTGAACTTCTGTACAATAAGAAGACAGTAGAAACGGGAGCAGTAGCATTCACCTGTAATCCCAGTCCTTGGGAGGCTGAGACAGGAAGATCACAGGTTAGAGGCCAGCCTCAGCAATTCAGCAAGACCCTCTTTCAAAATAAAAAATAGTAAAAAGGGCTGGGGTTATAACTTGGAGGTAGAATGCCCCTGGTTCAGTCCCCAGTGCCTAAAAAGATCAATATAGCTTGTTTTCAGTGTACTGGTCACTGTCCACCAGGTCTCCACTTTGCACTGCAGAGCTCCATGTTCTGGCCCAGCCTCTCCCCCACCACACACACCCTCCCTACACAAGGACCTTCCCCAGAGCCTCCAGTGGCTCTGCAGAGGGTGTGGAGGCTTTTCAGGAGGGAAGGTCTGGTTGAACAGACAGTCACAGCCCCAGCTCTTCTACCCCTGCTGTGGCAGGCCCTGGCCCCTCTCTGGGCCCCTCCCCAGATCCTTGCTAGAGAGACCCTCCCTGCGGGCCCCAAAGGCCACAGTTCCAGTTCTCTACTCAGCAGCTGAGCCCCTCCTCCCAGAGGTTAACTGGACCCCACCTCCCCCTCCAGATGCCTGGCCCCGGCTCTCCTTTTGGGGCTTAGACCCCACTGTTCCTCGAGAAGCGGCGCTGTCCACAAGTGCCCCCCACAAGCCAAACCTGGGACGTGTGGCCCAAAGTGTAAGTCTCGACCTTCCACTGCAGAGACTGGATAGGACTGACCCCCAACTCTGCACCAGAGGCTCCTGACCCCAACTCTCCACCAAAGACTTGTGACCCCCTTGCGCTAAGCGGAACAACACCCCCACTTGTCACTGCAGAGGAGGGGCCCTGATCTCCCTCAGAGACTGAGTGTCCACAGCCACCAAGGCCCCAGTCCTCCCTCCTTCCACCCACAGAGGCCGAGTCCCTGCTCCTTGCCCACCTGAGTGGGCCCAGAATCCCAGCTTCTGTGAGCTTCCAGCGGGAGGCGCCCACCCAACAGAGAGCAGCCAGAGCTGGCTCCATAGGGTCCCACGGCCTCCGCTGGTGGGTAAGGGGGTGTCAGAGTAATCAATCCATAACTCCCTCCCTTCCAGGGGACGTTACCCCTTCCAAGGTAACAAAACAAAACCAGGTTCAAAGAAGCCTTAGAAGCACTATGTTCACAATACATAGCCACAAGCTTGCGGCAGCATGTTGGTACCATCAGATCCCCACGGCCACTCTCCCGCCCGTACCGCACTGCCCCGCGGTGAGCTCTTGGTGTGGGCTCGCAGGAGGGCAACGGCGCCGGCTCCTGTTACCCAGCTGGGGTGTGACCTGCACGCAACTGGAGCCTCTCCATTGTGCTAGTTACAAGGTTCCGTGAGCGACACGGGATGTTTTGTAAGCAGATACCCCTAGCTAATTTTATATATGTGTGTATGTTTTTAATTGGAGAGATTAATTAGCAAAATGGCTCGAGGGGCTTCCCGTTGACAGGGTTTCGGTGACAAAGGCAGCCCCAGCTGAGGACGCTGCAACCCTTGGTGGAGATGACACAGGTTGTTTTGGTCGTAGTATTGGTTTTTAGGGTGTTATTTTCCCTGATCACCTACATGAAAGAGAAAACGAGTACGGAGCCTACCTTCCTTAGCTCTGCACACAGGAATGTTCATTCTGATGAAATGGGAGCTCACGCTCCTCCAGGATATTACCTAGGAGGACCATCTTGGTTTCTGTTGAGCCGCATGTACAATAAATGTAACTCAGCTATTAACTAGCTAAAAGCCTTGTGCTGAGAACAAATAAAAAGAAAATTCCACCAAAGGACAAAAGGCATGTTTTTGGGGCCGCCTGATTTAATTGCATGGTCCTTTTTTTTTTTTTTTACAGTACTGGAGGTGGAACCTAGGGGCATTCTACCTCTGAGTTACACCCCCAGCCCTATTTTTTATTCTTTATTTTGAAACAGGGTCTCACTGAGTTGCAAAGGGCCTCACTAAGTAGCTGAGGCTGTCTGTGAACCACGATCCTCCTGTCTCAGCCTCCCGAATGCTGCTGGGATTACAAGTGTGCGCCACCACGCCCAGCTAATTGCATGGTCCTCTAAATTACTTTTCTAAAAAAACCTGTGAATGTGTGAAGTCAGGAAATTTCATATTACAGCCATGCTGAAACCACCGCAAAGACAAGGCAAATTGTCATTAGGCAAATTCCAGGGGGCAGAGCAGAAAAGGACTCTTCCTGGAGGCTTGGATGCTGTGTGTGGACATCAGACCACCACACACACAGTTATTTAGGGAAATAGCTCATTCTCCAAGATGGGCCACGACTCACCATGCTGTAGCCCCCCCACCCCAAATAAGGACAGAGCCTTTTTTTTTTTTCAGTATTGGAGATTGAACCCAGGGGCATTCTACCTCTGAGCTACATCCCCAGCCCTATGTTATTTTTACTTTGAAACCAGGTCTTGTTAGGTTAATGAAAGTCTCACTATTTGCTGAAGCTGGCCTCAAACCTGCAATCCTCTTGTCTCAGCCTTCCAAGTACTAACTAGTATTACAAGTGTGCACCACTACACCCGGCTGTTTTTTTTTTTTTTAATTTTGAAACAGGGTCTCACTAAGTTGTAGAGGGCCTCATTAAGTTTCTAAAGCTGGCCAAGAACCTGTGATCCTCCTGTCTCAGCTTCCGAAGTCTTGGGATTACAAGCATGCACCACCACTCTGGGCTAGAACTAGTTTTTGAACAGAAGTTCTCGGGGTAGACTCATATACACTGCCCCGTCTTCTGCTATAACATGCCACCCACCCCGGGGGGAGCTGGATATCCATGCCTGCGTGACTCACCAGCACAGGGCGGGTGGCAGTGATGCAGACACCTGACAGAGTGGGATTTGGAGTTTTCTTAGAATGATATTAAATAGCAGAAAAAGAAATGTTTTATATTATATCACTTTTTTTTTTTTGGTGGTACTGGGGTTTCTGGAAGCCCTTCTACCTCCGGGCTACACTCCCAGACCTATTTTTATGTTTTTATTTGGAAACAGGGTCTCTTAAGCCAGCGCGGCTGGCTTCGAACCTGCGCGATCCTCCTGTCTCCGCCTCCCAAGCACGGGGATTACAAGCGTGTGCCACCACACCCGGCGCCTATTATAGCACCTTTAACAGCACAGTTTTTCCACTTTATTCGTGTGTGTGTGTGTGTGTGTGTGTGTGTGTGTGTGTGTGTGTTGCTAAGGGTGGAACCCAGGGGCTTTTCTACCTCCAGGCTATACTCCCAGACCTATTTTATACTTTATTTAGAAACAGGGTCTCACTAAGTTGCTGAGAGCCTCACTAAGTAGCTGAGGCTGGCTTCAAACCCGTGCGATCCTCCTGTCTCAGCCTCCCAAGCACTGGGATTCTAAGTGTGCACCACCATGCCTGGCATTTTTCCGCTTTTTAACAAGAGGCTCCACATTTTCCTTCTCCAGTGGGCCTTGCAGATCTATGTAGCCAGCTGTGCTGTTATGATTAGCCCTCAAGGGTACGTGAGGACGGAGGGGGAGGCTGTGGGATCCAAACAGTGCCCATAAGGTAAGGTGGCAGATGTGTTGTAGAATCATTGTGTCTGGTCTAGAGATATATTGTGGGAGTCTGTGTCCAAGCAGGTGAGCCACACAGGGGATGCTCAACCCATCCCGCCCACTTGGTAGACTCAGCCCCCTTGGCATCCTCATCCCTGCCCTCATCTCCCCTGAACCCTCCATCACACCAGTCTAGCTTCCAGTCCCCACCCCAGCCTGTAGCAGGAGGATGTGTGACTCTTGCCCTCTAGTCTAGAAAAGACAACACTGAATCTGTTCTCTAGCAGAGAGCCTGAGAGGGGCAGGGGAGGGATCATAAGAAGGGGAGAGAAAAGGAGAGGCGGGGCCGCTGGGGTCTAGCTTCAGCTGAGCCCACACAAAGCTCCGGAGCATGGAGGGCACGCTATGAAATGGTCTCCCCTTTGGACACAGCGACCTTGCAGCAGCCAGGACCTCAGGCCGGCTGGGGAGTGGTGGAGACTCGGGATTCGGCAGGGTCAGTGTGTGCCCTTGGCCCTGCTGATGGCGCACTTGTGATAGTTTGGGATGTCACTGTGGGTTCTTGTTCTTTGTTAGTTTAGAAAAAAATAGCCACAACTGCACTGCTGCAAGCTTCAGCAAAGTTTTATTATTCCAGGTAGAAAGGGGGACGGAACAATCAAAGCAGTGCGTCAGAGGCAGCACAGTGGAGTACCCTGAAAGTAGGACACTGTGGTCTCTGAACATACAGCTTTGTGTGTGTGTGGTACTGGGGATGGAACCCAGGGCATTCTACCTCTGAGCTACACTCCCAGCCCTATTTTTTTTTTCTTTATTTTGAAACAGGGTCTCACTGAGTTGTAGAGGGCCTCACTAAGTAGCTGAGGCTGTCTCGAACCGCGATCCTCCTGTCTCAGCCTCTCAAATGCTGGGATTACAAGCGTGCGCCACCACAACCAGCTTCATATAGCATTTTAATAAGAATTCATTATCTCCTTTCTCCCACCCTGCTTAGCCAATGGTCCTCTTTTCCCACCAAAAGCAGGTGCAGGCCGCCAGTTCTCTGCTGTGTGAGCCTTGCTGTTATCCTGCTTTGTTCAGCCTCAGGTCTGAAACGCTAAACAAATGTGTTACTTGGTTATCAAGGTCGGGGGCTGCATGGTAGAAGCTTGCTTTGTTTTGGGTTTTATTTTTATTCTTAACAGTTAAAGCATGTATTGTCCACCTGTGACCTTGATGAGTTCTCAGCTTCTTATCTCTGTCTGCTAGAAGTTATTGACTCTGTTGAAAATTATTTCATAATAAAGAAAAAAGACACAGGAATATCATCTTTTAAAGTATGAAGGTTTGGAGAGCTATAACGGTTGTGTGCTCTTAGCCATTAATATCAGGTTAATATAGCTTGCTTTTGTTATTTAACTTTAGCCTGAACTGTTGTGAGAATCTATATAATTCTTTTTCTAAGTGTAGGTATCAGTGTTTTTTTAAATTTCTTTTTTTTTTGGGGGGGGGTACTGGGGATTGAACCTAGAGGCATTCTACCTCCAAGCTATGACCCCAGCCTCACTCTTTCTTTCTTTCTTTCTTTCTTTCTTTCTTTCTTTCTTTCTTTCTTTCTTTCTTTTGTGGTACTGGGGGTGGAACCCAGGGGCTTTTTACCTCTGGGCTATACTCCCAGACCTATTTTATATTTTATTTGGAAACAGGGTCTCACTAAGTTGCTGAGAGCCTCACTAAGTAGCTGAAGCTGGCTTCAAACCTGCGTGATCCTCCTGTCTCAGCCTCCCAAGCGTGGGGATTACAAGCGTGCACCACCACGCCTGACCTGGTATCTGTGTTTTAACTTTCAGTGTCCAGCAGGACTAACAAGCCAACTTTTAGCCGATCAAGGTCAACCTTGGTTGCGGCTCTTGGCTGACAGCTTAGAGACAGAGAAAAGGATTTTATTGTTCTGCCTAAGTATGAAAGCTTGTTTTCATTAGTCATCAACACTGCCCTTATTAGCAATCAATCCCTATCCCGGAGACGAGTACGAGGGCTTTATTCAGTGGCCAAAGAGTGGGGAGGTGGGAGTCCTGACTTGCAAATCAACTTCCCCACTCCAGGGACTTGAGGGGTTACCGATAGAGGATCGGAAGAGTGAAGGAGAGAGGAAGAGGCTAAGAAAGAGGAGGGACATTCCTGTCTTCTCTGGGAATACGGGGAGACCTGACACAACTCCTCCGCCACTTCTTTTTGCTCTATATCTGGTGTGGTGGGTGTCTTTAGCCTTGAAGGCAGAGAAGGAGAGAGGGAGAGGGAGAGGGAGAGGGAGAGAGAGAGAGAGAGAGAGAGAGAGAGTCAGTCTATGTCAAACTAAGTCTGTATCATAGTTCTAGATTAAACGTTTCTAAAGGCCGGGCATGGTGGCGCACGCTTGTAATCCCCACGCTTGGGAGGCAGAGACAGGAGGATCGCGCTGGTTCGAAGCCAGCCTTGCTGGCCTAAGAGACCCTGTTTCCAAAACAAAATATATATATATATATAAAAATAGGTCTGGGAGTGTAGCCCGGAGGTAGAAGGGCTTCCAGGAACCCCAGAACCACCAAAAAAAAAAAAAAAACATTTCTCAAATGATCATCAACCTGTCCACACGCAGAGCTGAGTCCAGTCTGATCCTAAGGTCAAGGCAGCAAAGGAAACAGACCCAAGAGGAGCCAGAGATGTTCCAGCTGGCTCCAGTCACCCACCTGCAGACCCTCTGTAGTCAGTGTTTTGGGGAAAGGTGAATTTCAGGCTCCTGAAGACTAACCTAGGCAACCGCTATAGCGTGACCCACTTGTCAGAGTGTTACCTACGGCGGAGCTAGGGGGTGACTAACATTGCCCGCTGTGTGACCACCAAAATCACTGACTCTTAAGCCGACTAAGAACCAGTAGAGGGAGCGGGTTTATTTAGGGTTTCTCCCAACAACAATAGTTTTAACCTAGCACTCTGGTTTCCTTTTCACACTCTCCGAGACCTCCTCACTCTTACCCGATGTGTCTTGATCTCTGAAGTTTGGGAATCCCATAAATGGTATGCAAAGAAAAGGCCAAAGCCTCTGTTGAGCGTTTAACTTCCAAGCTTGGACCTTGAGTTCCATGGTATTGATTGTGGAAAACGGGCTTTGTTGTGAGAGATAAAAAAAAAAGAAAAATTTGTCAATTCCTAGGTCCCTTCAGACACCGAAGGGCTCAACCTAGCCGCCTGAGACACAGAAACACAGGCAGGCGTCTGTATTTCATCACTGATGGATTCCCAGAGCTGAAACTGGGGTCTGGCCCTAGTCTGGGCTCATTGGTGTCGTCTGTAGTATAGACAGGCAGGAGCTGGAACCCAAGGAATTCCCTCTGAAGATGGAAGGGCTGTGGAAAGCTCTCCTCCTTCAGTCACAGAGAGCGGAACGGCAGGGTCCTCACTCCTAAGAGGGCACCCCAGCAAGACCCTGGCGCTCATTTCCCCCAGCCAGGCCACGCTGTCGCCACGTGGACAGGAACCTGCAGGGGGACAGAGGCCACTGAGAGCCCCTTGCCATCATTTTCCCTGAAGGTTGGGAGGGACAGCAGGAACCAGCCGGGTCACGGGTCAAGGTGAGGCCACAGGGGCCGGCGTGGTGGCCCAGCTTGCAATCCCAGTACTTGGGAGGCTGAGATAGGAGGATAGAGGTTCGCAGATGGCCTCAGCTGCTTAGGCCCTTTGCAACTCAGATGCTGTTTCAAAATAAGGAATAAAAAAAATAGGGCTGGGGGTGTAGCTCAGAGGTAGAATGCCCTGGGTTACATCTGCAGTACTAAAAAGAAAGAAAAAAGGTGGAGGTTACAAAAAAAAGTTTGAAAGGTTGAGATATTCCCAACACATGGTAGTTCCTATGCCCTCCCCCTGTACAAGGTCCATGGTGGCCGGCTCTCTTACCCCTGAACCCCTGGAAACCGGGCAGGAGAGGAGAGGAGGCACCTGGCCTGGCCAGAGGCTGGTCCTGGTACAGGCTTTCAATACTGTGTGTGTGGCAAAACCCTTTGGCATCCTCATAAAATCCGTAGACCCTTCTCAGAACAGAGATTTCAAGTCTATCAAATAAAACATTAGGATTGCCAGGGAGACCAATGATTCTGAAACAGATAGCAATATCATTTCAAACATCTGTCCTAGTAACTAAATAACAGGATCTTGTGGCAGGTCTATGGTATTGTTGTATGCAGGTTCAGCGAGAAATCAGAGTCCAAGGGGACATGGCAAATGAAGCCTTTATTAGCTGGCCAGCAGTGGTACCCTCAGTCTAAAATCTGACTGGAGGGGCGCACGTCTGCCGGGGAAAAGGGTTTATATAGGGGAGGAAGAAGACAGAGAAAAAAGAACACACACACACACACACACACACACACACACACACACACACACGGAGGCCTTGGGATGAGCTGGAGCCAGCAGGCCACCTTCCAGAAGCAGAAGAGGCGGTTATCTATATCTTATTTGGCGAGAGCTTAATGTCTCAACCTTGAGCAGCACAATTTACTTCTGTTCAGTGGGATGGAACCCAGGGGCATTCTACCTCCGAGCTACGCCCCCTTTTATTCTTTGCAATTTGAACAGGGTCTCACTAAGTTGCAGAGGGTCTCACTAAGTAGCTGAGGCTGTCTGCGAACCGCGATCCTCCAGTCTCAGCCTCCCGAATGCTGGGATTACAAGGGTGTGCCACCACGCCTGGCTAATATCTGTGACTTCTGCGGGAACAAAATCACAATTTTTTTTTGTCATAATTGAGGAAAACACTAAATTTCAGTGAAAGCCTAGGAAAAAATAAGATTCCTATCACTGTTCACAGACCCACAAAATTCCATCTACCACAGTGGGAGTTGCAGGGATCCCAGACTAAGAATCCTTCAGTCCTGCAGGTGTGGTGGCGCACACCTATGATTCTAGTACTTGGGAGGCTGAGCTAGGAGGTTCACAAGTTTGAGGCCAGACTCAGCAACTCAGCAAGACTCTGTTTCAAAGTAAAAAATAAAAAGGGCTGGGAGTGTAGCTCTGGGTAGAATGCCTCTGGGTTCAATCCCTGGTGCTACACACACACACACACACACACACACACACACACACACACACTACATACATACATACATACATATATATATATATATATATATATATAACTTACTGGAGGGAATATATATATATATATATATATATATATATATATATATATATATCTCAGTCTGAAATGCTGTGACCACCTTCCAGAGGTCCCCCTGAAAGTCCTCCGTGATGGTTACCCAAGCAACCCAATCTATCCTCCCTGCAGCAGGCAGCTGAGTGAGTTGGGCAGGTAGGACAGTCATCAGGGGACTCGGGACTCCTGCACCAGGTCCAAGTATAGACTCCTCAGGCCCAGTCCAGACCCACTGGTCCAAATGCCCAGGGTTCACTCCAGCAAAAGCCCAACAGCAACTTACACAAGCATCCTGGGATTGCCTTGGCTCCTTGTGCCAGGGAGAGAGCCCGGGATGCGGCTCACACCTGCCCTGGCCGGAGTCCAGGTGGTATCAGGAGATGAGCCTGCGGCTCCGGGCCCTCCACGGCCCCCCCATGTGTAAGCGATGCCTGAAACCCGAGCCATGCAGCCCTGGGCAGGGAAACCCGAGCGGAGGAGTGTGTGGCGGGATTGAGGGCTGGGAACGCACCGTCGCTCCCCATCTCTCTCCCAAATGTCCCTGACCCCCACGCTTGGGCTCAAAGCCTGGCTGCTCTCAGGCTCCGGCGAGGGAGGTCCGTCACCCTGAGGGCAGGAGAGGGTCCAGGCTGCAGGTGCTCGTGGCTGCACAGACTGCGTGAGCCTTCGGGGACCTCGGGAGCCTGCTGACCATGAGCCGCCAGGCCCAGGGCCCGGGGGAGGAAGGTGAGTCCTGGCCCCGTCTTCCTGGGGACACCTGCGGCAGTCCCGGGCAGAAGTGGGGACGGTGGACGGGGTCTGGAGGGCATGTTTGAGTCCAGGGCGGTGGCGGGCTCAGGAGGGTTATGCATCCTCCCTGCCTCCAGGAGATGGAGGGATTGTCACTTCCTCACAGAACTTACTGGAGGGATCAGAAACCACCCAGGGTTTGTGTTAATGTGAGTGCTGGAAGCCATCATGGCCTGCCAGGCTCGTCCAGCCTCCTGCTGCCTCTGTTGCATTTGCTTTTCTATAGCGATACCACTCAGCAGACGTCTGTCTGTCTGTCTATCTGGGGTGGGGAGTTTGGGCATATTCAGACCTCATGACTTTTTTTTTTTTTTTTTTTTTTTGGTGCTGGAGATTGAATTCAGGGTCATTCTACCTCTGAGATACTCCCCTACCCCTATTTAATTTTTTTTTAATTTGGAAAAAGGGTCTTGCTAAGTTGCTAAGAGCCTGGCTAAATCACTGAGGCTAGCTCCAAACCGGCAATCCTCCTGTCTCAGCCTCCCAAGTACTGAGATCACAGGCATAATCTCAGCGCCACCATGCCCAACACCTCATGAACCCTCCAAGGTGTGTCGACTTGAGGGAGGCCATCACACACCAACGGAGGCCTTCCGCAGTGCGGGGGCACCTGGGGTGGGGCACATGTCCCAGGACAGCCATTTACCCTCCTCCTGTCCTTCGCAGCGCCTGGTGGAGCGAGAAGGCAGCCCAGGGGCCGCTCTCCACGCACAGGTGAGAAGGGGCGATGGGTCCAGGGGTACGTGGTGCCGGTCACCTCCACAGCCCAGCTGCTGGTCCCACATTGTCCGTCAGCGCCCCCTCCCTCAAACTCCACACTCAGGAGGCTGAGACCGGAGGATCGCGGTTTGCGGACAGCCTCAGCTACTTAGTGAGGCCCTTTGCAACTCAGCGAGACCCTGTTTCAAAATAAAGAATAAGCCGGGCATGGAACACACACTTGTGATCCCAGTACTTGGGAGGCTGAGACAGGAGGATTGCACGGGTTCAAAGCCAGCCTCAGCAGCTTAGTGAAGTGTTCAGCACCTTAGTGAGACCCTGTTTCCAAAAAATATATAAAAATAGGTCTGGAGGTGTAGCTCGGAGATAGAAGGCTCCTGGATTCCATCCCCAGTACCACAAAAAATAAAAAATAAGAAATAAAGAATAAAAATTAGGGCTGGGGGTGTGGCTCGGAGGTAGAATGCCTCTGGGTTCCATCCCCAGTACCGAAACAACAAACAAAAACCCTAGGGAAAACTGTATTTTGGAGACAGCCTCAGACATGTGATTGGAAGACAAAGGATACATACTAACAGCCATCAATTAAAGACCTGAACCTGTTTGTTCAGGTTTGTTTCACCCTCGCTGAGTGACATTTCTTCTTGGGTTTAGGGCAGGATATTTATCACCTGAGAGTGAGTCTTCAGGGAAACAGCGATTCAGAAGGTCAGAGACTGACTACCCGGCTTTCTCAAACATTTTCATGATAAAAATAGTATGGCAACATGCCATAATCCAGGATCCTGGCACAAGCTCCAGAAAGCATTTTTCCCCCCTGAGGATTGAACCCAGGTTCGGTCTACCTCTGAGCTACACACCCAGTCCTTTTTTTTTTTTTTAATTTTATTTATTTATTTTATTTATTTATTTGCAGTACTGGGGATGGAACCCAGGGGCATTCTACCTCCGAGCCACACCCCCAGCCCTGTTTATTTTTTATTCTTTATTTGGAAACAGGGTCTCGCTGAGCTGTAAAGGGCCTAAGTAGCTGAGGCTGTCAGTGAATCTCGATCCTCCTGTCTCCGCCTCTGGAACGCTGGGATTACAAGGGTCCACCACCATCCCTGGCTGCCCTTTTTTATATTGAAACAGGGGTAAGTTACTGAGGGTCTCACTTAAGTTGCTGTCCTCGAACTTCGGTCCTCCTGTCTCAGCCTCCCAAGTAGTGGGATTACAGGTGCACCCAGGACGCCTGGAATCCAGGTAGCATCCAGAACCGCACTTTCCCAGGCCAAGGCAGGGGGCCCTCAGTGTCCTCTTCCTACCCCACAGCTGACCCATCGGAGAGGAGATCCTCCAGGAAGCGGGCGCCCAAGGCCGAGGGCGCGCAGGGCCGGCGCGGAGCCCCCCCTGGCCAAGAGCCGACCGGGAGCAGCCGGAGGCCTGGGTCTCCCAGGAGGAAGCCAACGGGGAGTTGCCGCGAGGAGCAGCGGAGTCCAGAAAGGACCAGCCCGAGGACCAGCGAGGGGAGGAGGAAGAGGGAGGCGGCGGCTCCCAAGACTGAGAAGGAGGCCCTGGGGAAGGAGGAGGCCTGGAGGCGGCCCAGGAACCCCAGGTGTGCTGCTCGGCCTCCCGCCTCCCTCCGGGAGAGGCCTCCCTGGTGCCCGCAGCAGAGATGAGCCTCGGGGTCACGAGGGATGGAGGGGCTGCCAGGCGCTCTCGACCCCAGTGCCCCTGTCCCGGGTAATGGGGACCGCGTGGCGCAGAGGCAGGTTGAGAGCTCAGGTCCCCTGGATTTGAGCTGGTGGCTCACCCTGGCTACTGAAAGAGCTCAGGAGAATGAACGGAGCCGGATTTGGGAGTCACACCCCTCGCCATTCGCACTGTTTTCTCTTGGGAAAAAATGAGGTTGGCTAAGCCGGGCGCACGCTCGTAATCCCAGTACCCGGGACCTGAGACAGGAGGATCGCAGGTTCGAAGCCAGCCTCAGCTACTTGGTGAGGCCGTCGGCAATTTAGCGAGACCCTGTTTTCAAGGAAAAAATAAAATAGGACTGGGGGTGTAGCTAAAAGGTAGAAGGCACAGGGAGGCTGAAACAGGAGGATAGCAGACAGGCTCAGTCACTTAGTGAGGCCCTGTTTCAAAATAAAGAATACAAAATAGGGCTGGGGGTGTAGCTCGGAGGTAGAATGCCCCTGGGTTCCATCCCCAGAAAAATAAATAAATAAATAAATAAATAAATAAATAAATAAGCAAGCAAGCTAGGTGTGGTGACTCCCTCCTGTAAAACCAGTACTTACGAGGCTGAGATAGGAGGATGGACCGTTCAAGGACAGCCTCCACAACTTAGCAAGACTCTGGGAATGTAGCTCAGAGGTAGAATGTCCATGGATTCAACCCCCAGTACCACCAAAGGAAAAAAAAATAAAAGATTTGTTAAGGGCTGGGGATGGATGTGGTTCAACAGTAGAACATCCCTGGATTTACTTCCCAGTGAGGAAGAGAAAACACTTCTCCCCGCTGTGAAGTGCTAGGGTGCGGGGGTTGAATGATTCCTTTGTCTTCCTCCATCTGCTAGCACTAGCACCCGTGAGGTCCTGGACAGAGGAGGCTGTGAAAGGCGGAGGTCAGAAAATTCGTTTCGTTTTTTGTGATCAGCTTTGTTTTCTTTCTGTTGGTTTTTGTGGTGGTGGGGATAGGACCCGGGTGCCTTCTACCTTTGAGCTACGCCCCCAGCCCTATTTTAGTTTTTCTTTGGAAACAGGGTCTCACTGAGTTGCCGACAGCCTCACCAAGTAGCTGAGGCTGGCTTTGAACCTGCGATCCTCCTGGCTCTCTGTGCCTCCCGTTGCCCCTCGTTGGGTTTGATGTTTGAGGAGTCTCCTGTCGTCAAGCTGAGAAGGAGCGCACCAGGACTGTGACAAAGAGCTGCGGTTCCCTCTGCAGGGTCTAACAAGCCATCTTCACTCACACCCTCAGTGTTTTATTTTCCTCTCCATCTTCACAGAGGGGGAAATACCGCCCAGTCAGGAGGCTGCTGACTTCCACCACGCCCGACTTATTATTTTTACTTTTTTTTTTTTTACTCTTTATTTCAAAACAAGGTCTCACAGCCGGGCGTGGTGGCGCACGCTTGTAATCCCCGCACTTGGGAGGCTGAGACAGGAGGATCGCGCAGGTTCGAAGCCAGCCTCAGCTACTTAGTGAGGCTCTCAGCAATTTAGTGAGACCCTGTTTCCAAAGAAAAATATAAAATAGGGCTGGGAGTAGAACCCGGAGGTAGAGAGTCCCTGGGTTCCACCTCCAGTACCACCAAAAACAAACAAACAACAAAAAAAGCAAGGCCTCACTAAGTTGCAGAGGGCCTCATTAAGTAGCTGAGGCTGTCTGAGAACCACGATCCTCTGGTCTCCACCTCCCAAATGCTGGGATTACAAGCGTGCGCCACCACAGAGCTGCCCTCGAGTGGGTGGGGAGACTCTGGGAAATGGAGTTTGGAGTTTGGGGAGGCTGCGTGTGGTGCCCGGGCTACAGGATGGGCCAGCCGTGTGAGTGTCAGGGAGGTAGGGGCCCTGCGTCCCGCGCTGGGCTCCCCCCTTCCTTTCCTTCTCCTCTGCAACTTTCCTCCTCTGCCCACAGGTCGTCTTCCTTGGCCTCCAGCACCTCTGGGGCCGAGTCCTTGTCTGAGGAGGAACTGGCCCAGATCCTGGAGCAGGTAGAGGAAAAAAAGAAGCTGATCGCCACCATGCGCAACCAGCCCTGGCCCATGGCTAAGAAGCTGAGGGAGCTCAGGTGGGAGGCTCCTGGTCCTCCTGAGGAGCGGGCGGGGTCACCAGGGGGACGATTTCCTCTCCTACCCCCACGCTGAGAGCAGCACCTGGGGTGGGGCACCATGAGAGCCCAGCAGGCTTGCGGCTTGCCAGCACCAGGCAGGTCCTGCGGGAGAGAAGGAAGACCTGTGCCCAGCTCCTCCCTTGCCCAGCCCCCTGCCCGTGCCCTCCCCTGCCCACCACATCTGCTGGTGCCGCCTCCCTTAGGACCCAGCACTGCGGACACTGTGACGCCCTCCCCAGCAAGGCCAGAGCTCTTGTTCCCTTTAACCCATTTGGGCCCATGGTCCCGGATGCAGAGCAGCAGCGAACATATCACTTACGTTAACTTTGAAATGACTATTCTGGTTTGGTTTTTTTGTTTTTATTTTTATTTTTGTGGTACTGGGGATGAAACCCAGGGGCATTCTACCTCTGAGCTGCACCCCAGCCCTATTTTTTTTTTTTTTTTTTTTTTGGTGGTACTGGGGATGGAACCCAGGGGCCTTCTACCTCTGGGCTACACTCCCAGACCTAATTTTATATTTTTTATTTGGAAACAGGGTCTCTTAAGCCAGCTGAGGCTGGCTTCGAACCTGCGCGATCCTCCTGTCTCAGCCTCCCAAGCGCTGGGATTACAAGCGTGCACCACCACGCCCTGCTTTTTATTCTTTATTTTGAAACAGGGTCTCATTAAGTTGCAAAGGGCCTCACTAAGTAGCCGAGACTGTCCACAAACCACAATCCTTCTGTCTCAGCCTCCCGAATGCTGGGATTACAAGCGTGCGCCACCACGCCCGGCATATTTTGACACTCTTTACCCCAAGAGAAATAGCAAAGATTAGGCCACATCAACCACACTGCAGACCCTGCCAAGGGTTTTATAAATAGAGCTTATTCCACCACCCCGCAAATTATTGCAGGTGCAGCTGCAAAAAGCAGCCCTCCTCGCCCTGCCTTGAGGTTCCACTGCAGGCCAGCACTGCCAACAGAACTGCCTGCCAGGATGATGATCTGTAAAATCTGTGCTGTCGACACGGGCGCTGCTAGTCACACGCGGCTGCTGAGCGCTTGACATGTACTTAGCGTGACCAAGAAAGTAAAATTTAGAGCCAGGCATTGAGACGCATGCTTGTCCTTGGCAGGCTGAGACAGGAGGATCCCAGGTTTGCAGTCAGCCTCAGCTGCTCTGTGAGGCCCTCCACAGCTGAGTGAGATCGTTTTTCAAAATAAATAAAAAATAGGGCTGGGGCTGTAGCTCAGACGTAGAATGCCCCTGGGTTCTATCCCCAGTTATGCACACACACACACTCACACACACACTGAATTTTAAAAATTAAATTTATTTAAAGTTATGCATAGCATAGTAACAATAGTTAACAACATGTATTACATCCCTAAAAATTGTTCAGAGTAAATATTAAGGCTCCTCGCTACAAAAAAAAAAAAAAAGCTAATGAGCTAAGCATGGTCGCACACACTTGTCATCCCAGGACTTGAGACAGGAGGATCGAGACCACCAGCCTCAGCAATTTAGCAAGACTCTCAGCAAGACCCTGTTTCAAAATAAAAATAAAGAGCCGGGCGTGGTGGCGCACGCTTGTCATCCCCGCGCTTGGGAGGCAGAGACAGGAGGATGGCGCAGGTTCGAAGCCAGCCGGCATGCTGGCTTAGGAGACCCTGTTTCCAAATAAAAATGTTAAAATAGGTCTGGGAGTGTAGCCCGGAGGTAGAAGGGCTTCCAGGAACCCCAGTACCACCAAAAAATAAAAATAAAAAGATAAGGAAATGAAAAGGGCTGGGGTAGAATGCCCCAGAGCTAGGATACCTTAGAGGTAGAAGAGCCCTAGGTTTAATTCCTGGTACCAAAATAAATAAATAAATAAAAAGTTGAGTGAAGTTATGCATATGCTAATCAGCTTGATTTAACCATCCCCCTAATATATACATTGATCAAAACATCATGTTAATGCTATAAATGAACATGTTTTATTTGTCTTAAAACCCTAAAATTAACAAATAGTTTTAGGTTGAGTACAGTGGCACATGCCTGTAATCCTAGTTCTTAGGAGGCTGAGACAGGAGGATCACAGGTTCTAGGATAGACTCGGCAACTTAGTGAGACCCTGCTTCAAAATAAAAAGTAAAATAAGGCTGGGGGTTTAGCTCAGAGGTGGAATGCACCTGGGTTCAATCCCCAGTACCTCAAATTAATAAAAATGATAATAATAATAATAATAATAATAATAATAATAAATTTAAACAGCCACACGGGGCTAGTGACCACAGTTTGGATGGGACGCTCTGCTCTGGGCAGTGCTGGCCTCCCTCCCTTCCTCTAGGATGGGCTCTCCTTCCTGTCCGCGGGGCCGCACAGCCACCTGTCACTCTCACAGAATTTCACCCCACTCAGGTGTCACCTGAACACATCTTTTATTAACAGTGGAAAAAGAGCATCCTGGATGCTTATAAAAATGAGATCTCCAGCTGGCTGGAAGTATGAGGCCCAGGAAAACCCTAACCAGAGGAGAAATCTGCACCTCCTCCTGCCTGGGGGGCGGGTGATGTGCCAGGATGGGCAGGGGCTGAGGCCCGAGAAGCTACAGACCACCTTTCTCACGGGACCATGACCGCTCTTTAACAGTGGGTCCCCTCCCTCCAGGCCTCCCTCCTTCCTCTCTCCCTCCCTCTCTCCTTCCCCAAGATGTCTCATCCTAGGCTCAAATGTAAGGCTTTCCAGCTTCTGGGTCTCTACTCCAGCTGGGCCTCTGCCTAGAAGACCCTTACTTTCTGCAGCCCAGATGCCTAATTTTTTTTTTTTCAGTCCTGGGAATTAAAACCAGGGGCATTCTACTTATGAAGCTACACTCCCAGCCTTATGTATGTATGTATGTATGTATGTATGTATGTATGTATGTACTGGAGATGGAACCCAGGGACATTCTACCTCCAAGCTACACTCCCAGTCCTATTTTTTATTCTTTATTTTGAAACAGAGTCTCACTGAGTTGCAAAGGGCCTCACTAAGTAGCTAAGGCTGTCCGCAAACCATAATCCTCCTGTCTCAGCCTCCCAAATGCTGGGATTACAAGCATGTGCCACCATGCCAGATTTTTTTTTTTTTTTGTATCAGGGTCTCACTAAGTTGTAAAGGGCTTCACTAAGTAGCTGAGGCTGTCCACAACCTGCGATCCTCTTGTCTCAGCCTCTCAAGTACTGGGATTTCAAGCGTGCGCCACCATGCCCGGCCAGCTGGCTGATTCTTACACACCCAGTAAGACTCTGGCCAAGAGTTCCCTCTGCAGTGAAGTCCTGTGCCCCTCCCCACACACAGGCTGAGTATTTACTGTCCCTCTGATCCAGCGCCACTGCCCCGCACCTGACTGGACGCTCTCGCGTGCAGAGCGGCTGCAGTCATCCCTTAGCAGTCTTCCTCTTCTGTGTACAGGGTACGGAGGGCTCCCTGGTGCCAGCTCTGTCCTCAGTGCAGTGTAACAATTCAGCCCTTACAATCACCCTGTGACGTAGGTTCTAGCGTTATTGTCCCCCATGTACTGGTGAGGAAATGAGTCACGGAGCCATCGAGTCACTGGCCAAGGCCGCACACAAGCCAGGATTTGAACCCAGGGTTTCTGGCTCTCGAGGCTGCGCCCTTCACGTTGTAACCATCTCTCCAGGATACCGGACATGCTGGGATGCACCCTTCGCCTGCTCCTAGCAGTAAAGTCTCCAGCTGCAGATGATTTCCCAGAGGATGGCTTCTCCTTCTCCTCCTCCTTCTCCTTCTCCTCCTCCTCCTCCTCCTCCTTCTTCTCCTTTCTTTCTTTTCTTTTCTTTCTTTCTTTCTTTTTTTTTTTTGCGGGTCTGAGGCAGGGAGGTAGAATGCCCCTGGGTTCCATCCCTGGCACTGAAAAAAAAAAAAAGATACAGGCGGGAGGTAGTGCTGGCAAAAAACCGTCAGTGCCCGCGAGTTAGGGATGTCCCTTTAACCACAGGTGAGCCCCGCAGCCTTGTCAGAAGCTCCATGTCTTAGAAGATTACCCAAACTGCCTGCTTGCTTCAGAGAGATCAGAAGACTTCAGTTCTAGGAAGACAAGGAGATGCGCTGTTCCCTACTCTTCCCGTGTGACTAAAACCCTGGACATTATGCATAAGGCAAACACAAGATTTGGAAAGTGAGGGTGAATTGATTAAGGACCTCTGGACCCAAGGCACGGCAGGGCGGTGGGTTCCTGGGTTTTCTTTTGGTCTTATGTGCCCCAGGCTGGTTACTGGAGAAGCCCGCAACCAGAAACACCAACAGGTGGGTGCTGCGGTTCCCAGCTGGGGCTCGAGTCCTCCTCCCCGTTCATGGTTATAGAGATCAGAGAGCCCCAGCCACAGATGGCTACAAATTTCCCTGCTCCTCATTTTCCTGACTTTCCCTTCTGCCACACTGGCCAACTCTCTACTTTCCCAGCCGTTAAAGATCTCGTGTGATTACATCAGGCCTGTCCATATGATCAAAACAGTCCCCAGTGATCCTAATGAAATTTGCAGTCCCTTTGGCCATCTACCAGTCCATGCACAGGTTAACACCCAGGGCAAAGGTCGCGAGGAGGGGACAGATGTCTGCCTCCCACAAGGATCTGCGAGCTACCTCGCATTGTTCTTGGCATTTGGGAAACTTCAGTGGGTGAAACAGACAAAATGCCCGGCCCTTGTAGAATTTATATTCTAACCAGAGGTACAAACACACACAAGGCTGTCAGCCACTGTCATATCCACAGCCCAGTTGTGCCCAAATAACCGGGTGGGTCGCTGGAAAGCCAAAGAAAGCGCCTGGAGACGGCACACAGGACACTTGGTTTATGGCAGAAACTTAGAAGGTCGGTGACCGCTCCAAACAGAGCCCAGCAGTGGCAAGCTGACAGGTGGCACCTCCATCCCTCGCTGTGCGCTGCCAGGCGGCCCCTCCTCGCCCTCGGTGTTTTGTCCAGTGATGGCCAGCTGGACAAGTGACACCTGTCCTTTCCACAGAGCCCTCAGTTCTGTGTCGCCCTGAGCAGACACACGTTTGTATGTTCCGGGGCACAGGTGGCGACGTCATCAGCACGGGCGGTGATGTCGTTGGTCTGACTTAGAGTTCTTGTGTGCTCAGCATCCCAAGGAGCCGCCGTCCCGGCGCAGGAGCAAGACAGCAGCGTCCTGCAGATAGCCCAGCCGGCCCCGCTCCCAGCGTGCAGGGAGAAAGCCCATGGTCCTCCGGATAACCCGAGTCGGGCTCCCCCACCCGGCTTGCGCGCCTTGCTTCCTTAACTCAGCTAGGTTTGGGGGACAGAAAGGGACATTCAGGGACATGGTGTTTTACATCCTCTTTTTTTTAGAGATGACATGGCCACTATGTCCCCTGCGGGTTTAGATTTCCTTTGGTTAGGTGTTAATTGAATTTCTGCTTTTTCTTTTTCCCTGAACAGAGAGGCGCAGGCATTTGTGGAGAAATACGAAGGTGCCCTGGGGAAGGGGAAAGGCAGGCGACTCTACGCTTACAGGATCCTGATGGCCAAGGTGTGTGGTGGAGGGCAGCTACCCTGGGGGCGGGGCTGCTCAGCCTAGGAGTGCGCAGGACCCACCCCCCCAACAGGCGCCTGCCCAGCCCCCTGAGGCTGGGTCCAGTAGACCACTCTGATTCCTCCAGAGACGGAAACCAACTGCATCCTGCCAATATTCTATACTTACGTGTCAGGGCTTCAACAGACATGAGGTGTGTTCCCCCAGTGAATACACCCACAGAAGTAAGAATGTTAAAACGACTGGAAATGCCAAGCATGGTGGCACGTGCCTGTACCCCCAGCACTTGGGAGGCTGAGACAGGAGGATCACAGGTTCGAAGCCAGCTTCAACAACTTAGCAAACTCTCACCAACTTAGTGAGACGATTGATTGATTGATTGATTGATTGATTGAGGTACTGGGGACTGAATGAACCCAGGGGCATTTTGGCATTCTACCTCTGAGCTTATTTATTCTGTGTGTGTGTGTGTGTGTGTGTGTGTGTGTGTATGGAATCCAGAGGCATCCTACCTTCAAGCTATATCACCAGCCCTATTTTTTATTCTTTATTTTGAAACAGGGTCTCACTGAGTTGCAAAGGTCCTCACCAGGATCCTCCTGTCTCAGCCTATTTTATTCTTTTATTTTGAAACAGGGTCTCACTAAGTTGTTGAGGCGGGCCACAAACCTGTGATCCTCCTGTCTCAACCTCCCAAGTATTGGGATTACAAGCGTGTGCCACCACGCTCTGCTAACCCAGGGGCATTCTACCTCTGAGCTACACCTCCAGCCTTTTTTTATTCTTTATTTTGAAGCAAGGCCTCACTAAGTTGCCAAGGCTAGCTGAGAACCTATGACCCTCCTAACTCGGCCTTCCAAGTACTAAAATTACAAATGGCTGTACTTGCTTAATAATAGCAAATGAATAACATTAATTCCTCCTTATACTGTAAATCAGTTTACGGGCATATTCATTTTTTACAAAGTCCATCTTTATAGACTATGTTGATAATTTTTATGTGTTCCCTGTTTCTTTGTTTTTAATGTTTATCCCTTTCTAAGACGGGCGTGGCGGCGCACGCTTGTCATCCCCGCGCTTGGGAGGCTGAGACAGGAGGATCGCGCGGGTTCGAAGCCAGCCTCGGCTACTGAGTGAGGCTCTCGGCAACTTAGTGAGACCCTGTTTCCAAATAAAATAGAAAATAGGTCTGGGAGTAGAGCCCGGAGGTAGAAAAGCCCCTGGGTTCCACCCCTGTACCACCAATAAATAAATAAATAAATAAGTAAAATAAATAAGAAAATAAAATTAATAATAATAATAATAATTCTTATCCCTTTCTTAGGGCCGTATTGATAATTCATATTCTCCCCAACCTTAACTGTTCCACTAAAGTCTTCATATGTATTAACATAGAGCTATACTCTATATCCGTTGGTATGAATCCTTTTATTCCTAATATTGCTTTTTCTCCCTTTACAGTTATAAATGCCCGGCAGCCATCTATGGGCAATTTTATTAATCTTATCAAGAAATTGCACGCTCAGATCTTTTTTTCCTCAAGGGAGAAATATGCTCTTCAAATCTATTTTTTCTAGTCTTTTAGTATAAAAAACAAGGCCACCACAAATACCCCTTTATGTGTTTGTCTTAGATCCCTGGTTGTTTTTATTACAACAGAACAGAATCCCCTAAATAGTGTGGCGAGTTCAAAAGTATGCGTTTGTTTGTTTGTTTGTTTGCGGGTCTGGGGATGGAACCCAGGGGCATTTGACCTCCAAGCTACACCCCCTGCCCTATTTTTTATTCTTTATTTTGAAACCGGGTCTCACTGAGTTGCAGAGGGCCTCACTAAATAGCTGAGGCTGTCTGCGAACCGCGATCCTCCGGTCTCAGCCTCCCGAATGCTGGGATTACAAGCGTGCGCCACCACGCCCGGGCGTATTTATGTTTTAATATACATTCCCAGATTACTGTCCCCAACTTGTAGCAGCCCATACTTAAGTGAACAAAGCCTGACGATGACTTAAACGCATTAGTTATGCATGTCTTTAAAACTCTGTGATAATATACTGAGTAAAAAAAAAAAAAAAAAAAAACGGTTATTAATCTTCCTTAAGTTGCATGCACTACTTTTTTTTTTTTTTTGGTGGTACTGGGGGTAAAACCCAGAGGCTTTCTACCTCCAGCTATACTCCCAGACCTATTTTATATTTTATTTGGAAACAGGGTCTCACTAAGTTGCTGAGAGCCTCACTAAGTAGCTGAGGCTGGCTTCGAACCCGTGCGATCCTCTGTCTCAGCCTCCCAAGCGCGGGGATTACAAGCGTGCGCCACCACGCCCGGCCTGCATGCACTACTTTTTTTTTTTTTATCATGGCAAAGAACACTTAACTTGAGAGTCACCTTCTTAATAAACTTTTAGGTGTGCAGTACCGTATTGGTAAGCAGAGGCACAATGATTCCGCTCAGTTAAGTCTCCATCACGCAGCCCTAGTTTCCTCCATGGCAGAGGTTCGCTGTCTGTTCTCTCAAGCCCGTATTTACCTTCCCTCGCTGTTTTTCATTCTTTTTCTCTTTTTGCAGTCTCAGAAACTCTCAGGTGTCTTATCAACACTACAGAATCCGTCTTCCTCCGTGTCTTGATTATGTTGAATGTTTCTTTTCATTCCATTACTGAACACTTAAAGCTTCCTGTAATCCTTCCAGACCTCATACTATATTCTTTTTAAAGTCTCAGATTGGCTGGTTGTGGTGGCACACGCTTGTCATCACAGGACATGGGAAGTTGAGACAGGAGGATGGCGAGTTCAAAGCCAGCCTCAGCAACTTAGCGAGACCCTGTTTCAGAATAAGAAATAAAAGCCAAGCATTGTGGCGCACACTTGTAATTTCAGTACTTGGGAGGCTGAGGCAGGAGGATCACAGGTACGAGGACAGCCTCAGCAAGTATTGAGACTCTCATCAACCGACCAAGAGATCCTATTTCAAAAACAAAAATACAAAGAGTGCAGCTTGGAGATAGAAAGCCCCTGGTTTCAATTCCCAGTACCATCATAAAAAAAAAAAAACCCTCAAATTGTCATCCTTTACTTTAGAAGCCAGTTTTTCCACACCCTCCTGAATACTTATGGATCTCAGGGAATGCTTACCACAAATCTGAAAGAACAGGTGTCCCCTTGCCCTTATCCTGCAGTTCTGTGTCTCAGGCCTGCCTGGTTGCTTCCTCTTAGTCACCCAGAGCAGGATTTCACCCTCAAGACAGGCCGGGTCATCTGCCTGGCCCCTGTCTGACCCACACTGAAGCCTTCTCCTTCTGTCTAGAAGGCATAGCAACTAGGACCCCAGTCCCAGGGCCGGGAGCCCATCTCACACAGCCCCGAGGAAGAGACTTGGGTCTTCTGCCCACGCCCAGCCCAGATTCTAACCCTCTGAATGAATAAAGGTCATAGCTTGAATACCCAGCTCCTCCCGACCTCTCTCCACCTCTGCCCCCCTCCAGGGCGTCAAGTTCACTCCGAGATGCTCGCAGCCTCGCAAGGCTTGTAAGCAGGGTGGTCATAAGCGAAGCTAAACCTTCCTCCCAATCCCAGCCTGTTAGTTTACAATGAAAGCTGTTGCCATAGAAACTAAAACACACACAGCCCAGGCGACAGGCAAATGCTCTCGCTTTGGGAAGACCTGTTAAGAAGCGAAATAAGCCAAAGCTTTTTTATTTATTTACTTATTTTACAGCTCTGGGGATTGAACCCAGGGGTATTCTACCTCCGAGCTACACCCCCAACCTCATTTTTAATTCTTTATTTGGAAACAGGGTCTCACTGAGTTGCGGAGGGCCTCACTAGGTAGCTGAGGCTGGCTGTGAACCTGCGATCTTCCTGTTTCAGCCTCCCAAGAACTGAGATAACAAGCGTGCGCCACAACACCCAGCTTCAGACAAAGACTTTTCTTTACACACAGAATCAGGGAGAGTGGCCGAGGCCGGGGCCGGAGCAGCTGGGCTCCGTCGCCTGCCTTTCCCGCGCCCTCCAGACCGTCAGCGGTCCTTAACCAGGCTGCCCTCTTCTTTTCTGCATCTCTCTCTTCTGACAGGCATTTTTCTTCTTTATTCAGTAAAAAACAGACCTGGGAAATCAGGCCTGAAAACCTCTGATTTCTTCTTATAAACCTTTCATCCTTCAGTGACTTTACAGGAGAAAAATCTCATTTCCTTCAGGAACAAGTTTTTAGGAGATGTGTGTGTGTGTGTGTGTGTGTGTGTGTGTGTGTGTGTGTGTGTGTGTGTATGTGTGTGGTGTTACTGGGGATTGAACCAGAGGCTTCTACTTCTGAGCTACACTCTCAGCCTTATTGTTATGTGTGTGTGTGTGTGTGTGTGTGTGTGTGTGTATGTGTGTTACTGGGGGTGGAACCCAGAGGATTTCTACCTTCGGTCTACACTCCCAGACCTATTTTCTATTTTATTTGGAAACAGGGTCTCACTAAGTTGCTGAGAGCCTCACTAAGTATCTGAGGCTGGCTTCAACCCTGTGCAATCCTCCTGTCTCAGCCTCCCAAGTGCGGGGATTACACGCGTGCGTCATCACGCTTGGCCAGCCTTATTTTTTTTTTAAAGGAGGTCTCACTAAGTTGCAGAGGGCCTCATTAAATTGCTGAGGCTAGCCTCAAACCGGTGGTCCTCTTGTCTCAGCCTCCCGAGTACTGGGATTACAAGTGTGCGCCACCACACCTGGCCTAGGAGACTTTTAAATAATCAAAACTAATAGAAAGCCTGGCACAGTAGCGCACGCTTGTAATCCCAGCACTTGGGAGGCTGAGACAGGAGGATCACACAGGTTCAAAGCCAACCTCACTGGCTTAAGAGACCCTGTTTCCAAATAAAATATATAAAGTAGGTCTGGGAGTGTAGCCCAGAGGTAGAAGGGTTCCATCCCCAGTACCACCAAAAAAAAAAAAAAAAAAAAAAAAAAAAAAGGTCTGGGAGTATAGAGTCCCCATGTTTCACCTCCAATACCCCCCCCCAAAAAAAAATTTGATAGAATCTGTTTCCTAGTACCTCTCAGCCTGCTATTTTTCTGTGTTTTTTTTTCTAATTTTCTACATTTTTTTTTATTCTAAATGGATTTGTTTCGGGGGGCGTGGGGTAAGGCTGGCAGAGAGCAAACCCCGGGGAAGCCACAGAACAACACTCAGCATGTGGCAGACTGGTCCCCGGGTCCCCAGTGATCTAAACTCTGCTCGTTGAACCGAGGACAGACCATGTGTGCTAGTCAGCTGTGTCCCTGCAGCAAAGACCCGAGATACTCAGCTTATAAAGAAATAAAAACTTATTTTGGCTCACAGTTTCAAAGGGCTCCTCGTGCTTTGAGCCTGTAGGGAGACAGCACAGTGTCGTGGTTGAGCAGAGCTGTTCACTGCACGACCAACATGCAAAGGAAGACAGGAAGAAAGAAGGGGAGGCCGGGATACGCCAATGACCTAAAGACCTCCCGTTAAGCCTCGTCAAGGCTTCACAGCCTCCCCGTAGCACCACCCTGGGGACAAATCTTTTAACACATGGGTCCAGAGAGAACATTCTAGATCTAAACAATCGCCATTGAAAGTAGAAAAAATGTTTTCTTACACTTTTCAGAAAAGCAAGGCTGTTGTTTTCCCAGGAGAATGGGCGGCCATCAGTTGAGATCTCTCTAGCAGTTCCACTAGCCTTGGCAACAATCCTGTCAGATTTAGGTATTTGTCTGTCTGCCGAACAAGAGTGCAAAAACTCACGAGTACAAAAGATTTCTTTTTCCCCTGAGTTTTTGTTTGAAAGTGGAGAAAGCTGTATCGGAGGTTGCTAGCCCAACTTGATCCCCCAAACCAGAAACTGCACCCAGAACTTCTGAAGTCACCTACCCAAACCTGAGATGTTACCAGCGCTGTAGACCAACTTCAAGGAACTGCCGTTGCCCAGCTTTGCTCTGTCCCACATCTGACGCTGGGGACACCAAGGTGTGAGCACCATCTCTGCAGGCCGCTCAGGGATGCAGATGGTGGGGACCCAGACGACAGTGCACCCTCCTGTGGATGCGCCCCCCCCATCCCCCGTGAGCCCCGCGGACTGCAGGACGGCGTGTTCACCTCTGAGGGGCTTGCCTGTTTCATTTCAGAAATGGATCAAGTTTAAGAGAGACTTTGATAACTTCAAGACCCAGTGTATTCCCTGGGAAATGAAGATCAAGGACATCGAAAGTAAGTATTTTGCCATCACTGTTTTTAAGTGGTTTCCTTGAGAGTCTTCCACGAACTGGAATTGTGTTCTTGACCTGAGTGTGTGTGTGTGTGTGTGTGTGTGTGAGAGAGAGAGAGAGAGAGAGAGAGAGAGAGAGAGAGAGAGAGAGAGAGAGACTGGGGATGGAACCCAGAGGTATTCTACCTTGAGCTACACTCCCGGCCCAATTGTATTTCTTATTTGGAAACAGTGTCTCACTAGGTTTCTGAGAGTCTCACTACTTGCTGAGGCTGTCCTTGAACCTGGGATTCTCCTGTCTCAGCCTCCCAAGTACTGGGATTACAGGTGTGCGCCACCACCCCGGGCTTTGATTCGATTGTCTCACAGAGTCTGTTGTATTAGGCAAAGCAAAACAAAACAAAGAGTGGGTTTTGGACCAATAGGACCAGGATTTAATTCACTGTCTCACTTCCTGGTTGAGGATGCTTAGAGACGTCAGTGAGCCCCACAGAACATCCCGGTGCATCTGGGAAAAGAAAACGGAGTGAAGGATGTCTGCTCCACAGACCGACGTGAACCCTGCCTCTGTCACACCACACACACACACACACACACAGTGCTCAGCAGGGTGCCTCCGCTCCACCCCGCACACTGACGCACCCGACCCTTCTCCCTCCAGGTCATTTTGGTTCTTCAGTGGCGTCGTATTTCATCTTTCTGCGATGGATGTATGGAGTTAACCTCGTCCTTTTTGGCTTAATATTTGGTCTAGTTATAATCCCAGAGGTAAGGAAAGAAAGGGAGGGAGGGAGGGAGGGAGGGAGGGAGGGAGGGAGGGAGGGAGGGAGGGAGGGAGGACACTTCCTCTATGAGTTGGGTTAAGTCTTCCCATGCCTTCATCTTTATTTATGTTACCCAAATACTCTCTGTTTTACAAAGAATCAGACATTCATTTTAAATCCTATACTTGTGAGCTGGGCGGGTGGCACACGCTTGTAATCCCTGCCTTTGGGAGGCAGAGATCAGAGGATCATGGTTTACAGACAGCCTCAGCTACTTGGTGAGGCCCTCTGCAACTCAGTGAGACCTGGTTTCAAAACAAAGAATAAAAACTAGGGCAGGGAAGCCGGGCGTGGTGGCACACGCTTGTAATCCCTGCTCTTGGGAGGCTGAGACAGGAGGATCGTGCAGGTTCAAAACCAGCCTCAGCTACTTAGTGAGGCTCTCAGCAACTTAGTGAGACCCTGTTTCCAAATAAAAAACTATATATATAAAATAAGTCTGGGAGTATAGCCGGGAGGTAGAAAGCCTCTGGGTTCCACCCCCAGTACCACCAAAAAAAACAAAAAACAAAAAACTAGGGCAAGGGGTGTAGCGCGGAGGTC